>NW_020450983.1:447262-461028 GCF_003343035.1 Apteryx rowi
GGGGGTACCTTTTTCAAAAGTTTAATCAAGTAGATCATATATAATACTTGTACACAAAATATTGCAAGACCTGTAGTTGATAGGGACTATTAAATCGCAGGATAGCTGCACAATGTAAATAATAAACCTGGCATTTTAGGAATCAGCTGCGTAAACAAGGATGCGCTTAGTCTTCAGCTTAGCCTAACTCTGGCCGACACCAGCTGTTCTCTTGCTGCAACCTGTTCAGTCACATAAGTGATGAGCCTTGTCTTAATTCACAGAGATCAGAAATTGTCTCACAAGGATTTAGCCCTCCTAAATGTTGATCTGTCACCATAGCTTGACAGCAACTGTTCTCCTTAGTATCACAAATTATTTCTTGCATCCAGTAAAGTTCTTTGTCTCAATGTCTTCAACAAATTGAATACAGTTGTAGGGCACAAAAAAAGATCCCCAAGACTAAAGAAGCTATCGTGTTTAAATTCCATTAGTTTTTTCTTTTTGCTCATGCAGTATTGGAAAGGGGGTGTGTAGCATCTCTTATCTAACTGGTGTTTAGAAAAGTAGTTGCTATTCTTTATATGGAGTAACACGATGAATTTTTCTGTTTCACTAAATACAGCTTCATAGCATTTACTAGCAGGATTTTTTATGTGATTTTTTTTTTTAGCAGCAGTTTTTACGATTATTCACTAATATTTTTACCATTATTTCTTTTCCAGTTTCCACACCCAGAGTGGACTGAACGCCTGTGTAAATCCTAAGGAAGCCTGGGTGAAGAGGCATCTTCTTTGGCTGAGGTAGGAATCTAAAAATCTAAAATCTGTTAGGTTGATGAAAACAGAGCATAGGTAAAAGCCCTTTTCTTGCATCTCTGGGAGGCCACTTCTGATGGCAATTCTGAACATGTTTGTTTTTCTGTCTCCTGTTAGATGTGATTACTTTTTAGATTCCTCTCTGGGACAGTCGTGTCATATGTCCTTTTTCCACCTGAGCTATTCTCCCTGTATTTGCTAAATCTGGGAGAGAGATATCTACAACTGATCTGTGGCTGAGATGATTTATGTGCGTTCTCTCATTCCTTTTAACAGCCAAAAGCTCAAGAGGATGTCGATGTGATGTGGTTTCCAGCAGGGAACTAAACACAGACGTGGCTGAAGAACCACTTGGTTCAACCTCTCGGTTGAGATTGTTGTGTTGTACACTGTTGTGTGCTTACTAACCACTGTCACTGGCTTCTTTGGAACCGTTGAACTTCTCAGGTTGATTCATATTGCATCACTGTTTTGCTTGAATTAAGCATTTTGTTAAAGTTTCTATTTTACTTGCTAATATATGACAGTAGCTTACTATTCAGTAAAGAATACCTTAAGCTATTGTACAGAGTGTGTATTCTATAAGGTTTATTGCATAGTTGTTTTGTATGTGTGCTGTGTGCTATTCAGCATATGTAAAGCAGGTTATTTATTCTCTTTATTTTGTTACTTCTTTGGCACTTTCTTGTGCCAAAATATGTTTCCTTTTAATTCTACTTAGCATGATAATACATTTTGAACTATTGTTAAACAAGGTCTGTTTGTGTGAAAAATGAAAACTGGAGATTTAAAAAAAATAAATGAATCTGTCTACATGTGATACGTTTTTTTTTAATTGAAAAAGGTAACTTCTCCCTTGAAATAAATTCCTTTGCTTGTGAGCCTCTGGCTGAAACAATTATGCAAGTGTATTCACACCTATTAAAGCCACAGCCCAGCTTGTTCTCTCTGTTCGCCCTATGGGTACTTACAAACTCCTTAGGATATAAACCTTTTCCTCTCGCAGACAGCAGGTGTATATATATGACCACGAAGACCTGTTTTTGGCTTGATCTCATCTTAATCAAACTTGAGGGAATTTCTCTTACTAGTTCCTGTATCTGTTCAGGAGAAGCCTTACATGCACTGTTACAGGGCAAGCTTCTAGCTCATCCACTGAGGATTATGATTGTGCCAATACTGTCTGCTCTCAGCTAAAGGTCATCTCTGCAGGAGAAATTTTCAGAGGGGCATTACAAATGATGCCTGATAAAAGCAATGGATCTTCATGGCATAGGGAGGGGGCACAGGATGAAGCTGGGAGCCTGGACTTCAGGGGTGTGACCAAGCAGGCTGTGTAGGCATCTTCTCACTGTCAGCACCAGAGTCTTTCAGACAGATCTATGCTTTGATTCTTGGTACCTTTTAATCACAGAGGTAGGAACATTAATTTAAATGTTGGGTAGACACTCAGCTGCAGCTATGCATTTCTTGGTGTCCTTGAGACAGGAGTTGGTATGTTCTTTCTATGGTGGTTGTGAATCTAAGGCTGTTGATTCTAGTTTCAAAACCTGCCAGAACTTGCGCAACCTGCTTGTGGCCCTGCAAACCTGGGAACTTGCAGTTTGCTGGAGGTGAAGCTCTGAAGGAGCAAGCTGAATTGGTTTCAGAGTTTCCAATAGGTGGATTCCATGTCCCTCACAAAGGATATAATGTAAGTAGCTATAGCCATCCCAGRGAGGAGTCATTACCCAGCACATTGCCTGGGAATTTCCAGAATTTCTTAACAGGACTGGAGTAAACTGCAGAACTCTGACCTTTTCTGCCAGCGCTGGTATTTGTTCCCGCACAGGATGACCCAAAAAGCTCAGGGGCTATCTGGCACCAACAAAATGGAACAGATACAGTTGATGGATGCATATTAAAGTATCAAGCTGAGGTTCCCCCAAGCCTACCTTGGGAATAGACAGGGTGTTTGAGGGAGTGTTGGGATAAGAGGGAAGGAGAATACTTGATAGCTGCTGGCAAAATCCTAAATGTGGTGCCTGGCACTGACATGGGTGCTGAGGTTGGATGGGGGAAGGTGCGGGGGAGTGAAGTGGGGAAATAGGAAGAAGTTTGGGGAGGAGGGAGGAGTGGCAAAATAGTGGGAGAGGAGCTGCAGAGAGCAGTGGAGACTTTAGGAACCAGAGCTATGTGTGAACTTTGTGCAGAAAAGCCAGGAGTCAAAGGTAAGCAATTCAAAGCTGAGGAGCAGAATAGGAAAGTGAAGACCGATGTCTGAAATTGAGGGGGTGACTCTCTGTACTCACAAGTCGGGCTTGTGTCATGTTCTGTATCACTTCTGCAACTCCTTCCTCTTGTCAGCCACAGCTCCATCTCCACAAAAGCCTAGGTGCTCTATCCACAGAGCTGTGACTTGTGGGATTTTTTTTTTTAGTTCCTCTTCTTGCACTTGAATGCTTTTTTTATGGTCAACCTCATTGGAGGAGAAAAATCACCTGAAAATTGGTTCCTCTGCTCAACAACATAGGTTAATGAGGTTGTCAGGCTATTGGTGGGAAATTCCCTGTAAAAACAGCATGTTCTTTCATGAATTCCTGAAGTCGCAAGCAGGCATTATAAGCAAGTGCTGTACCTCTAAAATCATCAGRTTGGAGGAGTTGTTTTTCTGAGCAAGTAACCTTAAGTGACAGTAAAAGTTCTGGTAGCTTTGAAAATGATGACCATTTCTAGGAAAACCTTCATCCTAATTTCTCTGGGGAAGATGCACCTGTTTTGCATTTGTGTAGGTGAGTTTATTTCCTCTGTACTTTGGGGGATTTCTTCCTTCCATTTATTTAAAAAAATATTTTGTGACCAGTTATTTTCTCTTGCAAAATGCCAGAGAGCCTTTTTATTACAGCTCAAGTTCACTCGAGATGGGATGTGAGGGTCTTGCCACCAGAGTTAGCGCAATTTCGTACGTCGGTTCTGAAGTCCCCTGCTCTCGCCCTTTTGAGACCAGTCCTCCATGATTCCTGCGCCTGCTGGAATGTTAGTATTGACTCCTGTGCATGTCTTTGCTTTCTGTTATTTTTTCTTTTTGCTTTTTAAAAAAAAAATCCCTTTATTTTCTAAAGCAATCTCGCTCCATTCCCACTCAGGACATTACGGCACTTCATTATTTTGAGATCTTTGTCAGAAAACTTTCTCTTCACATATGGAATCAAAATTTTGATTTACTCATCTCTTAATGTTTTTCTCCCACTCCAACACAAAGTAACCATGATTGTTGCCTTCCTTACAAACAGAGAAAAGTGCTGTCACTAGGGCTGTCACCAATTACATGGAGCAGCTGTCAGTAACTCTGTGAAATTAATGTTATTGTGTAAGTTACCAGTTTAAAGAAATTCAGTTATAGCATGACTGCTCTTGGTTAGTACTGTCTCATGCATGAGTAACCTGTGGATATGTGGGCTAGCGGAAAAATGTGTTTAAACATTATAGTTTACCTATTTATATCTGTGGACAGTCCTATGCCATTATCTCAATGCAAAAAAAGCTATATGGAAAAAGGTATACAATGAGGAACGGTTCTTAATACGCACTTTCATCTGTCCCTGTACACACTGTGTGTTTAAATGTTCAGAACAGTAGGTGTTAATTAAAGGTAGCAACGATGTTGATAAAAATAACTTAGGATTACACGGACAGTGGTTTTTCTAAGGAATAGCAACCATTCTGCTGCTTTTTGCTGTTAAAACATAAAATCTGCTGTATCTCATGAGTTACCACAGGTATTAAGTTATTTGTTGAATTATTGTTCAGTTAATTGTATCTTCTAACCATCAGCGGAGGAATGTTGTTCCTCATCTCTTTTTTTTTTCCCCAGCTTCCACACAAAGATGGGTCATAAAGCATGTGCAGATGCAAGACAAATGGGAGGAAGCACTTCTTAGCCTGGGGTATGAACGCTTTCAAGCATATTAGCTCACTGAAGACTGAGCATTACCGAGCGTGCTTCGTGACAGTGACACCTTGAGCCCTTTCATAGTGGTGTTGATAACTGGTCCATTAGTTTGAATTACCAGTGCCTACGAGCCCATGTGTAACTGAACTTCACTTTTGATTAACTAGAAATAAATAGTTCAATTGTAATGCTGCTCAGCAATAAACAGGGGAACTCCTGAAAGCAGAAGGGCTTTGGGCTTATGAAACTGTCACTTGATTTAATGGCATACACCCAACTAGATAAACATCAAAACAATACAGGCGATCAATTGTAAAAAGCCTTCTGTACCTTGATCTCAGCTGTTTTATGCTCTGCCAGTCTTATCCCAAATATCAGGCAGTGGGCAATATCCCTTGCCAAAATACGAACCATAATAGAAGATTTTAGTCTTCTGACTTCTATCTCTGTCTTGTACAAACTTCCATCATCATACTTTTATCTTTTTAGTTATATTATGCAGTGTGTATGATAAGTTATAACAGTTTGGTTACAATTGTGTGAATTTACATAGATGCAAGCTACGATCTATGTTCCTATGATTTTGTGGTTGTGCTGTTCTTGCAGGTATCAGCTTTAGCTGTCTAGCATTGCTGTCCGAACCCAGGCAAAGGTTTTCAAATTGCTCTGCTTGTTCCTTGTGCGTTTTCAGGTGCAGATGACTTCCAGTCAAAGCTCACTAAGAGCTGTTGGCATTAGTCAAAAATAAAACGTTTTGTGATGAACACAGGTAAATCAATACATTACTTGCCATTGATGACACATTTGAATGATATGTTAATTGAACACATTTATAGCTATACCTATAGTGGAATGTTGCTTATAAATATGGTAAGGCTTGAATGTTTCTCTGGCCTGCTTGCCTTAACACTAAAACTAAGAAAATGCTCACTGGACAACATTGAAAAAGAAATACTCCCTGTGCCCTGAAAAAATAGTGCATTCCTTTTCTTTTCTTTTTTTTTTTTAAACCAGAGAAAAGGGGTTTAGACAGCAAGTTTGCTTTTGGAGCTAACCTGGTGAGGTTGAGCCAGATTTTTCCATTACTACTCATCTGCATGACAGCAGACAGGATTAATTCACAGATTGAAAAATATGACCTAAGACAAATGCAAATTTCAAGTAACTGATAAAGCATCACTGAATTCCTTGGGCCAGTGAATTTGACTACTTTATTAAAGCAGTTTTTCTTAATTTTTCAAAGCAAAAGACTGAGGAAGATATGAGTTCATGAAGGCTTTTGAAATGGACCTAGATGTACAAATGCTCTCTGGAACTCAGCACAGATTAGAACTGACTCCTCTCACACTTTTGCATGCTTGCTACTGATTTACTCCTGTTTTTTCTGGACCATTAACATTTGAGGTTGAGCAGTCATTATTTTTTTTGAAATAAGAATTATGCAAAAGTTCCTTTTTCATCTCTACCATATCTATTATATCTTCAGTTACTGTGAACATTAAAAAGTGTTATATAATTGATACGGTGCTGTGGCTGCTATAGTGTATTGAGCATAGTGTATTGCTCATATAGTTACCATTAATAAAACCGGGCTCTTGTTTCATAGTCTTTTGCCAAAAATAATTTCCTTGACTTTATAGCATCTTTCAAAGATTATGCAATTCAAAACACATTTTTAATGTAAAGATAACAGATGAAATTTAAATACTGTATGTTTAAAAAGCAAATACTTCACAGAAAAAGTAGAGTCTAAAATAGTATTATTAATTATTACTATTACTACAACAACTATTACTACAACAGCATTTCCATAATTTTACTTATATGAATTCAACTTATATCCGCAAAATAGGATAACATAAGTATCTGCACTTACATTGCCATGTTCCTGGAGCAGGAACTAGCTACTGTTGCTACTCCTTAACTGTAAATTAAAATCTTTTTTTCTTCTTCTTTTTTTTAAATTTTCTCAGTCTCAAGGAGATAACGGATAGTCTGGGTTGAGAGTCCCTGAAAAACCAGATATGCCATATATAGTGTCCATATAAGGTGTTCTGCCTGGCACTCTTACAGTGCGTGTCCTATACTGGAGGGATTTTATCTGCCATCACAGCCACACACAGCTGCACATACAAAAGTGAGGAAAAGAGGCACTGCACATAGCAGATTTTCCTAGACTAATGGTACCAGCAAAGGGATATGAAAATCCATGGAAGAAGAGCCACCTCTCACAAGAGGTGACTGATATAAATGGGAGTTGAATTTGTATGGTACGTATTCTGTGGATAGAAAGTCTCTACCTCAGTCTCTGTTAAATCTTGTTACTCCCCGATTGTTAATACTGTCATTAACAGAGAGGACAAAGAATGTCAAAGGAATCCATGAGATGCAATTGCTAGGGTTCATTAAATATACCATTAATTCCTACATATATTAATTTACTTTTACGTTCAGAGGTCCATCCTATTCTTTCTGCAATGCAAAACAATGCAAATTCACCATGGTGTCTCATGGACTTACTATTTCCTAATATTTCAGGGACACGAAGAGTTTCATTCCGGACTGCCTAGATCCATCTAGTGGGATGGTCGAGAAGCGCTCTTGGCTGAATCTCTGTTATAAGCTCTGGATTCAAGCCATTCCAGTGTACTAGCTTTTCAGGATTTTGTTGTCTCACAACAATACTCCATCTCCCAGAATATTTTGATTTTCCTAAAAATCTCATCCCTTACATTCTTTAAGAGTGATTGTTTTTTCTAGCCCTCAAAATTACGGCAAAAACCTTAGAAAACAAAAGATGAATAAGAATAACTCAGTTGTTTTTTACATTTTTTTTACATTTCTTATATTGAAGCTAGTCTCATGATTTTGCGATATCTGACCTGTGCTTTTTGAGTAGTAGCTGTAGCAGTGAAATTTGAAGGTAAAGCTATTGCCACGTTCCCAAAGTGAGCACTTTTCTTGCAGTGAGCACTATTTCAGTTATCAGAAATGATGATGTTGAGCTACTTTTCAGTCAACAAATTGCAGTCCCAGTCAAAGCTGAAGATTTGCACATTCTTTTTGTCAGTTTGGTTTATGGCTTTTTTCCCCTTCCCTTCTTTACAGCCAGGGATGGATGTAATCACCACAGATTTCAGTAAAGATTTTGCTTGCCCAAGGGCTGACATTAATTGTTTCCTATGCCATGGTGAATGAGACTCTATAAGAAGACAAACATAAACAGTTGTAATAAGATATCAGATATGTTCTTTTGTTAGTTTGTGGTTTCCTGTGGTGAATACCTTAATTGGTAAGACATGCTCATGGAGAGAAAGGGACAAACCAGCTTCTGGAAAAGGAAACTGGCCATGAACACATGCTTACCCATGATGATAAAAATTAATCAAAAGATAGCTTGTTCTTGAAAGAACATGGCTTGCAAAGAGATAAACTGTGTACCCAGGATTCATGTAGTAACTATTCAGGTAAGTGTAGGTAGTGTTATTAGGTAGCAAGGCCAGAGAACCACTGCAAACCTGTAAAAATCTAGACTCATACCTGGGGTGGGGGATAGTTAGGTGCTATGAGTTGAATGGTCAAGCCATCTAATTGGAGGTATCAGTGCGATGGGTTCAAGTAAGTGGTCCAATTAACAGTGAAATTGTCAATTACAGTGTCAGGGTTAAACTAGTAGTTTAATGGTCTTGCAAAATCATTGGTCAGGTACGAAGCTAGTGAGACCACTGTAGACTTACAAAGTAGGCAAGTGGGAACCTGTGAATGACAGATGTAGTGTAGCAGATTAATTCAGAGCTGTAGAGTGGTCAGTATGGTGACTTCAGCTATTCACTCAAAAGCGGCAATTACCTCATGTACAAACAACCTTTCTGGTTGTTTGATATATCTGGATTTGAGGAGTAAAAACCAAGACTTTCATGTAATTTTGTCACACACATCTCAAAAATTACAATATTCTGGCAAGATACCTTACTGCTGTGATTGATTTTTTTTAAATGTAGACTTACTAGACCTGGTTGAAAAATGTGATTTTCTATTCTAGTGGGCATCTGAATGTTTCAAAGTGTTATGATTAGGAATAAATGGTCAAAATGTCTTTCAGAATGATAATTCAAATCTCAAAGAGGTGCTCTCTCTATAGCATTGATTGAAATTGTTATTAGAATAGGCAGTAATGTTTTGTTAATTTGAAAGTGTGTAGTGCTGTATTAATGTTAATTACAATGAATGAGCGATATGTGCAATGTTTTGAACAACTACATGAAGTACAACAACATGATGGTAAGGCAACTTAGGAAACATGAAACAGGCAATGCAGTAGGCCTACCATGTTTAGTGAAGGCATGCACAGCAGTGTAGGAAACATACAGGTGTATGTGAAATACTAACACATTTTGGCATCATAGAAATGAAATATGAAAGCCAAAATGAGTTATTTTGACTTTTTAAATGAAAAAGGATGGTGAAATGAACATGCATTGACTCTAGTGAAGCTGTGTTTTCTAAAAGGAAGTGGCTTTGATTGCTTATCTTTATCATCTCTTCTGCAGGCTTAGGAGAAATCCTGTTGTTCATCAGGAGCTTTTTGTTTCCTCCTGTCTCAAAGTGGTTTGATACAACAGTAGGTTAGGTACACGGAGGAGAAATGCTCCTGTTTTCCTCAGTAGGTGCATCAGGATAACTCACTGGCTTTCATCTTGCAGATCAGGCAGTCTGACCACAGAATTTGTGTGTAATTACCTGATTTTGTCAGCTCCATATTAAATGGATGATACAAAGCTCTGCTTAACCAAAAGGTCTTCAGCCACCTACAGTCTGGACCATGGAAAGAAAGATAAAAGGCATTTCTGAATCCTTCTCAGAGAAGGTAGGAGAAATACATGTTACTGTTTTTTTGCTTTGAGTCTTTTCTGTTTCCAAGTCTACTCATCAGCTTGGCAAGCTTAAGACAGGAAAGAAGGCTCTCCCTTAAAAAGTGGATAGAAAGGGAAAACTTTTTTCAGTTAAGTGAAAATTTGACTGAAAGAATTAAAAATGTATGGAATTAGCATGTTTGTGTGGGAAAAGTAAGCAGTGTGTCGGAAGTGGAAGATGGAAGAAAAGAGCAAAGAAGAAAAATCTTGTTCTCTTCCGGTACATATTATTGTTATCTCTGGTAGGTACTCAACACACGTGTCTAGCCATGTGAACAGAAACTTGTAGGTGACATATTTCATAGGCAAATAGTAACTATATATATTTTTATTCTGGATAACCCGCCATACAAAGATGAAAAATGGAGAATCCCTAGAAAAGAGGGTGCTGTCTGTTGCAGAACATGCTGTCAGCTCTGTCTCCCAGAATAGCAGTTACCTAGCAAACAGCAAACTCATGGAAATTCATGTTCCTTATATAGATAACAGGGTTTTAACATTTTCACAGCTGCGGTGTCATCATTAGCATTGGAGATAAGAGCAGAAATGAGAAGCAGCTCTAACAATGAGCAGGGAAGCGTACATGTGCATGGGTACGTATGTGTTTGGGCAGGAGGAAACAGGAACCCTATTCCTGTAATAATAACTATAAATAATAAATAATTATATATATAATATACAATATATATAATATATAAATAATAAATAATAAATAAATAAAACAACTTCGAGAAGGGTTACCTAAACCTGTTTAATTAGCCAAGCAGAAAAAGGAAATATCAGAGCACAGTCTTTCTGCATCTGATAGACCTTGACAGTTATGAAAAAGAACAACATGCAAAAAACTCCCCTTAGTAAAAGTTCGCTATGCTCATGACTAACATAACAGAAATAGGAAGTGGCTTTTTACATCTTTCCCTTAACTCAGACAACTCTTGGGCTGGCCTTTCTGATTTAGTTCAGCATACCACAGACTGACCTACTTGAGAACAAGTGGGTCATGATACTACTTTAAATCAGGAAGCCTAAAACCCACTCTTCTCTGCAAGCGAGAGTGTGCTTGAGTAAGAAACACTTTCTTCTTTTTATTCTTAGGATGATACTTGGGCTCAAGAAAAGAGGTATTCAGAGTTTGTGATGATAGAGAGAAGTTCACAGTTCTCAAGAGGAAGCTGTTCATTGAACTGTATTAATTTTGCCTTATACTGTCCAATGCAGTTGTCTCCAGTGCTTCAGATAAGTGTATTGCAGCCTTTCAAAGGCTTTTTGACATTGACTGATAACGAGGTTTATAGTATCTTAACTTTCTGCCACTCCTGCAAACTGCTGACACAAGCAAAAATGCACACAGGGAACAACTGATTTATAAGTTATCCTTCCAGGCTGATAACATCAATACTTTTGATCTCTGAACATCAAAGCTGATCACCTCATCCATAGATAAAAACTGCTGCAGATCCTGGCTGTATGTCTCAGCATTTCATTTGTCTTTCCAGTGTAGATATTTTTGAATTTTATACAGTGTGTATTCTTTGAAGCTGCCTGTTCATTGCAGACATACTGTGTTACAGTCTTTGGATGCTAAAAACTTCAAGGTACCAATAACGCCCCAGCAGTCTTAGCTAAAATTCTTCCTCCTAAAATTACGTGCTAGCTGACTATTTCCCTGAACTCTAAAGTGTTGCATTTCTGCTCAACTTTGTATGCCTGCAGTCCCGTAGTAGTGGTGTAGCTGTGATATAAATGAGGAAAGGTCTGTAGGGAGAGGTGATGCTTTTTTTTCTAGACTAAGTGATGCAGGTGGATAAACCAGACAGGTTTTGGTTAGACATTTCATAGGAATACCATAAACGTTTGGATTACCACAACCTCATCCAGCTTCGTGTCTTGACGAATGTTCCTTCTTTCTAGAAAGCTTATCTTGTCTATTATGCCACCACTGATGTGAGGTTTAAGTAGCGAAGCTGTGTGCTGGAAATGTCCAGGCTGTGAAGTATCAACAGTTTTTAGACAGCAATGTAACTACCAGGCTATAGAGCACTTGTAGCTGACCCAGACGTCTACACAGCAAAATGGGGTGTGGTTGTAACGTAGCTAATGCAGGTAAAAACAGCAGTGAGGATTTAGTGGTATAGACCTCAGGTCGACCTGCCTACCCACCTGTGTGCATCATCAGTGTCCTCGCTTGGCTAGCGCTCCAGGGATTAGCTGCATTCAAGTCCTTCCCACGCTCCTTCCCCGCAGTCGTTACCTAGGCYGTCTGACGCTTTCCTAGGTAACCCTACCTGCGCTATGACTGTGGAGCCATTTTGTCAGAAAGACATACGTGCTGTTAGCTACTTTATGTTTATTTTGCACACAGGCCTGTACTGGGTGGCACTCTGGGAAAACCTGTTTCTCAGCATAACGTAGCACTGTTCCCACCCAGGTCGTCAGCAATTTTTCTTAGTTACTGTACAGGAAAAGACTGACCAACACCGTTATCCCGGAGCCTCTTTGGGACAGGCTGCACAGAGAGCTAAGAGCTTTTCCATAGTGACTCCACTGTTCCCGAGTCTTGTGCTCACAGAGGCAAGGAAAGGGGGCAAGAGCCAGGCTGGTCTCCATGATTCCACTGATCAACTTCCGAGAGTCGTTAATGCCTCTCAACCCTGGGCGATGATGAGCTGTGAGGAGTGCGGGTTTAGATGGAGATTCACAGCAAGAAAGCGAGGAGAGAGGGTGCAGAGGGCTGCCGGGGGATGATGTCATGGGGCTCTGAGGTCATCCCATTTCCTTCTCCCCTGTTGAGAGTGGGGTGACATTTGCCATATCTGTCTCGTGGAAAAAAAAAAAGCTCTTTGGCATATGGTAAGAAAACTTTGAAAAACTTATTTCTCAAGAATATGACAATAATTGATGCAATGAAGTAAATACAAACCTGAAGTACAAGACTGAAGAGATGTTTACTATATGAACTAGAGTGGAACTGGAGATATGCCTAATTTTTGCTGTACAGAAGTAGCAAGGCTTTAAAGTTGACTAAAAAAATTAAATGTAACACTTCTCATTACTGTTAACTAATACATCAGAGAGGCTGCGTGGATGTGTATTTATGAAGAACAGAGGGGAAGGAGTTAATGTAGGAAGCAGTATCCATGGCATGTTCATTGTTAGCATCATGTAAATTAAAAGAACAGAAAATGTTTATATTCAAAAATTATAATCTGGGTGGATACAGATTATGAAAACAAATACAAAAAGCTATTAAGAAACTGGAGACCACCAGGAGCAGGGATTGTTCAAAAAGTTATTTTTGAATAAGCTTGTTCAAAGTAAGTCAATTCAAAGGGAAAGCTGTTTAGCTTAATTGAGAATGATTGTTTTCAATGAAAATATTTCTTATCTTCCTCAAGACAACTGGCTTTCCACGTACAAATAAGACAATTAAAAAGAATTAAAACAAACAAATGGAAATGAAAAACCCGAAAACCACTTTGTCCCCCAGCCATGTCCTGAAGTAAATCTGGAATTGGCCATTGTATTTTACTTCCTGACTTTCAAAAAACCAGAGGACTGTCTTCAAAGCGAAGCTGTGGGGCACCATAAGGATGTTTGCGGAAAAGCTGTGTGCTGTTAAACGCAGACCTGGACGGTGCTCTGTTGACCTGCTGTCAACAAGGGCTATGAGGAGACTGACTAAATCAGCRTGTTCACCGCTTCCCCCTATTGATGAGACACTCTTGCCTAAAGCTTGCCTCAGATTTTTTGTTCTGTAAATCCATTATCTTTTAATGATTCCCTGTTGGTTATCTCTTTTCAAATACATTGGTTTTTTTTCTCCTGTCTCTGATGAAACCGTATTTTCCTGCTCATTTATCTSTCTTGAGTTTCCCTTTAAAATACTAAACTGATTAGTTTTTCTTCAAGTATTTCTTTTTCAACCCTCGGCCATTTTTTTAGTCATGTGGTAGCTATTCGATTTTCCGAGGGCCTCCCCACGTCTGTCAGGCCGCCTCTTCAGCACCGAGGCTTCTTATCGCTGTCCAGTGCGGCCCGGCCCGGCCCAGCCCCTCGCAGATCTGGTGCTTCTGCGGCCCCGGCGGGGCTGGGCGCCGCGCGGCTCCCCGCGCCTTGCCTTCGCCG
>NW_020450983.1:461591-571122 GCF_003343035.1 Apteryx rowi
CCTGCTGCCAACTGAAACGTGAACTTATTAAAATGGTGAATATGTAAACGGTAAAGAGGTGAATTTAATAAAATGGCGCAATGCTCCCAGTCTGGGGGTATTATTTTCAGAGCACCCTCGCCTAGTGCAAGCTATCAGTTCTACAAACGCAGCTGGTTACCGAAAACTCAGTAACTTTCCTGCCCTTTCTCTGGTTTGTAAATCCCCTGCAGTAGTGTGTGTTTTGCCTTGATGCCTTGACGGTGCTGTAAGTAGCAGGGGAGAGCAGGAGTGAGGAAGTGGACCGTGCACCTGCTGTTGGAATGAAATCTGGAATTCAGCAGTGAATTTTTCAGCGCTTCATTTTGTGTATCGCCTCCCAGCTAGGAGAAGCTCACTGCAGGATCCGACATGGAAATAATGGTTTTATCATTGCAAAAATGAGATGGTCTTATTGCTCTGTAGAGCAATGAGGAGTTTTAAAAAATCAAAACAAAAGTTGTGGAAATGAGTAGTTCGCACCAAAAATGCATATGCATTACTAAAAGACCAGTTTGGTAAAAAGCTGGCTTATTACTTGTTTTTCGTTTCTTTGTTTTGTGATTTTTCTGAGCAGATCCATGCTTTAGAACGGTATGCTGCTAAGCTGCCTTCGTGGTTTGGCATTAACTCATTCAGGAGACATCCTGCGTTTTCTGAAATGAAATAAGGTAGAGATGACAATTAATCTCTGAATGCCTGATGAAATAGCAGGCCCTTCTGCCAAATTAAATATTTTTCTTACAAAATTGGTAAAATGCAAAATGACATGACAATTCATCCAAAATATCCTTTCCCATGGGAAACCAAGGAGCAGCAAAGCTCTTTAATGACTATTGCGAAACAGAAAGCAATGTGGTTAAGCATTTTAATACTTCACCTCAAAGTACATCTTGCACAGGTGTCAAAGCATACCTAGAAATGAGAAGCGTGTTATGATTTTCTGTGTGTTACTGCGCAGAGGCCTTCGCAAGCAGAGAAATTAAATCTAACAGTTTTTGTAAAATGTATTTTCCAAGTTGCTTGGAACACTAAACTACAGAAAGTATCTTCAGGACAACTTGTTTGAAAATAGAGCTGGTGAAATCATACAAAAAGGTGTTGGAAAAAAAAAGTTGTTTATTTCCAGAACTGAAAATGAATCATAAATATAGCATTTAGAATATTAATGTTTAATATCTATTATCCTATAAACACATAAGAGTTGTTCATCACTGCTAATTTACAACAAGAATTGTCACTCTAGTTCGAATCTCATGAATTGGAAGTAGGTGTGCTGAAGTCAGTGGTGTAATTAATACAAGTGGAAGCATTGAGATCTACAGTATGCATCACAAAATCCCTAACATCTATTTAAGACTTGTTTATCATATTTTTTAAAGGAATTATCCTGGAATATGTACAAGGTGGTGAGCCGAAGACCAGATCTATAGATCTACTTGATCTTAGCCCTGAGTAAGTATGATTCCACTTCAGATAACAGCACTATATGCTGTTTTATAGCATGACCATGTACAACTCTACTTGGTTATTTTAAATGTAATTGAGGTCAGTTATGTCTTTTGCGCTAAAACAAACTAGCAAAAAGAGAAAAAGCAGTCATTCATTCTGCTTGTATTTTAAATACAGAATTTGCATTCCAACTGAATATTACCATCATGCTTTCTGCCACTGTTCAGAGGTGGAAGCTCTTTTTGCTTATGGAGTTACGATTATCAAGATGCCTGTACAAAGCCAGCAGAAATACTGAGTTTTATAGTGCCAAACTTGTAATGTTATAATTAGTGATAGTTAATTCTTAGGTACTGTAATAATATTTCTGTTCAGAATGTTTTCAAAAACCAGGTCTGATTCAGCTCCCAGTTACACTTCATTAAATGGACATGTTGAAATCACTGAAAACAACAACTAGGCATAAGTTCAGATCACTCCTGTTGATTAATTAATTGTCTTATCTCTAAGGTAAGATAGTGTAAGATAGGTAAGTAAGTATTAATAATTCCCTCTCATATATCTGTGTGGAAAAACTAAGTATCTGCTTCTGTTGAAAGTAATGGAAGTTTTCTGTTTCTTTTGTTAGGAATCTAATTGTAATTGGGTTCCAATTGTAGTTGGAAGAACAAGTACGAGTGCATAATCTGATTTTCTAAATTCCTGCAGATTATGATGGAAGCTGTAGGGGCCTGATATATCCCAAAATCAGGCCCTGATTGGCCTGACTGAGGAATAAAATTCACAATCTGTTTCACAGCCAAGTTTAGAATTAAGTTTGATATCTTTGGCTAAGATAGAAAGCTGAAATCGCTTCATGAAGAAGCAAGTGAAACTTATGTGGAAGACAGTCATCAATAACATCTAGCCCTGGCTTTTCAGACAGTTGGAAGGCACCAGTCTGAAACTCATCTGTCTTCTTTGTGAAGAACAGAACAAATCTGTTATAACGATTAATTGAAGGAGAGTTGACTTGGCAGGTTACTATACTGACATAGGTTTAATACTATTACATGTAACTTGTGCAACAGTGCTTGAGAAGTTATTTGACCTACTGACATTTTGCGCAGTCTGTGACAGAATATAGTTATATCTCTAGTGGATCTTTTCACAGAACTTTTTGGCTGGCACCATAGAAGGATTATCAGGGTTATCAGATTTTATGTACCTTCTTGGCTAAGATCTTCTAGGCACCCAAAAAAGGAAAAAAAAGAAGGAAAAAAAGGAAAGCTGAGAGCTCTCATACAGTTTTAGTCATCGTAGTCAGCAAACATCTCTACACAACTGGATCTGGTTGGAAGAGCTTCAGAAAGGGCTAAAAATGCCACCATTAAGTAAAGTTACCAAAACCAATGGAGCTTAGAAAGATATGAAGTAATATGATTGCCTTGTTACTGACAGTCATATGGAAGAGTCCTTGCATGTGGACAAAACTTAGTAGACAGTGTGACCTGCACATGCAAGCTGAAAAATCCAAATTAAACAATTACGTGTTTTTGTCTACCTGAAACTGTCCAGCTCAGTACTCTGGATAAAACCTAATGAGTCACTTTGTGGAAAGACAGAAGCTGTCTCATATTAGTTAACAGGAGTATAAGCACTGAGAGAATACTAACTTAGGAGAATGTGACTCCATTTTAGAGGACTGATATAGAAGATCCCTTTTAGGTTGTGATGATTTACATGATAATAAAATGCTGGGTTTTCTCAGTAGGACCAATTATAAATCTTTGTTAGTGCTCTGACTGATGGGTATTGTCAGCCCTCAGTGTTTCTGGTTAGATGGTCAGAAATGAGCAGTTTATCTGATGATATGAAAAGCAGATATGATTCCACCAACTGGATGTGAGCCACTTCCTGGGGGCTGCATAAACGCCAAKGGACCGTGTACTGCATTTTGGCAGTTATTGCTATAGCTAAGAGTTATAGGAACAGGCATAATTTGTGAAGCCATGGACAGAGATTATTTTAAGACTTTCATATATATTTTATCATGTTGTTACTTCATGTACTTTTGGAGAATTTATGAAACTCCACTTTAATCTAGATATTTATTCTTAAACTACCAGTTTTGGAAACTTTTCTCCCACATCTGACCTTCTGTGGGAACCCTTTGAAAAGGAAGAGGTCTTGCCAAGCTAAAATTTTTAAAAGTCAGATCTTACTGAACTGCTATACTAAAAGGGGAAAGAAGTACAGAAACAAAAAAAGATTTATTCATGTGTCTTTAAACCATTATAGAATGAGATAAATTTTATATAAATAATAATTTTATGTAAATAATTGCTTACTTTTGTTTCTCTGCAAGTAAACAATATGTTTTTATAATCATAACTATTGTCAGAGGATGAAATCTATTTTTTCTTTATTTATTTTTCATAACTAGCACAGATGTTATGGCTTTAGTAGAAGAAATTCGGAAAGGAGAACCTCTCATCACAGCTTCGTGCAAGGAGCAGGTCATACATTTAGTACGAAGATTGCAAGAGAAGCTTGGGGAAAAAGAGGATCACAAGTTCTATCTTTTTAAGGTCAGAGGCATCTTAAAATAATTGTGGGCATTTGGGGGTGTTTCAGTTGTAATATGGTGAGTGCATTTTTACTGATATATGTTGTAACTGAACACAAAATTTGGACTCTCTGACCAGTTCCTCAGTTGTTTTCAATCACCTCTGCAGCGTTTAGAGAGACTGACTGTGGCTTGGCTGTGTCTGCTAGGAATTCCCCCAGAGCACCGGAGGTATAACTATTCCCAAAYGCTCTTTACACGGGCTGATGTACAAGGGTGTGTTTTGGATGGAGAAAAGTAATTATCTTGTTTGTCAAATGACTTTGTGGACCAGCAACACCCAGAGTTACGTTTAAACAAAAACTGTGAATAGAACTCAAATAAATTAGCTGATGGGAAAGGCCCTGAATATTTTTCTACACATTTTTTTTTTCTGTTTTTCATTTTGTGTAGATTATGATTATTTTAGGCATTCTGCTGCATACAGCAATACCAGTTGTCATTACTTTCTGCTAGCCAAGGGATATGATAGAGAAATTCAGAGATTTTTCAAGGGTTGGGGCCATATAGGTCTTCTGTGGTGGAATAATAGATGGTATTTAAAAACAAGAAGATTATTAGCAGTCTTTCTTACTGTTTTGCTTGCAAAGCTGATGAAAAGGTAGTAATAGGAAAGTACCCAATAGTGTGGATCTTATAAATGCTAATTTATGCAGTGGTTCATTATCTGGAGATAATTTAAGATTAATAAAATGCCAGGCCTTGCAAACATCATCTTTATAACAGACCCAAGGCTAGGAGTGACACTTAGGGAATTTTCATCTTTTATTTTACTCACRTCCACCTTTCTTTTCTTTGTATATGGGAAAGTGTAGTTGCTGTGTTGATACTGTCTTGCACTAAGTAAAATTGTCACCTTTTAARCTGTAAAGGTTTGAATACTGATGGTTTGATCTTCAGCTCGCACACAACATTTTGTATGTTTATTTTAAAAAAGTAAGCTTTTTAAGAGTAATGACTAGAAGTGACCTCTCAGGACTTCAAGTCCAGTCTTCAGTCTATGGGAAGAGAATAGATTTAGCTGTCTTTAATTGTGGAAAGAAAAATAAAAAATTATATTTACCTCCAGAGATTTCATTTTACAGTCTGAAATAATTGTGTTGTATCTTTATTGTGTCAGCAGATGGCAATGTGTAGCTGTTTAAAATTGTTGATTGCTATGTTATTGAGTGTTACATTGAATTTAGAGGGAAGAGGGAGAAGCCTTGTGTTTTTAGATTTTTTTGGTATTTTTTTTTATTTATTAAAAACATAACTTAAAATGTTACAAGAAATAATTTGGATTCTTTTGACCAATAGGACACAACTGGATGAATAATATAACAGATTTGTGTATTTAAACTTGGAAACGAAGCTATGTGTAATAAGGAATCTTAAATTTAAAGATTTTTATGTGTGTTTTGTATGTGTGTTTTGTATGATGTGTTTTAAGATATACTCTTTGTTGTGGCAATGCCTTGATTTTCATAATCTTTTAAAATTGTTCATCACAGGCACTGACAAATCATCAAGTGTATGTCTGAATTTCAGTGTAAATTATATCTTTGTTCTTTGCTGGGTATAATGCATTGTTTGATTTTCTTTATTTGAAAATATTAGAAGCAGGCAAATCTGATCAGTGTTGGCTTATTTCCTTCACTCAAGAGTAGTTAGAAGTGTGTGAAAAGAACTTGTTTTATGTTTCAGTTCCATTTAATGCATGTAAATGATACACAAGTATTAGAAGCTGCTGAGATACTAATATGATGTGGCGAGACTGTGGTGAGGGGAGAAAACATTTTTCTGAACAACGTTCCATATGTTTGCTTTGTTTGGAAATGAATATTTTTTCCTTCTGCACAAGAGCATAATCGAAAAAGAATATGTAGGCAGCGATATAAACCCACCTTTGCTGTAATTTCCAGTAATTGTGGGGATGATGTTGTTGGACACCCAGCAGAGAAGCAAGCTATTGTAACAGGTTCTCAGCTTGTAAGCTATTACAAATCAATGGCATGCTGTACTGATCTGCAGAGCTTATTTTAGGGCCTGGTATAGCAGATTTTGCCCAATTGAGGTACATTTTTTTGATATCACCGATTATTGTAGCACTTGACTCAAGCAGCTCTTGCTGACTTAGAGCTCTGTAGATGGAGCAACTGCAGCATTGGGCCTTGAAAGAACAGTGCTACTTCTGCTGGGGAAAAAAATTGTGATCTGAAATTGAACATAAACCCACACCCTTTTCCTCCCTTTTTGTTCATGCTTGTTAGAAATATTTGTTGTTCAGAGCTGCCTGCATAGAGCCCTAAAAATGTCATGGATCAAATTTCTATAAATTTCCATAATTAGCCATGCTCAGATGCAGACATTTGTATACTTTGRGTGTTTGAATAAAGCAAAATATTTTTGTCATCTCCACATCTTCAAGGCCCGTTCCCACTGCTGTAACTGAAAGGAGAACTTGTCTTGTTTTCTGTAGAGAATAGAAACGGCTCTTTCTCTAACATAAAGTACCTTTCTCTCTCTGTCGCTCTGTCTCTGTCTCTCTCTCTTTCTCAGTCCTTCACCCGACCCTTGTTGTTACTCTTCCATTTTGGTCAGTTCCTCCTCTTCTGAGATCTCTGAGCTCCCTTCATTTTCCTTTCTGAATCTATGCGTGGCAGCTGAGAAAAGACGTAAGAAAGCAAGAGATAAGAACAAAAAGTTGAAGCTCTGGTGGTATGTCAGTGATTAAATGGCCTTGCTCATTAGTCATGTCTTCTTCATTCTCAACACTACAGAGAGGACCTGATGGAGCACTGCTGTGTTTTTAACACCCCTTTATTTCATTGTCAGCAGTTGCTGTGATTTTCCCAATTATGATTTTATTATAATGTAGACTCAAGCAGAAGCCAGCTTGTGAGAGTGAAAGTTTTCAAACACAAACCATGTTATACAATCACCAGGTTACTCAAACACAAACCAAATTATACTACTTTGTCATTTTTAAAATATGACAGTCTGACTTTCATGGGGCAGTGTTTGAAGCTATTTTTACCTATGTTTAATAAAATTTAAAATGTATTACTATAGGTATGAAGTAATTTGCATAAAGAATATATACTGTCTGACTGAGGATCTTAGAACCAGTGTTAGAAAAATAGTGGCCTTCATAACCTAAACAATTCAGACAGAAATTAAATTTGAAATCGCCTCGTTGAATTTTGTCCTGAGAGGGATCTTTGTTTTAGTTCTGTATGCCTGTCTTGTTATGACCCCAGAGGGTGGACCTGCACCTTTAATTTTGTTCTTCCCATTTTTAGAACGATATCATGTACTAGCCCAAAGCATCTGATAACATAAAGGGTTCAAAATACTCAATTCACCTGCATGCTTGGGTCACTGCATGAGGCTTAACAGCAGTTAGGATTTTTTTCATCAGTGAACTCATCAGGCATGGTCCCCTCAGCCGTTTGCTTTGCCTTTTCAGTGCCGGTGTAGGGTTACTTTCCTGGAGAAAAAGGAAACATGAAGGAAAGACTGTATAATTTTCGCAGAGATAATGTGATGAGGCATGGTTTTTTTCAGTTAGTGGATAATGTATTACAGTCATAACTGCTAAGTTGACTGGAGGAGGAGAAAATATTAAGCTATTTAATATTCTGAGTATTTGATTTTATGAAAAAAATGCATCAAATCTTGTTTTCTTCTTCCCCTCCCCCCTTGTATTTCAGGTACTTAGGGCACATATATTACCGCTGACTAATGTAGCATTTAACAAATCTGGTTCCCGGTAAGTTGTTTTTAAATTCAAAATATATGATTACTAATGCCAGTTTTGTATTTGTAAATTAAATTGTAAGTGAATTTCAGTGTTCTTATTTTCCTTGTAAAAAGAAGTCAGCCATGCTGCTTCTAAGCAGCTTTAGATTGGTGATGAGATTTCAGGCCTCTCTGGGAGACCCAATAGGAAATGCAAAAAAGTGGTGGGTGAGACTCAGTTTATATAATTTTTTTATTCCAAGATGATAGCTTGTTGATGATTAATACATTTAACAAAGAAGCACCTTTATGGCAAAAAAATGAATGTCATTAAAAGCAAATGAGTCTTTGACATAAATTCATTTGGGACTTAGATTGTAGCGGAATTCTGCATTAGCTGATTTCACTCTGGGCCTAGGCCTAATAATTTTTTCTTTTGTGTCTYAAAAGGAGCAGCTTGATTTTTAATTGAAATGCATTAAAGATTAGAAGTAATTTTTTTTATGGTTAATATTAAAAAAAGAAAGAAAAAGAAAAGGAATGTCCACGGTCATTAATCAATGTTTTGGAAAGAAAGAAAAGATTTAGGAGCCGAAACAATGCTGACTGAAATCTGTGGAAATAATTAATTTGGCTATGCTCCAGGACCGTTAAGGTATTTGTGGTATTCAGAAATTAATTTCTCTTTATTTTAGCTTTATCACTGGAAGCTATGACAGAACCTGCAAAGTATGGGATACTGCATCAGGAGAAGAGTTACGTACACTGGAGGGACATAGAAATGTTGTCTATGCAATAGCTTTCAACAATCCCTATGGGTAAATATATTTTCTCTGAGATGCATCATAATTGCTAATCATGCTATTTTGCAAATTCAGAATTGTTACTAGAACTTTGACATAAAATAGATTATTTAATCTCAAACCGAAACTGTTCAGATTCTGAACTGAGAAAGTTAAACTGTAGCTAATAACCATAGGAAGACACTGTATATTATTTGTATAAGAGATACATTCTAGCATATTTTCTACTTTAATTTGTAAACTGATATTTAGAAATTCACAGCTTAAATTTCATTAAGTATTCAGTGTCTTGAAAAAATATATATGACTCAATATAAATAACATATTGAAACATGGATTTATTTCTGATAATATCTATATAATCAGATTGTGTTCTGAATGTTAATCATTCTTTACTGCCTCCATGTAATTGTATATAATAGAAGAGAAATACTTATGACCACTTGTATTGCTTCAGTTATGGAGAAATAGCATTTCTATCATAACAAAAGTGGATTTCTCCATTGGGTGTTACACATTCATTATTATTTAGGACATGATTTGAAAATGTCAAAGCTGTCGAGTAGTTTTCATAAAATCCGCAGGGGGCTGCTGTGTGGATGTCAGATATGCATTTGTGCATCTTTTGTTTTCTGCAATAACTGTTTGCCTTGGTCAGAGCTGCCACCTGTTAAATAAAGGGAATTACATGTTAGGTGTCGCGGTCCGCGGGAGTGATGGGAAAGAATCATACGCACTTACAGAATGCAGATTCAATTCCAACTTTATTCAGCAATTTGTCCATCTTATAGGTACAGGAATGCGGCGCCTTGACCCTTGATTGGTGGTTTATACAGATTATGTCACAGGTAGCCAATCATGGCACCGATCACGCACACAGCGATCATGCCTTGTACCTTGCTACTTGTTTAGGAAAGCTGTCTTGCCCTTAACCTTGGTTCCCACTGGCTTCTGCTAGTTTATCTGTACTTTCTCAGGATGTATCATTYCCAGCTGCACCAGTGTCCTTGGGTACGTTTGTCTGAGGCTCCTGTTGCTTGCTACTTGCAACTTTCCACCAGTTTAACCCTGTCATGGCCCTCCACAGTTAGGTACTGAAGTTTTATTGTCATTCACTTCCTGAGGAAGCTTTTGTGTCAAAATAATCATTTTGCTTCTCTGCAAAATAAGATAGAATTAATTTCTATTTTTACATTGAAATGCATTACTTTTTTCACTGTCAGATGTCTTTTTTACCAGTTGAGCAGTACACAGTTAACATCAGGAAATAAATGTTAAAGACTTGTTCTTAGGTTATTCTGAGCATCRTCGGTTCTTTCTAAATGGAAGGACTAGAACCTACTGTGTCTTCTACTCTTACTTTAAAAGAACAATTTATGAAATTGTTCTACTTAGTCCAGAGGAACTACGTACAACAAAAATTTGTGATGAGATCAATAACTAGACTGTGACATAAAAGCATAAAAGTGGAGAAGCAATATGTAGCAGATATCTGCTATCTGTATGAGAGAGAAAACCTGATAAGACTCTTGAGCTACTTTTAAAAGTCCAGTAAAAAAGAATGTTTTTCTGCTAATCTCTAGGTTTCTGTACAGTGTCCCTCACTGCATTTTTGGGGCACCTAACTTCAGTTTGGTCTTGCTCTAATTGCATTAGTTACAACGCTCCCATTGACTTCAGTGGGAGGAGAGTTGGACCTTTGAAGTTTGGGTAAGCTGTTTGTAATACCGGTTTATAACTGTTTATAAAACAAACAAACCCTGAATTTATGGGAGGTCTGTCTGATGAAATGACGTTACTTTTGAGTATGTCTGGAAGCACAGCAGATAACCTCACCCCTAATGTAAGTTAGTCAACAGTTATGAACACCTCTGCCCTAATGGATAGTCACAGTGGCTGTTTTAGAAACTATTTATGTCTACAAATTTTTTTTACTGTAATATAACTTCCATTTGTGCAAGCCTGCTCCAGGATCTTGTAATGTGGCAAAATGCGTGCAAGAGCAGAAATCACTGCGTGAGCTTCTTGCAAGGAACTCTTGATTGTTGACCTGTGGTTTTGTTGAGCTCATACAGAGGGTATGTGACCGTGGACAGAAGTGATGGAAATTGTCCTTTGCTCTGTGCACAGAAGCATAAGGAGAGAAGTTCCCAGCTCCCATTCTCCTCCTTGCAAATCTGCACGGGAGCAGCCACTACCAATTGAATAAGTTTATTGCTAAGCTAAGAGCTTGCGACTGAGAGAGTTTGAAGAAATATACTGCTGTTATGCTTTGAAGTTAGTGTATTGTTTGTATGTTTTCTACTGTCTTTGAAATCAGAGTTTCTCTTTTCTAAATAAAAATGACAGTGTTTTTCCATTTAGTGACAAGATTGCCACTGGATCTTTTGATAAAACCTGCAAATTGTGGAGTACAGAAACAGGAAAATGTTATCATACTTTCAGAGGACATACTGCAGAAATAGTGAGTACTGATGGATGTTTCTTATTCCTTTACATTCCACACAAAGTCATACATAGCTGTGGGCTTCAAGTAACTGTGAGTTGACACTGGAAGGGGCTACTATTCTGCATCTGTTCTCACATTCAGACATTGTATGGGAACATGTATGAAGAAGCATTCTGACAGTTCTGAAGAAATAGAACAAAACATTGTACACAGTTTGAGAGGTTATTTTTAGTCTTATCTTGTTACAATTTCTCCTTTGTCAAATGTTAACACATTTTTGAAAACAATAGAACAATTTGAATTTTCAATTTATTGCACTTATTATTCCTTGATTTGTTTACATTTTACCCATTTTCTTCTAATATTTTACACTGCCTCTTGTATTTGCAGAACTGAATACATAAGAACATCATCGCTTGTATTGCTGTCTTTTACATTAACATTTGTACTAATAGTACAGGACCGATGGGAGTCATAGAAGAATTTCTGAAATAAAATAGCATTTTAAGTATGTTAACTGAGAATATGTGGGATACGGAAATGCCAAAGATATATGATAACAAAACAGTTTAAGCTTAGAAATGCTAAGTTTCCTTTTCAATGCACTAGGAGGCCTAATAGCAGAAGTAGCTATATTGATCGACAGCATTTCAGTTTCAGAGAGCGAGGCAAATCTACTGAAACACTGTTTTGGTGCAGAATATATTTCTGCATAAAAGTAGCTATAGAATCATTACTTAGTAAAGCATTTCTGGAAACTGTTTCTGGAAAAACTCTACATTTGATTTGTAGATTGCAAGGTCTATAACCAGTGTAAGAAAATGCTGGTTTATCTTGGTGGAAGGTAGGGTTGGTTTCAGTAGGTTTTTGGTTCCACGGGTATTTGAAACAGTTATCTCTTAAGATGAAAAACATGTTTGCTTACTGAGACAGACTGTAATGATTTTGCTTCTATAAATCAAGTAGCTAAATATTTAAAGGCCCTTTCAATTTCCTCTGACTTCCGTAGGGGTGGGATTAGGCCTAACATGTTATGAGTTGTGCTAACAAACTGGTAGACGAGTGTACCCAGCAGAAAATTGTGTGTTTCTCTGTATGAGACCTGTTTCTAAAAGAAGACCGTTATTGCATGTGTTGCATTGCTGGCAAGGGCATGTCCATGTCTATTCAATATTAAAAACGAAAAGGGCACCATAATAAAAATGCACCAGTGACCTCAACTGCTGTTTTCCTTTTTGTGTGGCACCTGCTGTTCTTTATTAGCAGGACAATCGTATTGAGTAATACAAAGAACAGGTTGCTGACTACTTCATTTTTTAATGTGAAAAATGAATTAAGGAAATTGATAAGGTTTCGTTCATGCTTTTTCATTATTAAATAAATATGGAATGGTGGGGACACATCCAACCTTTGGCAAGTGACCTAGATAACAACAGCTGTTAAGATACGCATGTGAGTGTACACAGCATGTGTGAGTCAGATACACACCCTCGGTTTGCCCCAAACTGATCATGTTAAAGAGCAAGACATCCATCAGCCCCCAAATGGCAGTGACAGAGAGGAGGACAACCATCAGCTGGATTGCACAGTAACTGGGGATTTCAAAGAGGTGTTTGAAACAAAGAAGTAGAAAAGCCTGAAAATAAGGATGAAAGAAGCAAGGCAATTTGTAACAAGGAGGAGGAGGCGCTTGCCTGGAAACAGCAGTACTCAAAACCTGCTTTGGCACTGCCGGAAGCGGCCCTACCGGCATCACTGTCTCTGCCCTAGATCAGGGAGCGCGGCCTCCCTGTTGGCCATCCGCATCCCACTAGGGGGTTGTCAGTATAGGGTGCAACAAGAGAGCCCCCTCAGAGGTGTATGTATGTGAATTTGGCTGCCTTCCCTCCAGCGTGCGGATCAGCAGGTTGTAGGAGCAGCACGATTTCCGTCAAGCCAGAGCGGGCAGGTCTCCTCCAGGAGGGGTGTGCAGCAGGGCAGCTGCGCTCCTAGAAGGGAGCGTGAGCCTCGAACCCACGCGAGAAAGGGATGTGTGCACAGGCGACAGTGTGAATGTGCGTGTGTGATTAAAAATTCCCGGGGTTACAGAAGAGTGTTTAGAAATTTGTAGGTGTTTATTAACATTACATAAGTATCTAGTGTTGTGGTTTGTGTGTTACATTTCTGGTCCTGATCCTGAATGTATAGTTCTCTGATTGCCAGTTAATCATTGTTGTTAATAAATTAGTTAACTGCTTCAATCCTGATTTTGGTTTAAACTTTGGGAGCTAAATAGCTTTTCCCCGTGATGCAAAATGAAAAAACCTAAAAACTGAATTTTGATCCAGGCTCAGAAAATAATACAGGAAATGTTCCAGTAAGTCTTTTTTTAACACATAGTCATTGTAAAAGCAGCCAGTTAGTCCAACTGATTTGAGTAGTTGTCCGAGCTATGTGATAAGGATTTGTTTCCTAGTGAACTCTCAGAACCACCTTGCAGTTTTCTGTAGGTCATAAACTATTAAGTGGGATTGTTGTCATATTCAGAAATTTTAATTCTGACCCATTGTTTTCAGAAAATTTATATAAATCATCTTCTTTCCATTTTTTTTCTCCAATTTTTTTTGCTACAGGTATGTTTATCCTTTAATCTTCAAAGCACCTTAGTGGCAACTGGAAGCATGGATACTACAGCCAAGCTATGGGATATAGAGAAAGGAGAAGAAGCAGTTACTTTAAGTGTATGCTTTCCGTCTTTATATTTTTTAAGGTGTTTCTTGCTTTTTTAGTTTTCTGACTGAGATAAATAACAATATACTTCTTAATTTGTGTTTCAAAACAAAGAAAATTGTGTTACCAGGTATGTCGTACAGTGACTGCAATTACAAAACAGATTAAGCAAACTTGAAGGGAATAAGGAATTTATGGTGTTTTATAATAAATACTATTCATCAAAAGACCGATTTTCTCATTTCAGTGACATTACTGTTACAAGTCGGAATGCCTTCCATTACCCACTAAAACATGTTGCTATACTGTAATTTATTGCCTCCTCTGCATTAACATAAAGCAACTTTGAGAACATTAAGGTCATAAGCTACATCTTTATGGGTCTTCTTCCTGAAAAAGTAAGCAGAGGAAAGTTATCCCGATATCTCTAGATGTAATTTCTCTTTGCTTTATATGGCATGCCAGGATTCCATGGATTCAGTGTTTTGGCCAGAGCTGCTAAGTTTCCATACATCTCTCTCACACAAATTCTGCATAATGGGCAGTGCATAAGCTTCTTTCTTTGGTGTATGTGACCTATAGAGCGGGGGAGGCAGTTCCTCCTCCTTGACTTTCTCTCCCTCAGAGCCCTAAGCAGAGGAAGGAGCAGTGGAAGAGATGGACCTTCAGCTTCCAAGTATGCTTACGGTCATTTCTCCAAGTGTCTGCACCAAGGCCAATGACAAGCTGTACTGTAGTTTTCTGTAAATGATTCAGATTCATCTGATTTCAGTATGTGTTGGTGAACAAATGTGATTCTGTTTAAAGTAGATATGGAAAAGACCAGTGACATGTCTGATTCATTATCTGTCATTGCAGGATTGCTCATGCACTTTACTGGTTAGTGCTTAAGTGATGTGCCTGATTTTTGCAGCTGTTGGGATATTGCCTATTCCACAGCCCAGTAGACCTTTCTGTCAAAATTGTGATATACTGGACAAGGCAGTAACTAATATGTTAAAGCATTATAGAGGGATTATGTAACAATACAAATAAAATTTCTTTGATTTTTTTAATGCTACTGAAAAAGCTACCTATTGAACTAAGTCTGGAAAAAGTCTTATTTACATTCTCATACTCCTTTTTTAAAATCCTCTCAGGGGCACTCAGCAGAAATTATTGCGTTGTCTTTTAGCACCACAGGAGATAGGATTATCACTGGCTCCTTTGACCATACAGTTGCAGTGTGGGACGTTGGCACTGGCAGGTACTGAAGTATTAATAAATGTCATTTTGTGTTTCATGTTTTAATGACAAATGAAAGGGAAAATGTTAAGCCAAGAATTACAGACCTTGCACTTCTACTTCTTTTTGGGTAGGCATTCCTTCATCTTTCCTTTTCTTACTTCTGCTCCCTTTCTTCTTCTGAAAAGGAATCCTGCTCACCAAATGATTTTCTGTGCAAAAGGTTTAGATTTTTATTCTAAATTTCCATTTTCTTATGAACACTAAGGAGGCAGATGGAATGGAGTGATCCTGTGTTTTTTACTAGGGAATTCTCTAAACAGGAAGATATTTTATYAGTATGGAAACTCATGATTTGGAAGGTGTTTAGATTTTTTAGATGAAACAGACTGTTTAAATAAAAAGAAAATGTATGTTATGTCATAGGAAATTGGTCTGGTCACTTTGTCTTGAAAAAACGTAGAGGGTTTGTTTTCCTTCTCACACTGCTTTATGTCAGTATACATTTATAAAGAGGAGAAAATTTGGTCACTCTGACTGCAGAGAACAAAATGTCTTGATTATGATGCCAACAAATAATAATGTAGTAGCTAAATACTAGCTGGTTATATTATCCTGACAAATCCTCTTGTTTTTCAACTGGAAACTCAGTATAAATGGAATACTGTAATAAAATGGTTGCCCTGATTACTGACAAAGTAATTTATGAAGATAAAGATTCTATTAAATTTCCAGAGAAGATGTCTGTCTTTGTGAGAACAAGGGGAATATCTCTGTAATTAATATATGAAGGGAAAGTGTATGCATAGTGATATCTTGGAATAATGAACTTAATGTGTATCGCTTCAAAACCAGAGTAATGTTATTAAAAAAGGTAATGTACACATAGTTTATCATTTAGGGCTTGATGCTGTAAGCTTTGAGCAAATACAACTTAAGCAGTTTCATGTTTGGCATGGCTAGGAGACACTCACTCAGCAAAYTGGGCCTTTGGATTCAGCACTGCTGTTCAGCCTGCTGTTCTTGCACATATGTTTGTTGGAAAACTGCTTCTTCTTTCATTGTCTCGTCTGGACCCGTAGTGAAGTCAAAGTCTTAGGATTTTCATGTTGCATTCTTTTTTTCTAAGAAATGACTGTGAACTTCACATCAGGATCAAATAGCAGGAAGTGGAATATAAAGGAGGAAATTGTTTAAACACTAGTAGCTCTGGTAGTTAGCTGGTGGGCAATGTAATCATGCCAGGGTCAGCATGCAGCCTTTGAGATGGCAGAGAGTCATGTGCACGTTTAGTAATAGAGAAAGGTTGCAGTTAAGAAAGACTTGTGAGCAAATCACACTTTGCTGAATTCTGCTTCAGGGAAATTTGCAAAAATCTTGTATGTGGGGTTGTGCGTGCTCTTTCCTTTCACTGTATCGAATAGATGAGAAACATTGCTCTGCAAATACGACTGTGATGGTTCCAGATCCTTTCAGTTTTGCTGGCTGACTTTGATGAACGCCTATGTTCCTCAGTTTTTTTCTGAGAGCTATCCAGAAGTGTCCTGAGGGAGCTGAAGTAGGGACAAGAAATTTAAATCTCAGAAGGTTCAAGATTCACATCAAAAATGTTTAAAATAAAAAAAAAGGGGGGGGGAAATATATGAAAGTGTATTTCATCAATAGTTTTGGCAATGACAAATGCAGTCAGCTATGGTTCATTAGAAGGTGTTTTCAGAGCTTCATTTGACAGATTTAACAGCCTGTAACTGGGATCAGGAGTGGGGGACACCAGAACACTGTGAGAGAGAGAGTTTCTTCTTTTTTACAATTGTGGTGCAAATACTAGAGCATCTACATATTAAATTTCACTATTCATGAATATTTATACCAGTAATACTTGTGGAAATTGAAGACTAAAGAAGCATGACTGAACCTTAATTTTTTTCTTAATTTAAATGGATAAGTTTTATGGTATTTCACAGCCCTATTATACAGGCTTTTCCTAATTGCRTATCTCTTAATTCATGGTTTCTGTGAGACAAGTTGCACACATTGCTATTCCTTCAGCTTGCTGATTGGAGTTTTAGCAGGTTGAAGATTGGACTGCCTTTTCAAAATTTGGAAATCAAAATGTTTGTCATGATTAGGTATTAGGATTGTAATAACAATAACAGCAGTCTTGATGGCCAAATAAAATATTCACAAAATTAAGAAGTTTTTCACTGTTACTGTTTTCTGTTTGTTGATTTTTTTTTTACTTTAAAAAGGTCTGTACAATTACAACAGACTCACATTGTTAGAAATTAGAAGAAGTAATTTTATAAGATGACATGAGCATAATCAAGTTTTTGTTATAAACAAATAGAAAATTCATTTGCTCAGGAGTTTTGCATTGTGATCTGTTCATTCAGCGTATATGTTAATTTAGCTCTCCTATATCTTATCCAACTAATAACATTTCAGTTACTTAAATGCATTTAGTTGTTTTTCTAGTCATTACTTTGTCCATTACTTAAAACTGTTTTCTATTAATGATATGGTAATATTAGAACTGTAATAATATCTTAAGTTACTAATCCTTTAATATGTCTATCAATTAATCTTTTTTGGAGTTCACTGCTTTATAGGCCATTAATTCATACCAAACGCTAATGGCTAATTGTACCTCTCTATTCAGCTAAAGCTGATTGAAGAATTTAATGGAACTAGCATTGTCAGTCCTTGTGCAGCAAGAAGTTTAGCATTAATGAGGATTAGAAGTCATATTTCAGCTTTGCCCTCATTTGTCAGTTACTTGAGTATATGCTCAAATTAAGTACCTGATTAATCTCAGTTGATCTGCAGTGGATTTTATAAAAAGATTTAGATTAAACACATCAGTGATACAGAATTTGAAAGATATACTGTTTGCAATTTGTTGAAATAGGATACTGGGAGATTAACGTGGAAGAACTTGCTGTTTGTACTTTGGATGTAGATGAATAAAAGAAATCTGTTTCTGGCATTACCAAGTCATAACATTTCACTGGGAATACATTCATTGAAATGCTTGTTAAAGAGAAGAGAGGACTCTTCCATTTTACTCCTTATTTCTTCTCTGTATCAAAGAGAAAAAATGGAGGTGATGTACTAGAGTCTAAATGAGCGGCATCACTCCACTTAAGCCCTTTAATGGATAAAACAGTGATGATTGGACCCCTTAATTATACCATCTTACAAGCTTGCTTATAAATACRTGTCTGTATCAAAATACACACTAAAAATGTTAATTTTCTTTTTTTTTGTTAGGAGGTTACATACTTTAATAGGTCACCGGGGAGAGATTAGCAGTGCACAGTTCAACTGGGACTGCTCTCTCATTGTCACTGGATCAATGGACAAAACGTGCATGGTAAGGAAGTGAAATATGGACAGGCCACTCCTGTATAAGATCTCTCTTGCTGCAACAAGTAATTTATTGTCAGATTTTACGTAGAATATGGTGAATCCCTGTAGTTCTTGTTACAGATTCAGAAAAACATTGTAGCTTATTTAAAAACCTTTTCTATAAATTAGCTGAGTGGTTTGTAAGGTTACCCGGTATAGCTAAACTAGAAGGCATGTTTTGGAATGCCATTACAACTCATTTATTGCTTTAGTAGCAAAGAGAAAGGAGGACTATTTTGCAGGTCATGTCATGGAATCTAACTCAGGGGTAATTGCTTATTGCTTCTTGTGGCACAGCCATCAAATGTGACTTTTGGCAGGTCAGGAAGAGATAGGTTTTCAGTAAAAATACCTGTGATTTTGAGTGCTAAATTGCGAAAGGTGTACATTTCAATGGTGAGAGTTTGTCTACCCTTATCTGCACATCACTGAAACAGAACTGAGGTGGAGGTGCTCAGAAGTTCTGCAAATTTGGTATACTAGCATTTAGAGTAGAGCACCCATATTTATAGCATCCTTTATTTTGCCCTCTACAGAACAGATGAAGCTGTAATATTTCCAAATCCAACTCTTCAYGGTTTATTGTAGAAGAAGTTGTTACTGTGAGGGTGGAGTTTTGCTTATTAGAATCAGAGGAGGAATGGGGGAATCCAGCATCTGACATACTTCTGAGGTCCAAGCCCACCATGTCACGTGTAAAACCTGAATAGCTTGAAAGACATTCCACAAGATGAATTACTGGAGTCTCATCTGAATAAATACCTTTGTGTGTGGTATCACAGAACTAAAATAAATGAGAGGTTGTAACAGCTAGATTTACGAAAAAGAAAGGAACTAGGAAAGCAAAATAAATTCCAGGTGTTTAGTTTTGACTAAGATGGGCACAAGAGGGAGTGAATTGAACTAATTTGATGGGCTTCACTTGCTAGATCCCACACGTTGTATATTATTACCCTTGACAAAGGTATCGTCTCTTTATTAATTAGCTACTGCTTTTCCTTCTTTTTAGGTAATGTAAGCAGATTGTAGTAATTGAGATAGATACTGATTCTTTTGCTGAATTTGATTTTTCTCTCTGATAGCTTTTTTACTGTATTTTTAGAATTCTTTTCAGCTCAGTTTCTACTGAAGCTTTCTCATCATCTGCTTTATATAAAAATATATCTTTTGTAACTGAAAGAGCTGGTATGTATAATTCATTAAAGAATTTACAATTAAAAGCAAAACCTAGGAGCTTTTTATATGAGCTTATTCATTTCAGTGAAGCCCAGTTAAATAAGATATATATTTTTAAATCTCGTTTAATCAATACTCCAAAATACAAAATATATCAGACTGCATTAAACTCTAAGCAGTGACTCTTTATTAATTTATATCCAGGTTTCACATTAATACATCTAGCCAGACATCAGAAAGGCTCTATACATGTCACGTTACTGATCAGCTAGATACCTATCAAGGAAATTAGTCAAAATAAGCACAAGAATTACTTTTATTTACCTGTAGTAGTTTAGATGGTTTATTTATTTATTTTTATGCATCTGCAGCTGTGGAACGCTATGACTGGGAGACATGTAGCAACTTTAACAGGTCACAGTGATGAAATATTGGATGTCTGTTTTGATTATGCTGGCCAGCGTATTGCAACTGCCTCTGCTGATGGTAAGTGAAGTGATTTGGATTGGGACCGCTATAAGGATTGCAATGGTAGTGTAAAAACACATTTGACCTTTTCCTTTGGTTTTGCTCTAAGTGGAGCTTGATCAAAGCAGAGGTTCGTGACTTGAAACTACAGATCAAGCTATGTTTGTTCCATTATAGAAAGTTAGCATTAAACTTAAGAAGGTTTCCCCAGTGAAAATTTTCATATTTCACACATTAATCAAATCAAAACATCTTTCCCCTTTAACTTCAAGCTTGTAGGGAAATAATTCTCTCGTGGCTGGAACTATGTTTAAAAAATATAGGGAGGTAGCTTTTGAGTGAAGTTTGGCTTAAGCAGCTCAAATTTAGGCTTAAATGAAAAAGGTGGCTGAAAGTTTAGTAGTGGATTTGCTACTAGATCTTCCTAATACACAGCAAGAGAATGCACAGTAAAGAGCTAGTGAAATAAGCAGTTTTGTTTTATTATTGGTATGCAGCAAATTTTGTATGCTTATTATTTTTTTATGAATCACAATAAATAGCTTTCTGTATTTACCTGCACAGCATTTTATTATAGCACATAATGATGATACCTTTTTTTTTTTTTTTTACATACTTACTTAGTGTATTGATTCTGCACTTTCAGGAACAGCATACCAGACTAGATGGGGGGACACTACTTGGATCTGATTTGCTAAGTTAAGACATAATACAATGTAAAAAGCTTCTTGAAATACAATAACTAGCTTATAATTAATAGCTTATTAAATACAACAAGTATCTGAAAGGTCATGAAAGCTTTCTGAATACAATGTAAAAAGCTTTCTGAAATTACAGACTAAAGTGGTCCTTGTTCAAAGTGGACATTTTGCAAGTTTCACTGCAGAAGCCATTATGAAGTTAACCTTTTCCAACCATATTACAGATACTTTTTGATACCCTTTTTCCTTGGGGAAAACTAGTAAGATAGCCATCTACTTCTGTTGAAATCAAACCTGAAGATGAGGCCCTTCCGGCCCTATTAAAATGTTCTTATTGAAATACATGCCTCAGCAGAACAAGCACAAATGGATTTTTATCTTCTACAACAGGATCAGGAAGAGTTTATAATGCAGAAACAAAAATGTGCATTGCAAAGATAGAAGGGCATCAAGGTGAAATATCAAAGGTGAGTTGTATGATTTGCACTCTTTCTTATTAATTTCTATGTGACATCCAATCCACCAGTTATTCCACAACACGGGAAGAAGGTTAAAGAATAAGCTAAGTTTTTTAGTCTCTTGATGACATCTTAAGGCTATTGCCTTCTGAGACTTTTGCCATCACCCTCTTCTCTTGCTTTCACTAGATCTACTCCTCTTTACTCTTTTTCATTTCTYTGCATGCCTGATTATGGAAAGGAACAGAAAGACCATATTTCTGTGGCAAAATACATGGTGGGACTATTTGTACAGGGGAATTGGAAGCCTAAAGCCCATTTCAAAAACCACTTGGTTATGAGAAGCATACTCATGTACTTCACTGAATTTTCTGTCCAGCTCAATTTTCAGTGCCAAAGTTCAGTTCCAAAGGCATTTAGTTACTTCTGGTTTTTTAAATTTTAATTAATATCAATAAGTAATTAAATTATTAATTAGTTTTAAAAAAATTTGTTATTTAATCCTTGTAACTTTTCCTCATTCTTTCAAATGGTTAGTTTTCATTAGCTCTGAGGCTAGTGTGCTAAGTCTGTGCTACTTTCTGTTTGATGCTTTTTGTAAATGAAATACTAATATTTTGAAATTAGAATAGTTCTTCATAAACAAAACTCTCACTCTTTCTTTGTGTTGATTATAATTGCTCTAATGAGAGAATATTAAGTTCAGAAGGGCTAGTCTTTCCTCACCTAAAATATTCTGTGCAATACTTCACACTCACTGTGTGCTGAGGAATGCAGTCAACATTTGCTGAAATGTGGAAGGGTTACAGGCAGTATCCATCGGGGTCTTTAGTGCTGGCATGGATTTCTTTGCTGGAAGTGAGAATTTGCTGATCTGGGAGCATTCTGAAAAGTCAATCTATTTCTGCAGATGTTCTGCATGGCTGTGATCACTTGGGAAAGTTATTGCTTGAAAATTTGATTTCTGAGGAGTGGGCATTTTGCCCTCAGTAATTAAGCAAGATTGCATTATATAATACACCTGSTATTTTCTGGTTAGTCATATAAAAATATATGTGTTTAACTGGAAATGCATGCAAACTTGGCAATGAACGTTTAGCAAAATATGAAGACATCTTACAAAATAAGTTGCCTTCAGTGGGAATTTGAATATTACAGAGACATTGTTATTTAGTGTAGAACTCTATAAAATATGTATTTTACATAGGAATAATGACATTTAAATAAAGTTGTTACCATTGTAGAGCAAATGTGATCTGGTGGGATAATATTCTAAAGTCTTGGTCCTGTAATGAGGTCAATGTGGATAGATCTTTGTACATATACAAAATTTCCAGCCATAAAAGTTTTCTGGGGTGATTCTAGTGATATACTATACTTAATATTAGCTGAAAAATGAAATGTAAGAGTTGCTGACTTTTGGTTTCATGTTTTAATCACTAGACATGCTTCCTTTTCTAGGCATACTGACAAATAATATCACTCTTCTATTTTTTTTAAAGATATGTTTCAACCCTAAAGGCAACCGTATACTAACAGCCAGCTCTGATAAAACTGCTCGACTCTGGGATGCTGCTACTGGCCAGTGCATTCAGATATTAGAGGGTCACAATGATGAAATATTCTCCTGCGCTTTCAATTACAAAGGCAATATAATCATTACAGGTAACTAATGTTCTCCAAAGTAGATTTTCTCTTCATTTTTTAGAATCTTGTATTTTAAATCTTGTTATTCAAAAATTTATAGAGTCTGAAAGATGTCCTGGGACCACATCTCAAATGCAGGTACCAACAGTGTCTCAAAATATAGTCAAGAAAAGCTAGAAACTCACTTTGGAACTGAGGCTTAAGTGAGTACTGCCACGATCAGATTTGGGTGGAGGCATAGGCATACCCTGCCAGCAGTCCTGTGGTCATGTACAAGCTGCAGACCACTTACTAAGCCATGTTCTCACGCTGCATTGCAGTGAGGGAGCTCTGGATGCGCAAAATGCAAAGTTTCTTAAATGGGAGCAAACCTTTTGTGTGTTTGGCACTGTGCTCTGTTCAGGTTTCATTCACTTCAGACACAGGAAGTCCTGGGAGTGGGAAAACACATGAACAGAGTATTTGTGATTGTTTGCTTGGATCTTTTGGCTGAACCACCAGAATATGGGGTGCAGGATGATCTCAGCTAAAAATATCACTGCAGGTCCTGCTGTTTCTTGCTACTAATGTGCAGAAAAGGTTTGTTTCTCTGGATCTTCTGCATTCCAGATAGCTGTTGATTTAAGTTTTGTCAGAAATGGGTGAGTTATACAATATAGCCAAAGTATTCCCTCACAATGTGTCCTTATTACTAGGGAGCAAGGATAACACCTGTAGAATATGGCGCTGACTGAAGATAAGGAATGATCCAGTTTGGTACGTGCCTTGACCAACATCATGAATTTCATAGTCAATAAAAACTAGTTTTTCAGATCTGTTTTCTTTTATCCTCTTTGTTGGGTTTCAGCTTTGCTGAAGTAGACAAGTTACCTAGATTTTGACAGGTTTGAGTTCACTGACATCTGCTAGATGTAGAATCATGGAATAGTTGAGGTTGGAAGGGACCTGTGGAGATCATCAACTCCAACATCCACTACTCAAAGCCAGGTCAATTAGAACAGGTTGCCCAGGGCTGTGTCCCATTGGGTTTTGAATATCTCCAAGGATGGAGACTCCACAACCTCTGTGGGCAACCAACCTGTTCCAGTGTTCAATCACCCTTACAGTAAAAAAAAGTTTTTTCTCATGTTTAAATGGAATTTCCTGTGTTTCAACTTGTGCCCATTGCCTCTTTTCCTGTTGCTGGATACCACTGAAAAGAATCTGGCTCCATCTTCTCAGTTACCTGATTGTGAATGAATCCAGTAGGCTGGCCCCACTTATTTGTGTGCACTGCTTTTAATAAAAAAATAGCTTTCTCAAGTGTGAAAGGGATGTTGTTATGCATCTGCTCTAGGTACTGTGTAATTTTTTTTTGTTGCACAATAAAGGATTGTGTTAAAAAGCCAGTTATGTTACTTGTAATACAATGTCCGACTTGGTATTTTGGGGGAAAAACATTAGCAATCATTTGTGAACTGCACTACTATTAACTACCACATGCAGTAGTTAAACTCTCACTCCCTCCCCTTTCACGCTTGCCCACCTCTTTCCATTAATTTCATTCCTTTCTATGCATTCCTCATTCTTCCATTTTTACCTGAGGTTAAAACCAAATTGTGTGGTGACACCAACTTTGAATCCTGGCCAAAAGATTATGGCTCACATGACAAAACAGCACAAACCAAAGATTTGGAGCCAAGGATCCATAAACTGAGCAGTGGCAGGGGAACTTATGCCACACAATGAAATCCCACCCAGGCTTATCTGTCTCCAGCAATTGCCAAGAGGCTTCACCTGGGCAGCGCTCTCCCCGCCTGCCAGCCCAGCACCTGGAACTGTGGCTGCTCTTTGCCGGGGGTAGCAAAGGAGCAGAGCCTGGCTGGTCAGTCCCAGCACTGGTGGAGGGATGGATGAAGAGGCAAGGAGCGCAGGGCTGAGTGAGCTGTGCAATGGGTGAGATAGTGACGGAGAGAGAGAAGGAAGTGGGTGGCAGAGAATACAGTTGAAGGTATTTGTATTGCGTATTTCTGAGTGGTTATATATTTCTCAAATTTAATATGAAGTTACTAATGCTGGTGCATTCTGACTCTGAGTGCTGGCTCACTTTGTCATGTGTACAGCAAGGAACAAAATTGCCTCTTGTCACTTGAGAAATGTCCTGGTCACTCTAAGTAGAGCTGTCTTGTGGGAGAACTTGGCAGTGTGCTGCAGATCATTCAAGGTTAAACCTTTACCAATAGGTAAAGTGGTGGATGTTAGTATTACAGTAATGCTTGTAGTGTTTCCTTCTGTCTTGCATAAAGACTTCTGGCTCCACCAGAGCATCTTGGTAATCCTGATTTGAACGGGGCAGGAAGAGCCGTGTAGTTCTGTCTGTGTCATTTTAGAACTGCCCAGTGCCCCGAGATAAATTTGCACCTGTACGTAGAGATGAGAGAGAGAGATGATTTCTGTTTAGCAAAAATGGAGGAAAACTAGTATGATGAAATGTGCACAAATACTATTAAATAGTTAAAAACTGAAATTTGACCTTCCATGAAACCATCATAATGTAAAAAATTCTCTGGACTGCAAATAGGAGGTAGATTTTTGCCTAATCTTTCAGGTTGTGATCTTTTCTGTTGTCTTTTCCCTTGTGATTTTTCTCTTATGCTATGCTGGTGATTAAGTGAATCAAACGTGTAGTAGATTTGGCTTCTAGCTCTTCTCATCCTATTTTTATGACAAAATGGCAAGCGAGTTGAGGTCTCATAGACTAAACATTCGACTGAGAGTCAGGCTCTCTGGGTTCAATTTCTGGCTTTCCCTGGATTCCCTGAGTGAATACGAATAGAATGGCTTTTCAGTCTAAGGTATCCAGGTTTCTTGCTCAAATGTGCAATACTTGCATGTTGGGGTGATGCACAGCACTGCTGAAAAGCACGCTGACTTGGTGGCTTGTAAGAAATTAAATCATACTCTAGGTACCATCATGTAAATGCTTCGCTGCTAGGCTCCCTGCACCTTGGTTTACCCATTACAGTATCAAGCTGACTCCTTTCTCTAATTCCATTTCAGCCCTCAAGACCAAAATTGCATGCGTGTGCGCTGTAACTCTATTGTCTGSTGCCATTTTGGTCTTACCCAAACGTGGATTCTGTGCTCCTTGCGCTCTCCAGGTGACCACTGTAATCACTGGGCAGTTGGAGTGGGATGAGGCTCTTGACGTTATCCTGAGGTGCTGGCAACTTGATCCACTGTGACTTTATTGAAAGGCATTACCTTAGGAGACTTCTGAAGTGTGCCTTGGTAGGGACTGTCACTGGGGAAATCAGATTTGCTTTATTGTGTCCCTTAGTCCACTAAATCCTTCCATTATATACCGCTGCAAATATACAAGTCTGTTTTTGTGGGAAAGAAGCCCTCAACTTATTTGTGCCACATAATTTTCCTAGGATGGAACATATGTTTTACAAGACAAGGGCAAGGTTTTCTGTGAAAGTGTGTGACATGTACTTGGACTCTTGACATAAGCTTTTTGTATCTCTTGAAATTCGAATTCTTTCCTGAATATGTGAGGATAATAATACTCATGCCCACCCATGTTTTAAAAGTGGCATTTAGTGAAAACCTCCTTTCCAGTTGCATGTGATCACTTGTGCTTCCTGGGGATGTAGTGAAAGGATATGAAATATATCCTGCATGGTTGTATTTTCCAGTTGGCTGCACTTTACTGTCTCATTTTCAGCAGAAGTTGGGAGAAGGGCACGGTACTGCACAGCTAAACCTGTTTTTGCTACAAATCTTTTYAATTCGTTTGCTAGCCCAGCTGCCTACTTTAACTGTCCGTCCTGCTAAATGCTTTACAGCTACAAGCTATTTTCTGAGGGCCGATTCCTAGTGATGACAATGGCTTTAGAGTGGGCTTGAAAAATTAAAGCTAGTGGTATTAGGAGTTTGCTCATAGTTACCAAAGGTAAGGAATGGGTCTGGCTTGAATTAAATTTCTTAAATTGGCTCGTGCAGAAGTGCTTTCCCTCTCTGCTGGAGATTTTATTTATGACATAGCTCACGTGGGCTGTTCGTTTCAGTGCTGGTGGTTTTTCTGAAGTTCAGACCGGCGGAGGCAGGACCGTGGTGCCATTCCTCTGCCGGCTGTCGTGTGGCCCTGCGTGAAATCAGACAGGGGAAACAGTAAAATCAGCCTCTCCAGAAAAGTTACCTGCTGAATTTAATAGGATAACTGTAAACAGGTGACAATTTTTATCATGAACCACTATAAAATGATTAATTTATTGATGGTGTTATGAGAATCTTTAATGTTAGCATGAAAGAAGATTATAGTTTTTCAGATTATAGTTTAATGGAAAATTATAGTTTTTCAGTTTCTAATGATCCCAACATTAAAAGCATCCYGAACAAAACCAAACTAAAAAAATAAGTTTTTAAATACTTATTTTTCAATAATACTCTGCTACCACGGAGTTATTCTCTTATGTTTGAGCTCATGTATCTGCAGGCCAGAATGTGCTCTTCATTGGGGCGGGCAGCAGTGCTGACAGGGGGGAGGCACCTTCCTCTGACCTCCGTGTACGGAGCGGGATGGTGGGGGCGGCAGCGCTGGGGTGCTCCAGCGTGGCCCCGCTCCCTTTCCGGCAGCAGCTATAAGCAGATGCTGGGGCAGATGTGACTGCTGCTCCCATGGGCAGCCTCTGGTTGCCAGGGGATCTCCTGAGCCTCACGGGGTTTGTCTGTTTAGTAAACCATGGTGCATCTTTTTCAAGTGCTTGTCCAGCCTCCACTTGAACCTAAAAGTTTTGCATCCGCTTATTTGATAAAAATGCCACCTCTTCTTGTTTGTCTTGAATCTGGCTCCTCCAACTTGCTTTTCACGGGTCCTAGTTCTTGTACTGGCCAGGGCAGTGAGCAGCCACCCGCTCCACGCTACTCATGATTTTAAAGACCTCTATCACGCTCATGTTTAAGCAGAAAGGCTGAACTGCACATACCTTACTCTCTGCGATGTTATCTGAATTTGCATGTAGTAGGAAGTTTTAATTTCTGTGTATTTAAAATTGACTATAATTTTTTCAGCATTTTTGGTGGTGGACTCTTCCTGTTCTGATGTACTCAGCTAACCTAAGTGGTAATTTCCTGTTCTGTCTAGCAATAGAAAAACCTTTACACCCAGGTAGTCGGGCAGTAAATATCTGTGCAATATCTGTGGCCACCCCCCCCCCCACACACACCTTTTGCAGGTAGTGAAAGAAGGCTAGAGTAAGTGCTGGTAGGGGTTTGGTGCACTGGAGTTACTCTGGGGCTAACTCTGAGGGGCCACGAACACCCAATTCCTCTTAACTTCTGCAGTTCCACCATGAAATAATGACTGGCCTCACGTCGCTTGGCTGAGCCGTGGAGCCTGAGCACAGCCCTGCCTTCGGAAGTGAGCTGAGCCCTGCAGCTCGCCCTGACCCGTTTCGGGCAGGGCCGCGGTCAGGGTTCTCTTTCAGAAGCAGTAGCTTTGACAAGCTACAGGGACAAAATCCACCTATTATTAAATTGGTCAAATAAAACGTATCGCGTTCATGAACTTCTTTTAGAAAGACAAAGAGGACACACTTTAGAACATAAATTTATTTTTGAATAAATTGCAACATTAAGAACTACTGTACAGAGGAACGGCATCACACTGTTACAACTCAGTCATGATATTTGTGCTTTGTAGGATAAGTAAACATTTATTCTATCACAGCAAAAATTTGTATACTGACAGCTAACTAGATTTGGTTTAAAAATAAATACACTTTCCCATTTACTAACTCAAACAGAGCACTTTCAGTCTATAATACTTAGTGCTTTTTACTAAGTTTCAGCCTCAGAAATGCTGAGCACTCAGAGTTACCGCACGGGTTAGTGGGAGTTCAGCAGTTCTTAGGAACAGGCCCAGGGACTGCATGGTTAAATTTAGTGTGTGCAAGAAGTTGACCTTTATCTTGACAGTAAAGTGACCTTCGCTGTTTTGTATATACTGCAGAGCAGATGTAGAATTAGCTGTATTATTTCATCTCCTGTGTTAGATTTTTGATTCACTGATGATTTGCATTTCTTAACAAATGAGTGTGAGGGAATCGTGCAAGTTTAGGAATGGGTTTAATGATAAAATTGAGACTATGGCTCTTTTTCATAAATTATTTAAAACTACTTCAAAATCTCCAAAAATATTTAGTGCAAAAGGATAGTTTTTTTCAAGAAATATTACAGAAGCAAATACTGTTATAAGGAAAATAAAACATCTCTTAAATATTTTATTGGGAAAGGCAGGCAGATTTTCTATTACATGGGTGTGTAAAGACAAAAGATAAATATATTTTCAAAGAAATTGCGGAAGAGTTTTGATGTGATAAGTTATATTTATCATTAAATTCAAAACCAATCTCTTTGGCAGAGTCAAAAGAATGTATCATTAAGTGCATGAAACATCATCTCAACAAGAAGATACCATAGTTATATTTTATCAAACAGTTATATAAATGTTACAGTAATGTGAACTATCATATATAACCCAAACATTTATATCCAAAATGAACAATTATGTGTGCTGAAAGATGTTAACAATCATTTTGTTTTCTTGTAAGTTATAAAAACTAACATGGCTAAAGTTTTTATTTATGCCAACGTAATTCTCTTTTGGATGTTTATTCTTCCTCTCTTATTAACAATTTATTTGATTAAACTGAAATTAAAATAGTATTTATTTTTCCAGTGCTTTTAACCAGCACATAGTGCTTTACATAGAAGCACTTTAAATAACAAATTTACTGTCATTACTCCCCCTTACCAGATAGGGACACTGAGGCACAGAGGTGAACTGACTTGCCCAGGATCACGTGGCAGGTCTGTGGGGGAACAGGGATCCGAACCCAGCTGTCCCGATCCCCAGAGCTGTGCTCTGGGGTCTACCAGTTGTAGCTATCCTAAATTGCACTGCCTCCAAGCGAAAAGAAATTCATATTTCTGAAGGATAGTACTTGAGAGTCTAGATTTTAGTTTCTTGAGAAAAAGAAAGGAATGGGGAACAGCTATGGAAGAGAATCACATGGAAAAAAAACTGAAACATGTTTTCACATTTTATATCACATTTTATTGTGTTGTCTAACTGCAAACACCTTAAAGAGTTCAAAACTTTTTACCCCTTAGAAGGTGGGGCTGTGGGGATCAAAAAAAATTATGTATTTTTGTATTACTGATCTAGGGACCTAAGTCTTCCTAGGCATCCTGGAACACACTCATGTTCTAATAGTTAGACTGTGCAAAGACTGGTTTTTTAAAACTGCATTTTAGCACACTATTAAATTTCAGCTGGTTGATTTTATCCAATTGATGAAAATGGAACATATTAGATATTAAATTAAGCCTTTACTGTATAGTCCATTAATTCAAAAGGCTAAAATTCATCCCCTCCTAGTACAGTACATCCTGTAGCACAGTATGTCAAGAGTCCCTCATGATACAAAAAGATACGATGCACCTCGATTTCACTTTGCTCGGTGTATAGTTGTGGAACAGATGTGTGCTGTTTCTGTAGAGTTTGTATATCTTTGCTCATTTTATTCAGTGATATTTGGAAATCAGAGCATTACACAAACACTGCTTATTTAAACTGGATTAAAACAAAAATGCTGAACAGGTGAACTTTCTTAACCCAATTCAAGAAGCCAATCAAACAGGCTTGGTGTCATCTCTCTGCCTTCCTCACTGAGCTTGCAGTACTGCACCACAGCATGAAAGATATCCCCCACTTTCCAGGACTTCCGTTGAACTAATTGCACAACATCTAAAAACTAAATAAAGAAAACAACACACTTAGGATTTGGTCAATGTTCTGTGTAGTTTTTGTTAAATGAATACATGCAAACTGCTCTAAGACCATCCTTTGTAAGTGCACTATGTATCATCATGCACATCGCAACAGAGCAACATAAGGATTTCCATAGGCTCTCACAAGACTAGTCTAATCTCATGATGTTTTCTAAATCAGCTGCTCTCACCAATTATTTCTTATTTATTGCAATGAAATGGAGAACAATTAAAGTGAGCCTGATAAAGGATTACAAATTTCCTCGTTATCTACAGCTCACTGTCAAAATAACAGAAGTGTGACTATTCATTTTAAAGAAAAGCATTCTTCTTCATTACTTTTAGTTATGTTTCTGTTATATTAAGTTCCTGTATTTCCACATACACATCTCACAGAATTTTAAATATTCTTACAATACTGGTAAGAGAGAATTCTGGGTAAACTTCTTGCACATGAAGATGTTTGCCACAATTTTGGCTGAATCACACAGAGGATCTATATTTGCTTTTTATTTTTATTTTTTTTACCTCCATGTAAACAAGGGGTTAAATACATGTTCTTAAGCAGCTGGCAAAAATCCTGAATTTTGTCCACTTTGTACTTAATAATGGGCTTCACAGTGTCATGCATCTGGTCCAATTTTTTTCTGAAGCTTAGCAATGAAAATCAAAGCTTTTCATTTCCTTGAATTTCACAATCAATATCTAATTAGCTTGCTCCTTCTACATTTCTAGTTTTAAACCATACAAGAAAATATTGTGTCTCTCTAGTTAGTGTAGCTGTTTGCTATTTACATACTGAAGCCTAAACTTTTAATATGTATTTTAATGATATTTAATAGGCACGCGATTTCCAAGAGCACTGTTGTAGGCAGGATGTGCTTCATTATTCTCTAGTGTATTTTTGCAATTGAATTAACTGTTTGCCAAAGCACATGGGTAAAGCTGACAGCTGTTTCTTTAATTAGATGCAATTTGGACTGTTGCTGCTGAATGCATTTTAAATTATGTTTATGATTCCCAAATGCATGTACTCAAGAAAAATCAAACAATATCTCTGCTGCTCAAAATGATCTTCCCATAGACATTATTTTAAAAGACCAAAATACTGATTTGTAATACTTTTTTCATTAATCTATTTGAATACCATGACACTTTTTGAAAGCCTTAAGGCCTAAGTCATTCCTGCTGACTGTGGAAAAGGGGCAGCTTTGGTCATCCCTGAAATGTTGCAGGTGGCATTTGATGGTGTCTACAATGGAGCAGGAACTAATCATGCTGGAATTGAAAGTGTCTGTTTTTCTTGTGGCCATTTTGGACTTGAGTGCGGCTCTTGGTGCTCTGGCTTGGACTAATACTTCAAAAGGTTTCTCTGTTCTGCTAGTCTGTCTCTCTCTCTGGAAATAGATGCTGCTTTCAGAGTGGTGACTGGCAGAGGGCAAGCGACGTCTGCCTGGGATCAAGAGGGCACTGGAACACATGCTCAGCATTTTTTATTGCTGTGGGGGTGGTGCCTCATAATTTCCATGGCATGATGCAAAATATTTCAGTCAACAATTCTCATTTTCCAAGTAAGAGATGTCTGATTGCAAATATGGCTCCACTAGAAACACTGGCTKGTCACTGCTTGTGCCAAAACTGTCTCTTAGGGTAACAACAGTATAAGGATATGCCTACATGCATGGGTCCACCCTGCCTGTCCTATGAACTTTCAACCAGCTCTGGTGCAGAAGCCTTCTAGTCTTGTTATGTGTCACCCTGAGCCTGAGTCAACATGTTCTCTTTATTCTGCAGTTAGTGTCTACTGTACCGAGTGGTGTGCCCACTTCTTGTTGAGCAGCAAGCTCTTTCTGCCAGCATAAAGCGACTATAAAGCCAGTGCATTTGGCCAGGGTAGGTTTCACTTAAATACAGGAGGAACTGTGAGGCCCCTGCTGTGCCCTACTGTATCCCCAGCTGTAGCAATTTATGAACAGCCAGGTAGAAGTTCAGAGCTGCCTGAGGCAGATTCTCCATAAGGACTAAGGAATCTCAAAGCTAGTGTAAAGCCCATATGAAATCTTAAGTACAACCTCTGTCTCATGTCATAGTCTGTTCTTATTGTCATTGATGGGCCCTCCGTAGTAGAGCATTGTATGTGTGATGTCTACGCTGAAGTGACTTTTTCTAAGCTACATGTTTAAACTCCATGTAAGCTGTCTGTAACCATTCAAGTGCACCTATATAAAGGACCTTTTCTGTTAATTCTGTCTTTGGCATTGCTAGGTGATCTGAAAAAGGGAACTCTGATTCATCAAAGCATGTAAGAGTGATTTTGGAGAAGGTCTCATTTTAAGTGGTGATACCTTTTTTTCAGCTATATTATTAAAAATCTTCTTTCATGTGCCTTAAATTCTGAGGTATTTAATCCTCTCCTCCCCCTCTCTAATTAACAGTTGCATTGCCATCTCCCTGTAATGCAGATCTTTTGTTGTTTTTGCATCTGTTTTTAAAACTCAGTAACTTCAATACAATCACAACTGCTACTATGATTTAAGTGATTTAATAGTGTGTGCAATCCTGTAGATACTACCTTTTCAATTCTGTTTTCCTGAGATTTCTTAAAATAGATGGTTGGAATTCCAAGCTCAGAAGCAGCTATCCACTGAAGAGTGGCTCGCAGCTCTGCGTCAGGGCGTTCCGGTTCCAGATCAAAGTTGATCACCAGTAGGTCCTTCTGACAATTGGCTGTTCCCACTGAGAGCCCAGAAATACTTTCTGGAAAAAAAAAAGGAAAAAAAAACAGTTACTGTGTAGTTACTGTGTAACTACTTGTTTTAGCTTCAAATTCTAATCTATAATTGATATAGTTCAACTTACCCTCTATATTTTCTGTCTGTTCTTTAAGGAAAACCTTTTCTTCTACTAATTCACTTAGAAACAAACAACAACAAAGCTTATTAGTGATACTTAGGAACAGTCTACAACATTGCTTCGTGATGGATAAACTTCTCCCCCAGTGTAAGACTTTTCTCCTAGAAAACTGCAAGAAAAAATTTACATAGGATGAAACAGTAAAATACTGAATATACTACAATAATTTCATCTGTAAATCAGGAAAAGCCTTGGGAATTGTACAGTGTTACTCCCACAATAGGATGAACTGCTTGTACTATATGCACTGTGTATTACACTTCATTCRGATCTGTGTATCTTTACAGTTTATAGAATGAGAAAGCAAAGGACATTACATGACTTGCTGTGTGCTATCATAACCAAGGGGGAAGTACTGAATTTCCAAGGTGTGCATTTTGCAATTTTATAGTCCCTGGCTTCATCTTTTTCAGTCTTGCTTTCTAATTTTCTCTCTCATAGTTGAACACAATCATAACTAGCAATGACTTCAACTACTGCTGGTTTTAAATATATTAGCTGTTTGGATAAATAAATTCTGTTTACATGTTGCAAAAATTTCAGAAGATCTTCATTTCCTATGTACTACCATTCTTCTTGTTGAACTACAGGAAACAAACTCCAGATATGTAGTCACTGCTTTATCTTCCCTTTCTGAAGACTATATCCACACTCATGTACATGTAGCAGAAGACTGCAAATTTGGTGGTGATGACATAGCTATTTCATTCATTTCATTGCTCCTGGAGGGGATAAGCACTTACAATACACATTTGCAGACTGTCCCATTCTGTCCTCAATCAAGAGGAACAGTGCAAGTGTCATATTATGTTTCTAGCATGGGAGGACACCGCTCTTACCACCCTGTTTCACAGGATTTCAGAATCTCCCCCAAGGCTTCAAAGGATCGAGATTATATATACTTTTGTAGTGATTGCTGCCAGATGTGAGAGGAAAGAATAATATGGCAGCATGCAATGTATGGTTTGTCACGAGTTAGTATCAGAGGTGCTTAATAACATCCTTCACATCAGATTTTTTTTCCAGTTCTCTGAACAATACAAGTATTCTGTCCCTTGACTTTGATTTGTGGAAGTACAGGCTGCACTGAGTGGTGTTCTTGCCTTCCACACCATCTGTCCTTCCAGGATCTCCAGCCTATTGGCTGTCACCAGAGAATAGTGCACTGGCAGTGCACTAGGAATCAAAAGCTTAGCCCCTTTGTCTTCGGAAATGTAAGGAAGAGGGGTCGTCTTTAGGAATGTGTGTAGGAGCTAGCACTGCCTGCTGTGAAGACAGGAATGTTTTAACAAGGTTAGGGTCTTAATCAACAGCTGAAAGAGAACGCATGTAACTCTACAGAAATATGGATGCCTACATTGCTTACAAAAAAGAGCTTTTGAAAAGCAGGGTGGTTGGTTATAGTATAGTCTGGTAACAAGGTGTGAAGATTTTCTGCTGTCACTGACTTCACGAGGTTCTCATTTCTCTGCATGATGTACAGTACATACGTGTCTGCAGTGGCCATGCCCTGACTGCATCAGTTCGTTTACCATTTAGTAGCTGGCAGGTTATACCATGTTTCAGGGTACCAGAATCTTTAGGCAGGTACTTGCACGTCTCTTGATAGTTTTATTGCTATTGAGCATGCTTGGTAGAAGCATGCCCAGAAACAACAGATAAGGAGTGCCTTGGGCCAAATTATCCACCTTGAAAAGAATTTTATCACTTTTTTTTTCCTTTTAGCTTAAACTAATTGAACTTTCTTTGCTTGATCTCACTTGCTATTACAGTAATGTTTTGGTGATATTTGGAGTTATTTAGAGAAAAAAGCTCACAGAGTGGGAAATCGATAGCTCAGCAAACTGTCTTTTAGGCAAAGCAGTTGGTGGATCCATATTCTCTTGAGAGGTTCACCTGCGTGGGCTTTCCCATAGTCTTTCACTCTGCAGTGCTGTCACTCTGCACAGAGACACCTGCATGTGGATTTATTTTTCTGAAAGTGATGGCAGGCTAAGCAGCAGGTGCAAAGCAGGGCTTGGGACATTTTAGATGGCATAAATGATTTGCAGTTAAAATTAGACTAAACATCAAATCTCACTTCAGTGACTACTTACTTAATCATAGGAGAAGGTGGCACGTTCTCCTGATAAATTTCCAGGTCCATAATGCCAAGACTGCTAGTTGTACTGCTGTTGCCATTGCTGACAAAGYAAAAGTTTAAATATTAGTGCCAAGCTGCACCCAACATGTCTCCGTACATATTTTCTTATTTACGTACAAAGCAAAATGAGGGGGATGTCCCCAGTATGCAGAGTTCCACAGAATCAATTGTGCTCAACAAGTGGTTCCCAGGATAAAAGATACTAATCTGTGCAAAATCATTAGGCTTTTCTTAAAATAGTTCTAGATGGATCATGTATCAAGTGATGCTGTGAACTGAAAAAAAACAGTGGAATATCTTCTTGTGAATAGTTTATTCAGTGAACATTCGGCCTCCAACAGAGAAACAATCTGCATGAGTCCTTGGAAAGAAAGACTGTCAAGCATAGAGATGTCCTGGCAAAACCTGCAGAGATTCAGATACCTCTGAACGTGGTGAATTATAGCAAGGTATTTGACTGCCCATYGCATACTTACCTATTGGGTTACTCCATGCCCGTAACCAGGAGCAGGTTCAGCATATGAGATCATCCCCCCAAATACTGTCAGAGATCTGATGGAACCCACAGGTACAGGGATGGTCCCTTACATCTCTGCTACTCTGAAAGACTGAGATTTCAATTAAAAATTTTTTTAATGGTGACCCAGTGCTCATAGGGACCAGTAATATGCAGAAGTATTCTTTCTGGCTACTTCACAAGAATGAAGTGTTGCATCTGAGAATATTTGGAAAGGATAGTACTAGCTCACCTTGTAACATCACCGTAAACTAGACGGTGAATGTTTACGTGGATTTCATAATAGTCTGATAAACAGGTTGTGAATATACTAGCTACAAGTTGATTAGCACCAACAAATTTTGTGTGGTAATTAAATTGAGCCACTTAATTTTTACTAAAAAAGGCGATTAATAGTATTTTTCCTCACATCAGAGGCATTGACTAGACAGTTTTTCTTCATTCTGAGTCGGCGTCAGTATGCAATGCCTTCAGATGTGCTGTATCAATTTCTGTTTCAATGCAGAGCCAAAAGGCACAACACATGAGTGCTCTCAGACTGAGTTTGTTAAAGGCTGATACTACACATAATGGGATGACCAGTCACCCAATGGACAGACAAGTTTCTTTCACTATTTTTTAAACTAGCCAATGGTACTCTCTGACATGCAGAGACTCTTTCCTTTCTCTGCTTCATTATCTTACTTTTTCCCTCCTTGTCTTCAGAATACCCAAGAGAATGACATAATTAATTGGCTACATTAAAAAAACTAATCTAAGGGCATATGAAGAAAAAATCCTGCTCAATGTGAAGTTGGGAAAGGGCTAAGGTCAAACTAGCATCACTTTATATAAGCTCTAGGACTAGATGACATCTTTAAACACATGGCCTGACTTGAGTAGGGACAAAAAGCAAAATACTGCAATGTGAGCAGTGGAATTTATGCCAGCTCAGGGAGAGCTCTGCCTCCCATATGCCAGCCTGCTCCCCTGTGCTAGTACGAGCAGAACAGGGCTCTGCCCCTGCTCTCATTGCACCTGTACTTGTGGGGAACAGCAGTCTTGCCAGTCTCAGCCCAGGAAATGCCAAAATAAGCGTTATGCAAATGGTAACAAATAAAGCAAATTAAAGATCACAGCAATTAACTTGTCTGATGCCCTTTCGCTGAAGGGCTGTGAGGCACTTGCTTGATGTGCAGTAGTTTTTTCTTTGAATTTAGATGCTCACCAATGCAAAGACCTGGCTGAGAACCAGAACACGGGTCACTAGTTTTAAAAATGAAGAGATGAACAGCGTAGCTGAGCTTTCTTTGCAGCGTTCTGAATATACCTTGAGCTGCTGCCTTGCATTCCCAATGCGTGGTAATCAAATCTTTGGCTTGACTGATTAGACCCTATCGTATATTGACCACAGACAGAACGCGGGTACCTCAGGGATCTCTCGCTGAGTTGCAGGTAGCTACTTGTGTCGTCAGGATTGTCCTCGTCGTTAGCTAGCTGGGACCAGCTGCCGGTGCTTTCTTCGCTGCTGCTGAGATGGTTTGGAAATTCTTCAGCTGTTTTTGTCTCTGCTATGATTTCAGCATCTCGTCGGCTCTGAGTGCTGGTGCTGGTAGGGTGATAAGGAAGGCACATTGATAGTGTAAATAGAAAATACAGACAAATAACTAGTACCACCAATCTTCAGGAAATGCTGCTCATTAAAGTCAACCAAGTTGCAAAATTATACAGTTGCGAGAGATTGGATAAGCTTATAATTCATACACAAACTTCAGTTGAACATATGGTCTGGGATTCCCTTTAAAAACAGTCTTCTTATGGCTGCTATTAATAAACACAAAACAAAATTAGCCTTCTACTGAAATATGCATAGAAAATGTTTAACTTGTACAAGCAGATTTTACCTGTGCAAAAGGAACTGCTCACTGCATAGGCCTATTCCTTAAAGAAGTTTRGTCGCTCGGTGGTTGAAATGGCTGGTGTACGCCAGAGCCGACTAACAGCACTTCTTGGAACTGTTCAATGGCAGTCGGTTCCCGTCCTTCCGCTGGGCAGCTTCCTTGCCAAAGCTTCCCCCTCATGTCTGAGGACCTTTTATTTCTATTTGACCACTCATTATATTAGGTACGTTATTGATGTAATCATTAATTAGGTGCATTATAATATATTGAATACTTGCATGTACATGAACATTTTCTCCATTTTCTAAATAGGGGAGCTAATAAAGGATAAAGTCTAAAACATACATTACTCCTTGCCTGGCTCTTCTAATGCCAGCAATAGTCCTTAGCACTTGAGTGATGCAGCATTTTGTACTTTCAGAGTTCTGTACGCTCTTTTTTATCAGTATTTTCAGATTTCTTTTTTTCCAATTTGTGGTCTGTAGCAGTAGTGTTGAATTTCAAAAAGTACAATTTAAAAATGTATTAATCAAGCAGTAGAAATGCAAAATATATATTTAAGCAAGTAATTTCTATAATGGAATATGGGAGCAGAAGAAGACAATATTAACATATTTAGAAGTGAAATCATAGCAGATAGATGGATCTTATTTCATCTCATATGAGATCTGCAGGATCTCTGAATGGAGAATGAGTGTGATAATTCCAGTGTGATAATTATTTTCATCTCCCTAACTCAAAGTGACATGAAGAATACCAACTTTTTGTGCAGAGCCTTCACTGGTAATGCTACTTTCCAAAGGTCTCTTTTATTTCTGTTTGTGTATGTTTCCTTGAATTGTTTAAAATGTATTTTGCTTCATTTAAATACAGCAGAAACACTCAGAAAACTTAATATATTTTAAACAAAATTTAGCTATTTTAAAACAATATAGGAAAAATTCTACAACATTAGGCCTTTATGGCAACACTGAACCTGTTTATAGGAAGTTAGCAAGTAAAACAAAAATAAATATTAATACCTTTCATCATGCAAGACTAGAAAGCATCTCACTGACTATTTAAATTAACACACTTAAACCATCCTCGCTCTCTTATTTGCACACAGCTGCGGAGTTTGAAAGCAAACGAGATAACAAAGTGAGGGTAAATTCTGCTGAAGTGCTGCAAACGGAGCCTTACCCCCCAGGGTAGTTGTGTAGTCTGCTGCAGGCCAGTGACATTTTACACTTTCTTTCCTAACAGGACTTTTAAAGGCACCCGCATTCATATACCCTTATGTGGGTCACTCTATCACATAAACAAGCTTCCAGCGCTTCTACTGCCTCATGAAGTTCAACAAAGGSAAGTGCAGGGTCCTGCACCTGGGGAGGAATAACCCCTGGCACCAGTACAGGTTGGGGGTCGACCTGCTGGAAAGCAGCTCTGCAGAGAAGGACCTGGGAGTGCTGGTGGACACCAAGTTAAGCATGAGGCAGCAATGTGCCCTTGTGGCCAAGAAGGCCAATGGTATCCTGGGGTGCATCAGGAAGAGTGTTGCCAGCAGGTCGAGGGAGGTCATCCTCCCCCTCTACTCAGCCCTGGTGAGGCCACATCTGGAGTACTGCGTCCAGTTCTGGGCTCCCCAGTACAAGAGGGATGTGGCACTACTGGAGCAAGTCCAGCGAAGGGCTACAAAGATGATTAGGGGACTGGAGCATCTCTCTTATGAGGAAAGGCTGAGAGAGCTGGGCCTGTTTAGCTTGGAGAAGAGAAGGCTGAGAGGAGATCTTATCAACRTGTACAAGTATCTGAAGGGAGGGTGTCGAGAGGATGGGACCAGACTCTTTTCAGTGGTGCCCAGTGACAGGACGCGAGGCAACGGGCACAAACTGAAACACAGAYGCTTCCATCTGAACATGAGGAAAAACTTTTTCACTGTGAGGGTGACAGAGCACCGGAACAGGTTGCCCAGAGAGGTTGTGGAGTCTCCTTCTCTGGAGATATTCAAAACGCGCCTGGACACGATCCTGTGCAATGTGCTCTAGGTGACCCTGCTTGAGCAGGGGGCTTGGACTAGATGATCTCCAGAGGTCCCTTCCAACCTCAACCATTCTGTGATTCTGTGATACTCTGTTAGTGCTGTGGATCCAAAAGAAGTCTGGAAGTAAAATCAGGAAAGTATTGTGGGTTGCAAATCATTAATGAGTTTTAGCCTTCTGTGCTTCTTGGTAGCTTTCTTGAAAAGGAAAGGTGTGCTGCTTAGGTTGGGGATGGACAAAATGTTTTTTATTGGTAGGTGTGCATTAGGCAGTATGAACCCAAACTGAATTTGCAGCCCAGACTGCCTTTGGAGGCTATGTGGTTAGGAGAAAAAAAAGCTTTATAATTCTGCACACTTGACATATATATGTCTCTCCCTCTCCCTCTCTCCCTCTCTCTCTCTCAACTACATTTAGATATTTTATATTTTGTTATATTTATAATAAAAACTATGTTTACAATAACTTTTCAGAGCCCAACTGGACTTTGCAAGACTTACCAGGGGAATTCTGATATGCAGGCAGAAAAGAATATAATACAAATAAACCCCTCTTGGATGATAAGAAAAAGGTAATTACACCACTGCAGCAACCAAATAAGAGCTAAAGCAAAACTATAGTTGTGTTATATTTACTGCATGGTGTGCATTTGCAACTTTGTGATTAAAAAAACAATGTGTACTGGCAACGGGTGTCTGTCTGAAGGCTGTAGCTTCTCTAGACTTTTACCTACAGTTATGGCTGAGTAGCTCTGTCTTCAGTTAGAACAAGAGATCACCCCAGAAATTCCATTGCTCCCAAATAGTTAACTTGATTAAGAGAATACTGAAACTATTTCATTGTGGATATCTCCTTTTGCCATGCTCTAACTCTCAGGGCAGCTTCTGAGAAGTTGCTGCAGTAATGCTGGATGTAACAGAGAGAAAAGGTACTTATTTGCCTGAGGGCCTCTGACCTAGCAGGCACTTAACATCCTTCAGCTAACCAGACCCCCAATCCCTGACCTCTCGGGCACAAAGCTCATCATCCTAACATAAACCCACTCTGAAACCAGGTATGAGGGTAGCAATGTTATCAAGATGCTTTTTAATACAGGGCAGGTAGCACCTCATACTTAGTCCAAAACATATGAGATTTGGGGGGTTTTCTTTACTTTGCATTTTGGGTTTTGTTTGATTCATTATGCAATTACATATCACAACAGAAATACTTCCGCCTGGCAGTTCCCTACTTCAAACAGGCTGTTGGAACGTTTTCTGTGAATCTGTGACTGGCCTGGGTCTGATGCGCTGCCTACGTATAGGAAACAACTCTTTTTCCTCATTGAAGACCTTCTCCCCAGGCCTGCACAGCTTTCATTTTTTGATAATGAGTACATATCTGCCTGGTATTTTGCCTGGAGTGCCGCTTGCTTCTATCTACACTAACGAATAATTTCACGTGATAGAAACGGGTCAGCAGATCAAAGCAATTGGTGCTGATGCTTTTATATCTACATTATACATATTTGGGGGATTTTACTTCAGTCTAGGCTTGGTCCAAATGTCCATACCACACGTGGTTCAAACTGACATGAAAAATAGTGGAAAGTTTGTCTTTCCATGGGGGATGAGAGCTCGCTTGGTGCATGCTCGGAGCGCGGCTTCTGGTTTCGATTCCTCCCAAAGGAATCTGCCTTGCACCCTGCACACTGAACCTAGGCAGGGAAATGGGGACAAGCTGATTTCGAACTGCACTGCATCGCCAAACCAAAACACTAATGTAGGTGTAGCCTCTGGGTGCTAATTCTCATCTACCAATACTATTACTTTAAAATTCCAAAAGCCATTTCAGGAACTCTGCATCGAAGGCAGAGGAAAAGCTGTTATTTAAAGGGTTCATAAGCTGTGCAGAAAATAAAGTTATCTTCAAACAGTCAAGTTTCTAAACAGGCAGATTTCTAAATGTATCTTATTAAAAGTAGGTTGTGTGTGAAGGAAGAGGAAGGTTAGTGGGGGATAGTCAGCATGAAATAATAGAGGCACTATGCTAATTATCCACCTAATTGCTACCATACACAGGGAAGTACATGCTTTCTCACTTCAAGCAGAGCATTGTCAAAAGCCAAAACACAGTACTGTATAGAATAAAATGAGCTACAAAATAGTTTCTAACAGGAGCACCTGCAATCTTGCCAGCACTCTGAGATAATGGGGTGCTGCGATGCTCCAAGTGATTGGCAGTTTAGATACCATTAAAGTAACAGATACGATTAAGACATACAGTTAAAAATAGGCAATGCCTTGAAGGAGATTACTGCTCTTAACATCCACAGCAATCCTCTACATTTGCAATCCACTGTAATACAGCAAGGCTTTCATTTTTCCTTAACCAAAATAAGCTGGAGCTTCTTCAACAAAAGAAGCAGCTACAGGGAGAGGGTGGTAGGCTATGGTATAAACTCTATGAAATGAAATTTTATTCTTTTCTCTGTCTAAATTCTACCAGAGCAGCCTTGAACCAAAGGAGGTGAAGGATGTTTTTAATAAAAATTCTTTAGTAGAAAAAAAATTTACTTCTTGTTCCAGACTGTAAACACAAAGTGGAACTTCAAGCTGTAAGAAGCCTGGTCTGCTTTCCAGGTGCATAAATACATGAATAAGCATATTAGAGAACTAAAGGTCAAATGGCAGGAAAGGAGAAGGAATAGCAGACTATTTTTTCTTTTATAATAAAACTGATTTTTTTWAATTGAGATATTAGCCAGTTGCATCCACCCATGCCTATAGATGATGCTTGGTAGAACCAGCACTAATCTTTAGAAGGCAGTGTGGCTTCAAGTGAGTTAGTGAGATTTTTTTCTAATGCACAGCTTCCTCAGTTGGACTTGGAGACACCTATTAGTAATTTGACAAGCAGTGGACATAGATGGTGCCATCTATGAGAGTTTGGATAGCAGTACAAATGAGGCTAGAAAGTTCACACTTTGAGAGTCTCTCCTGTCTTGACTGTAAAGGACAAACATCTGTAAGGTAAAATTTACTCATCTGTGTAGTATTAGACTGGGCCCTCAGAACCATAATATTGGCATGTTCAATGCAAGTCTGTTCCAGAAATCAGTACTGAAATATATGACAGTGATTTTATGCCATTAGGAAACTGTAGTGAGAACTTACCCTGATTATTTCTCAAAAAGTGCTTATCTCCTTATCTTCTTCCTTCAWCAAAGTCATTTTTACTGGGAAGATAAAACAAACAAACACTAAAGCAATGTGCTGATTTTTTTTTTTTTTTGGTCACTTACCTATTTATTAGAGAACTGGAAACCACGTGCTTCCCAGCATATGCTTCTGGAGGCTTTTCTTTGCTTAGATGCTCCTCTTCAGAAGGCCCACATGAAGTTAAGGACTCTTCTGGCTCTTCTCGTTGATCAGTTTCTATCTGAATTAACGGCACTTCCCTGTGCTGACTTGCAGGGAGGGATCCAAGGTTCTTAATAAGCCCTTTTTTCTCATCCAAACTTACTCCCTCCCCTTTGGGTTTTGACTGAATCTGAGTCGCACTCTGGTGATGCTTGCTTTCCAGCGCATGTTCTCGGCTTGTATAATCAAAGGAATCCTGCTGGACAACAACAAAATTTTTACCACTTTCAACAATATTTGCAGCCAGTCTGTTTGCATATTGTTCCACGTGCGGTGGAGAATCACTGTGAAGCTGATCTGCCTCTGCAACCTCTGCCTCATCTGCTATAATTTTGTTTTTGCGCATTAGCGATTCAATAGAGTTTGCCCATGTCTCATGAATCAGCATGTCTGTTATCTGGTCAGTCTTGCATCTTTGGTACAGGCATGAGTCAGACTTGCAAAGACCTGAAGAAGCCACAGTACTGACTGGCTGCACACTTAAGGAATCCTGGTGATGATGGGCAAATCCGTCTAATGAGTTTGCTTTAACTGGGGTATTTACTGTTAGTCTAGAGCCTGATGACCTGTTGTCAGGCATGGAGGATTGTCTAAAACAGAAAGGTGTTCGTAGAGAGGGTGGTAGCAAACTGCCACACCAGTCCTTTGAATTCCAAGGGGAAGATGCGTTATCTTTGTTTTCCTTTTCTATTTCTCTTAGCATATACCTATAAAATTCTTCTGTTATGCTTTCTGTGCTGGACTGTTTGGATGGGCAACTTGGTTTTACATTAAGACGACCGTTCTTCTTGGCTACCTGTTGCAAAGCAGAAGTTAAGATGTTGTTTGCATTCTTTCCTGCATAGTAATCCAGTAACAAATCAAAGCCTCTTCCTTCATTTTCCATCTGGTTCACCATAAATCTTGAAAATTCATCTGTAATGCTTTCACAGCTAGACTGCTTAGAGACAGAACTTGTCTGGCTCACAGGCTGACCAAAAGCGTTCATCAGGCCTAGGGTATGGAGAGAGCCTTTGGAATCTGCATCTTCCTCTGGTATGCTCTCGCAACTCGATGCCTTGCCTCGGCTCCATCTTTCACAGTGCAGCCTGYTCCTGGGATGGTTTGGACCTTGCCAGATGCTATCAACCACAGAGAGTTCAGTGAGGTTCATAATCTTGGCAGCCACTTCATTTGCAAAGATACTGACAGAATCTGGTGTGTCCTCAAGGTTTATAGATTCATCCACTACCCGATTCATCAGTCTTTCTTTTAGCTCAGGATGCTCATCTGTTTTCCTTTTGATCTCACTAAGTCTAGGTGCCCTGTGCTTCCGAACAACCGAACCATTAGTCTGGCTTTCCTTTTTCCTTTTTATGGTTCGGCATGATAAACTCTGGGTGACCATGTATTCATTGCCTCTTTTCCATGCACAGAACCAGGGCTGCTTTCCATTCGAGTTTTCAAGACAAATGGCAGCTATTTCTGTTGCCATAGAGACCACCGTTTCTGCCAATTCTTCTGCAAAATCTGTTATACAATATTTTTCTCTTGAATGTTTTACCTGTAGCACAGGCTGAGAAGGAAGCAGGACATGGTTTCCTAATAAAGACAAGCTAACTTGAACATCATTATTTAGCACAGCATCACACTTACGCTTGGCCTGGTTTTCTGCATTTACAGTGGCATGGGAAGACAGTCGTTCTTGGACACCATGCTTGCATTCATTGTCTGTAAAGGCATTTCCTCTGTCTGAAAATGATCTGTAGTCTTTCTTCTTTTGATTGTTACTCTGATTTGGTGATTTGTAACAGTCTCGTGTGGTTCTTTTCAAATACCTCTTCTTGGGAGATGTTTTTGCAACAAGTGCATTATGCCCAGTAGCTCTACTGGTTGGTCCTGAATGAAGTGGGACACTTTCTCTGCTATTTACATCTCTCATATTACTTTTTCTAGTGCTTGTGGCATTTCCAAGATCATTGCTAGCACTAGCACTGTAAGAGGTATGCAATGGCTTACTAGCAGAGCAATCAAGGGGTCTGCGTGGTGCTTCATGTGGCGTTGCCTGTGTTGGCCATCCTTCTGCTATTGTTACTTTCTCTGCTTTTGTGCTCTCAGAAAAGAGAGGAGAACACTCACCAGCATGTCTTATATCATTCATCTTCTTGCAAGTGAAATATATCACATTAAAAAGCAACTCATTTGTAGTCTCCATGAAAATGTCTTGTGTACTTGAGCTGTTTTCTGAACGGGGGCGTAGCTGTCTCTTCTTCCTAACCTCTTCAACAGAACGTCGTAGAATAATGTTGGATAAGTTTTGTGCAAGTTCATCCCTGATTACTTCATCAGAGTGTGGAATCCGTGGCCTTGCTGCTGTTTCAATGATTCTTCCGTTTATGGATTCCATAAAATGCCCTACATTTTTGTATGTATTGGGCTTTGTCAAAATTATTGATGCCTCTTTGAGAAGTGTCTCTGCAATGCTATCATTCAACTTCTCCATGCTGCTACCTATAGCTATGCTACAATGAAGAGTAATAGCTGCAGAAGTCTGAGCAGCAGACAGGAGTCCACTTGAAGTTGCAGAGTACTTATCTTCCTTTGTTTCTCCCAGACCACAGACTGCTACAGCACTTGCTACTTGAGTCATGCCACACAGAGCAGATGGAAATGAATATTCTGTGCCAGCACAGTCATCAAGTGGCTGTGAAGACGCTGTCTGTAGCACTTCATTATCAACTGCTCTGTTTTTAGAGTCTGTGGCTTCTTGATCTCTTCTGAATTTCTCTGCAGCTTGGGGACTTGAAATGGTTCCAATAACCGTGGCTGCACAAGCCAGAGCCACTTCCAATGCGCTCTGGGTGTGTCCGTTTGAATGTTCTTCCTCAAAGTAATCTGAAACTTCCGCAGAACTTTCTGATTCAGTCCAGTGGCACAGATTTGGGAATGCGGATGCTGGCCATTCTGATATACTCTCACAGCTATCTGGACTCTGCACTATGACAATCTTTGGAAGTTCATTCCACGATCGGGAAGCAGTTGTATCTTCTGTCTTACAGGAGCTTCCTACGGAGATGCTAACAGCCGCCTCGTCAGTAAAAGTGGGTTGAGACTGTGACAGTCTAATAAATGCATCTTGCAGAACAGATTCTGCTAAATTTGTGGCATACTGACCTGTTGTCGCTTGCTCATTTTGCAAGGGAGGATCAGCTTTCCTAATACCTGCACAATTTTCCACATCTGTCTTACTGTCATGTTTTGCTGTTGGGTCATATGGAGGCCCCAGCTCCTCTTTAGCCATTTCGGTTAAAGATACATCTTCTAACACATGCACTGAGCAGGAATTTTCAACCTTGCCAGTCGAATTATTAGTACTGAAGGATGATGTAGCTCTTCTAGCTAATTCCTTCTGCCAGAGTATTTCCTGGGCTGACTTATCTTTGAGTTGTAAGTTGCTATCCTCAGCCACAACATTCACAGCTTCAGAGACTCTAGTAGCTGCGTTATCTTTATTAATGCAGTTCCCATCAAGAATAAATGGCAACCTGGCTTTTCTGTAGTGGGGATTTTCAAATCCCTTTCCTTTATTTTTTTTGAGATCTGAAGAAAGTTCGGAAACGCTTAATTTTTCATGACCTATTAATCGAAAAACAAGACATTAGTATTTGCAAAGCATCCTGTAACTTCAAAAAGAAAATGGCTGCATAACTGTGTATCTCTGTAAAGCTACTGCACAGCCATGTATCCTTGTCTTTGAACAACAATTTAAAAATATGAATGATTATACATTTTCTAAGTTACAATTAAATATATGCATGCATTAACATCAAGTGCAATTTATGTGAGCATTGCCATGGCTGTTTTGCAGTATGAACAACAGCAGAATTATGCTCAGTCTCATTGCTTTTACCAGCTTTATAGTCATCAGCCTCGTTTTCATCTTCGAGGTGCTCAGATGCTGTGAGGAAATCTTCTTCTATTGAGGACACTGAACAGTTTGTATCATCCTCAGGCTTTAAGACATTAGCTTCTATCTGCAGCTGTCTCTCCTGAACAAGCTCAAGTCCAATCAGAAACTTGTTTATCTCAAAGATGATACAGCTTGTGCTGTTTTTCCTGTCCCCCCGCGCACACTGAACCAAGCAGACATCTGCCAGCCAAGGACACTAGAGGGGAAAAGAATCTCAGAGAGTTATTTAATTAAAAAATAAAACTTATTTTAAGCCTCCCTCTCTATAAATACCTCAGGAATGTTCTGTTGCAAAGATGCAATACAATTTGTCATTTAGCTGTTTGTAACACAGTGTGCAGTTACATATATGCTGAAATAAGACCATTTGGAATGACATCTTCTGGTATACAAGCATTTCAGTAGAGAACTCTGTTGTTTCACAAGGGTATCTTTATTTTGTTAAAGTTATCAAGTTGTTTGTTTTTTCATCAACTTGTTTAAATGACAGAGCCTTATTTGCCTTTAGCTATGTCATGTTTAGCTATCCGACATTCCATTATTAAGAAGGCTCTTACACCATCCGGTGTTACCTATGTATTGAGGGAGTAGTTTGTGGGCCTAAATTCCTCTTTGGGATAATTTCTGCTGCGACGTTTGTTTGAAGGCAGCCTTGTAAATAGTGGCTGTTGAGGTTGTTAAGAACAGGTCACCTTTAGTTGTTCTTACAGACCATTTAAAAATACTGTATTTTAAAATTCCTGTATTTGTGCAAAGCCCCATTATTTCAGACAAGTGTAACTCCCAGTTGAATCTGGGGCTCCACTGTGTGGTGTGCTGAGCATTTACATCAAAAATGTCTTGGTCAGAGAAGTGATACAATAAAGCAAAAAGTTGGACAGAAACTGAAAGAAAGGAATTCTTACCCTCATTTTACCAATATTAAAGCCTTTGAATGTTTATACAACCACAGAGCTAAGTCAATATCTCTGCATGGAACTACATTTGTGGATGTACTCTGAAGCAAAGCCAAACCTCTGCAGCTTGCTGTCTTGTGCTTTAACTCGAGGCCTGCAGCATGGAGCCAGCTTTGAGTGGAACCGACTCTGGATCAAGGYGCTGGATTTTAAGCCGTGCAGAAATAAGCCCCAAACACGCTGTGCGTTTGCACAGTACCTAGCATAATGTAACCGCAGCCCAGATATTTGCCTTTGGGTGGGAATGCAAGGCATATCTCATAATAATAGAGTGGGATGAATATTACATTGGAATAACATGTTTTATTAGCTCGCTCTCCCTTTCCAACTGTAAATCATCTCTGAACAGAAAACCAGATACATTCGTCTGTTAGAAGTAAAGCACAAAAGATAGATTTTTGAACTTGCTGCTAAGGACATGTTGCTGAATCAGACTTGAGCATACACTGCGCTGTGAAAAATGTTACCAAATAAACAGATGTAGTCTTAAATGAAACTGCAGTTTCCTCAGTCCACAGTTTGCAGGGTTGTACTTGGGAAAATGGCCAGCAGGGGAAAAAAAATCAAAAAACAAAAAACCCAAACCTCTGCAAAAAGATTGACATTCCTGATAAATGAAATTTTCTGGCAAGCCAAACAATATACGGATAAACACAGCACGAGCCCATAAACCTCACCCAGTCTCTACRCAGAAGCTCCACCTATTGTGCAGGAGGGAAATTTGGATTAGTTCTCATTTGTATCACATTYGCACCCTCTTTGTGAAGACGGCCAGTCATAACGGCCACAGTCTTTCAGAGATGTGGGCAACTATTTGTTTTTTTAAGCCTCAAAACAGCCTTGCGTGTACCACTGTGGCTTCCTGGTATCTCTTTGGAATCTCACTGCTCCCACCACAGGTTTGTGCATTATTTTTTTAAATCTTTCTAAATTCAGCCATTAGTCATGAGCAGCAAGGAAGCTCAATAACCAGGCAATTTCTCTCTTTAAAGAGCAACACATTGGTATAACATAAAATTCAATGATCTTTGCCGTACAGCTGTTATGGGGCCTATTTCATGAAGATTTATGTGCACAAGTTAATTTCAGTGGAAAGAAGTTTTCTGCTGTTTTCTGCAGTAGATGGAACTGGAGATACCTGTTCATGTTTTTAAGTTTGCTGAGAATGTCTCAATTTTTTACTCCAGAACAACTCTGCAGTTTTAATGAAGTTGTTGCTAATTCATGCCTGGATAAATAAGATAAGAATCAGGCCTAAAATACTAAGGAATATTCATTCTATCTTCTTTACACACACATGAACAGAAAGGCATAACGTATGATAAAAAGGTAAAAAAAAGATTTTGGTTATAAGTAGTTAAGCGTCTGAAACTTGTGTATTAAAATACCTTTAAGCAAATGGTTTAATTTATTTCCTTTTTCTATGTGATGCCAGTAGCAGGAACTCCTGGCCTACAAATCACAGRTATGGAGCATTTCATAGGCAGTAACAGGAGTGAAGGGGTTTGCATGAGAAATCTGCCTTTAACTCCTTTAAATGTTAAATTTTAATTAATGTATTAATTACATTTTAAGTTGCACAGAAGCTAAATGAGGTATCAGCTCCGATATGGTTAATACACCTTGGTATTTTCCATTGGCACATTCAGGCTTAAGGTAGCCTCCAGGATCTTCAAGCCGCATCGTCAGTTCTTTTCTGAGGTGCTCGCGTGGGAGAAGATGGATTGGAAATGAAAGTGGGAAGTAGCAAGACTTTACTTAAAAGAGAGTCTGTAGGAGCTGTGTCCTGATCCAGCCCTGTGTATATAAAAAGTACTACATCTTTCCTTCTGCCCCCATCTGTGCTGCCCTTCTGACTCCCGCTAGTCTTGAAATCTGGGCTTATGAATCATCTGTGCCATCACTGCCTGCCTTCCCTGGAGGAGCAACTGCTGATAYGGCTTAAAGCAGTATCAGCTGCCACCCAGATGTCCACAGGAGAATCTTTCTCCTGTCTTCGTTCCTCCCCCCCACTTAATTTAGACCTTTCATAGACAGCTAGACTAATTTTTTGTGTTTGCAAACACCCACCCAGTTCTTAAACTGGTATACRGTCTTTGCTTTCAGCTTCCCTTTTTTCAGTTTGCAAATTCCTTCCTTCACAGCTGTGATGTGATCTTAAAGATAAGTGTATGGTTCCTACCTGGGGAACTTCATAATCAGCCTGAAGATTTCCTGATGTTAATCCACTCAGCAGGACTATTTCATTTTCCTTTGGTGGCTGTACGTTCATAGAGCTGATAAGTTTGGGGAGATTTGGAGAGACGCTGATCAATCTCTGCAGTATGAAAGATAGGTTTTGCTCTCAGGTAACGATCTCTGAGTTGCATTGTTGTATTCATAAATATTACAATAAAATAGTTACAGGCATTACTTCAAAAAGCTTACTGAAACTTACTACCTTGAGCCCATCAAAACCTGGCAGCGTTAAAATACACGTTCTTTCTTTTGAACCATGAGACAATGACCACGGTGACAGTATAAACTGCTGCATAATACTCCAGTAGGACAATCTGTTTGCCCTTAAGGTGTCATGTTCTAAACAGCTTGATTGTCTTTATGCATCAAAATGCTTGGCCTTCCTACTATGAGTTCCTAAGAGACCTGGAACACCATGAATACTAAGTATGTTGTTCCCTACAGCAGAAAAGATTCAGTAAGTATGATAGAATGGGGCAAATCTTTTAGTTTTCCTCCGGGCATATGATAAGCAAGAAACTGAAGGGAGAGTTAGCTAGAAATTGCTGATCAAATTAATGCAATACTAAACCTGGAATAATAAAAAACTTATTTAATAGACAGATGGAATATCCATTTCTCAGATGCTCCACTGGACGCTTCCATGACCTTTCATTTGCAATGATACAACAACTGTCTGTCTGCTTTGTATTTGCTAGAGCCAAAGATGATGACAATAACACCACCAGTGATGCTTCGTAACACAGGATATTTGCATTGCGATACTGCTAGGAGTCCCCAGTCATGTGCCAGGACAGGACCGTGCTCAACAGCGTACAAAGGCAGACCAAAAGGTCAATACCTACTCTAAGAACTCTCCTAAATCTTTTCTGCCAAGGATCTCACGTGCTTTATGAACAGGGAATCAAGGATGACCCCTTACACAGGGACTAAATACCACCTCCATTTTATACGTGAACACAGCACATCAAATGGCAAAGCCATTAAGGGAATGCAGGCCTCTCACACCCAACACTATGCTTTAGCTGTGCAACTCGGTGATTCTTCACTTTTTCCTTTTCATCTTCAAAATGATAAGCTTGCAGTACTGTTATTTTTCCTCAGAGTGAATTAAATTAGATACAATAAAACTTTTTGGCTTTGCAAATCTAATTCAATTTTGGGGAACAATTCACTTTTCAGGAGACTGATCTTCAGCTGAGGCTAAGTATTTATATTTGATATAACTAAATTCAGTGCTTCGATTCAGTTTGACATTTTGGTATATCACAAAAAACTTCTCATCCTTTTCTTTTTTTAAATCATAACCTTTCTGTTATCATACACATTTCTCTACTTATTTCTATTTTCTACTACCTAAATTGCCACATTTTATCAGATTTCTTAGGTAGGAAATCATGACATTTTGTGTATCTTTTACTTCACTCCCTTCCCTTTTGTTGGGAATACAAAAGGAGAAGTCTAGAAAGACAATTCTTTAACACTTAAAAAACAGTTTAACCCATTCCAAGGTCCAACGGCTAATGTGAAAGCCTAACAGAGAATAACAATACTTATCACTRAAAAGTTATATATTTCATATGAGCAATGGCTATGCTAAAATGCTAAAATTCCTTTACAAAATGCTTTCACCACATTAGTGTGTTGTATAAAATTGACCTCGCTCACAGCTGTTATACACACACCCAATATGGTATATTATATATAAAAATTGTGATGGGGCAACTTTCCTCTTAGAGGGGAGGAAGAACACACAGTACCTGTACTAACACTGAATATTTTATTCTGTACACTGAAAACTAATGGAAAAATATCATCCCCTAGTCATGCCTAATGAATGTGTTGACTCTGCACCAGCACCTACGTTTCTAAAATGAGACCAAACCTTGCGGCTCACCATTACCAGCCAGCCCGCGTGCGTCTCGGGGTGCAGCACTCGGGCAGCCGGCGGGGCTCTGCTGCGAAGGACGAGCTCGCGGCTGCGCAGAGCACACGACCGCTGAACGCGCCGCTTCTGCAGGGCTGACAGTGGAAAATCATGCAGCTGTTTGCAAAGGTGATTTGTGCTTGTGACGGAGTAATCTAATTTCCAGGTATTATAAAGAGGAGCTGCATAAAGCTAGTTTAACTTGGCTTTTACACAGATGTGTAGTGTTAACCTACAAGTAAGAAACCTTTTATATTTCCTCAATCCTTATGACTTGCTATAGTTTTTGATCCTTAATAAAAAACAGTGYAGCACTGTAAGCAATAAAACCATTTCTTGTTAGAAAACAACCCCGTGCTTCTGTGGATTCAGGAAAGTTAAACCTTTCAATCTGTTCTGCACGGTCAATCCTCTGATTCAACAGAAAAATCATTTGCTGCAAAAAGCTGTAATTATTTTTGATATCTGAATTTTCACAGATCCAGGATGTAGAAAATAGCATGTAAAGCAGTTCCTGCTAATTAACGACCTCCAGGGGGCAACTAGGTCCCAACACTGGCTGTCTTCCCATGAATTAAAAATGGTCCCAGCAAATKAACCTTGATGTTTGACTGAGGAGCTCCCTGAACACTGTCAGGAGATCCCACCTTTGTTCACATACCGCGTGTTGCTGCTGGCAGCTACCCACCAGTTGTAGGCGCCAAGCCAGGATGATGGGAATGGAACTGATAAAGGAAGGTGTAAGCTCAAAACTGACATTGGGCCATAGGTTTAAAATATGACTTCCTCCTCAGATTTGAGGATTTTTTGGAATGGTATGTATTTTAAATAGCGTATATATGATGTAATTTGTTTTACTGTTTGTACATTAAAAAAAACAAACAACCCTTTTCTATCCCCTCAAACTTTCAGTTAAACAGGTGAAGCACACCTTTAGCTCTGTTTTCTCTAGTCTCTTCTCCTGACCACACAATCAAACCACCTGGAGCTGGACTCATTAAGACCAGTCAGCTGAGTAAGACCTAAATGAGTAAAAGAGTCTCAAGGGCTTTTTGGCAGTAGGAAGGAGAGATCTCAGAGGTTTTTTTAATGTTGTACTATGTTAAATTAGGTAGTTGGATATATGATACATCCATGTTCACATCTCTGATGAAACTAAGACTAAGCAAGAAGTCTACTCACAAGATAAACACCGTGGATTCACAGGCTGCAATATTATGGTAAGTGTGTCTGGTCTAGGAATAAAAAAAAGCTATAATATAAATTATGAATTGGTGTTTAGATAAATTCAAATTCCTAATTCATTGTTCTCTATAAGAGTTAAAATCTAGAGTTGGCTTTGATTCATCCTGCACTATAATCCATGAAAGTTAGATCTGGCTTTGCATCAGAAAATCCATGTGTACTCAAATATACTTTTGTGCATGTTATCAAGACCTAAACTGTTACCTGTTTCACTTGCTCGTCACTGCAATCATCTCTGYTTGCATCTAAATTCACAAAACAAACCTGCAATAAGAAAAGAAACAGTAGCTTACAAAGTCATACCAGAGCAGTAGCAACCCTGTTAAAGTCAATATAAATTTCTGTTCTTGCAGCTGAAACTGTGAAACCTTTTCCTAATACTGGAGTTGTAGAAAGGTTAGCAAAGAGAGAATAACCGAGTAGATATTAAGTAAGGAGAAAAAAGGGACAGAAATAAGAGTCATGACTTCATCTGCTCTGACAATTAACTTGTCTGATGAATGGCCAAATGTTGCCAATAAAYGGTAATACAAAAGAGATGAGAAAAGATGGAGGAAATATTAAAAATGCATTTGATCATATATTGGGTAAATTCTTCACATCTTGCTATTCCAAAGAATGCCTCTTTTCAGATGCTTGTTGCTATATGCTTTGTAAGTGCATGTGTTGGTGTATGTATGCATTTTTAGTTGCTTCTGGAATTTTCTCTGCATCACAGAAATATTGTAGTATTTTTCTTAGCCTCTGAGTCAAAGGCCTGATTCAGCAAGGCTTTTGGGCTCACACCTAAGGGAGGGATGTGCATTCAGTGTTGAAGCTGAATAGGACTGGAATAAAACAGGATGAACACACCGTTATGTGTTTTCATGAAAATGAAGCTTAAATTCTCAATTTGAAATCAAAAGGTACTTTCCCCTGAACAAGCATAGCCAGATTGCTCTTCTTTTTCAGTAAGACTAGTATTACAAACTTGGTGATAATCTCCCTTTGCACAACTTGCCTGTTTTGCTTAGAGGTATAATCTAACAGACACTGTATAGCACAAACTAGTTTTTTTCATTTATCGGAGAAAGAAGGAAAAGGGAAACTACTGGAAAAGGGAAACTAAAATTAGCTAAATAATCTCAAGTGGGATTGTTTTATTATTATTATTTTTAATTTCACTAGCAGTTTGAGTTTATGGAAACTTTTTTTTTTTTTTTTAAACGTTGGTTCATGACCCAACACTCAAGCAGAAGTTTTCAGCAGTACTAACCAGGCGATGGAGCTACAGAGGTGGCAGAATAGTTAACTATCTAGTAAATTTAAATGCAATTCATTGGAAAGTACTGCTTTTAACTAGGACGAGATTTTTTGTTCCTTATCTAATCATTATCTATTTGAGCACCCACTTAACAGTACTGAGATTAGCTTAAACAGAAAGTTAAGATCTCAAAACCATTTCACTTCTGAAGAATTTTCTTTTTCATGTAAAACTGAAAGGCCGTGTTCTCACTTTCAGAAACAAAGTCCCTCCTCCAGCTTTAGTTCTGAGTTAAAAGCAGAAACTCCCAAACTGCACTGACTGTCTTACTTCTGGGTGTTGCAGAAATCTCATGAGAAGTTGGCGAGAGTTTGCTGTTGTCTTGATTGAAACCCAAATCTGGTACATATTCAGGGCTGAGCTGAAGCCAAATTAATTGCAGATCCAGACTTTACCTTCTAAGAGATGAGTCATTTTTTCTTCTTCTTCACCTAACAGTGAATGCTTCTTTCCTTAATTCCATGCAGAATGCTTCTTTCCTTAATTCCATGCAAAATATTCTTAGAAAAGTAAAATGCTCTGAATTACTTACTCCCTTCACCAGTATTGTTGTTAGGCATCCCAGCTCATGTTGCGTGCCTGCTTTCACCCCAAGAMAACACTGATTTCAGTTTATATATGCACATACCATATGCACAGATTATGACCATCTGCAGTAACAGCAGATGGAAAGATCCAGCCAGATCTCCCATTATGAACCAAAACCCAACCCCCCCAATCCAAAAAGAAAGCTTTTTGCCCTTTAAAAAGGTTTAATGGTTTAATGCATCTTTATATGACCACAAAAACATATTTTCCACCATTTTTACAATTTAAAGAAAAATATTTCTCTGACAATGTCAACCATCAGAATTTGCCACTGTCATCTGCATTTTATGCATGGCTAACTTTTAAGAGGTTGTTACAGAAATGTCAAAGCTGTAAAGTATTAAAAATACCCTCTAGCAGTACAGTGCTATAGTTACATAATGTCCTGAACATGTTGCAGTTAATTATATAGACAAAAATCTCTCTTACTTTCCACTGGGATTTTAAGTGTTATCATCCAGGCAATAGGTGATTATTACAAAGCATCAGAAAATTATGCTCTCGATTTATTTAACACCCCCCCCCTCCACGCTCTGAAATTCCCRGATGTCCCCAGTGCTACACGTTTATGAGTGCGCAGGTACACTGAGGTGTGTGCACGTAGGAGATCATTTGGCAAGTGTGGTAGGAGTGCTCGAATGTATACTGCCAGTTTTTCGCCCTCTCAAGCGTGCTCACTACTGCCCTGAAGAAAGGGCTGTGCCTGAGGAACTTTGTTTCCAAGCTCGTATGTGAGGACGGTAAGGTCTGATTTTTATTTTTATTTTTTTCCACTGGATTCAATCCGAGCACTTTGCGGAGAAACCTACATGGGTGCAGTTGTGTCTGTGCACATATATACTAGCCAAATGCTCTATTTTCTGGTAAACCTTGTTCTGTTATTTGCTACCTACCTGCTGGTATAATGGCACGTATCTTGCCTGCGTTATACGCTGCCACTCTTAAAAGTGACATCAACTACCATCCTAAAGTATGCCAGCTCCAAGCTACCATCTCTGYTTCATGTGGTGTAGATGGCATATAATTATCTACTGCCTCAGTAGAAGAAATAATACTATGTGCAGGAATATCCATTATTTAAAGTCATACCCTGTTTCCTTCATCTATTTTTTATTTCATTTTCAGTACCAAGTGAACCTATTATATAATGCCTACAGCAGTACTGAATCTAGTTTCCAAATACACTTGAAGGTCCAAATTCTGTTGGTATTTGATTACGCTGTCTTGTCAATGCAGTCTTAGCATTTTCCTGCCTGTGGATTTTGCAATTGTAATTTATAGGCAACTTTTGCACAAAAACAGTTTTGCACAACGGAAGGACACTGAAGAATTCATTTACTTTTTGCTTTCCTTCTGCTATTTGCTTTGTGGTTAGCCCTCCTTTGAGCAGGGCGCTGGACTCGCTGACTGCCTTAATCACTAATTCTACAATTCCCTCCTAACATGCTCTGCACTACTGCTACATTCCAGAAAATTCACTGTAAGGTTATCAGTTCTGGAGATGCTCCATCAGAGGTGCTCAAAGAGAAAAGACCAATCTGAAAAATCTCTATTTTCTGCTGGCCTAATGTAAAATTTATTAAGTATGTCACTGAGTGGTACTGGTTGATGAACTTCTAATAATTACCACTGAGACCTCCATCAAAACAAGGCAAAACAACACTAAAGGGAATCCATAATCTGAAGGAGGGAAATACTGCACAGATTATGAGAAAAGGCCAAGGGCAGGTCAGTATCAGCTAGCCTCAATTTTATTCTGACTTTCTTCCCTGAGATCAGATGCAGGTTCATGTATTTTAGCTTAAATAGAACATAACCTTGTCCTAATCATAATATTTTTAAGTGTCAATCCTTTCCCATATACCTCTCCTTTACAGTAGCTCACATCATTGTCTTTTCCCCACAACCATCTTTTCACTTCTGAAATATGTATACTCTCTTCTCATGCTGAGCTGCTATCTGGAAGCCATGCAGGAATGTAGAGAGGGGTATTGCCTTTTTGTTTGTTTGTTTAGTTTGGAGGGAGAAAACAAAAACATCAAATGGCATTGCATAACACAAAAAGCCCCCCCAAATTCTGTGCTTACATACTGAGATAGTCATGCACAAGTCCCCTGTTAGAGGCTAACATCTACTTTGGGGCCCGCTCTGTTTCCAGTGTAGAAATACTACTCGCTCAAGTGACAGCAGTTTTGGCCTATGTTGCATGATAATTCTGGGGGCTGGTAAAAGGTGAATGGAGTAAATTCTCAAGAAAAACTGTTTCAGGACCTGAACTCTACTCTTGACTCTGACTGTATAGAAACTGCGCAGGCACCTCAGTTTCCCCTGTCTGCAAATTGAGAMTACTACTTCTTAAATTAACTACATGTTAGGAAATAATTTGTTTAAAAAGCATCTAAAGATACAATGCAGTATACACACAATACATGATACTCATTGACAGATGGAGCAGTGGCCTTAGGGAACTGCTAAAAGCAAAAAACCTACTGTTTTCACACCCTGGAACAGTCAAGCAATTTCAGGTTGTTTCACAGTACTGATGCGAGCAAACAGCTTAATGACAAACAAGGAAATAAATTATTGCCTCCATTTGCCTTACTGCTGTGCTCCAGCCTGTATTAACCAACCTTGGCATACTGGCATTTTAATATGCCCTATATTTAAAAAAAGGGCAACGTTGCTAACGAAGAAAAACTGTCTCAGAGGTATCTGCTATCAACGGTAATTAGATTCCTCCCATTAAAAAAAAAATATTATTTTTCCTAAATATGTATTGTAGGGTGATGCCCATTTCAGCTTCATGGTATTTTCCAAGGCAAGAGATTGCTAAACTCTTTTCCTGTTTGTTTTAAGAAGCACTAATGTCTCTTTTGATTATCTGTATCAGCCCTTGCTGGTAAGGATGGGCTTTTTCTTTGTCCTGTGAAACATTATTTAGCTTTAAATAGAATTAAAAAGTATTTTTTTTTATTAAAAAGAAAATCTGTCCCTTTTCCAATGCCCTTCTATGACAAAGCACTAACTCAGCACAAACAGCTGAAGGCTGGGCTCATCCTGCCACAAAAGCAGTAGCTTCCGGCACAGTGCTATAACGGCAAAGAGCTGCTAGCAGCTTTTGGCAAGAGAAACAGCTCTTGACCAAGATGCTTGGTCTCTTTTCTCCCATGAAGCATGAGTCCTTCCAGCTTCCTCTTACGGAAGAGGTTGAAGTGAAAATCCACTATATTCCTCCACCAGCAGTACGTTCTCATAGGAGAATAGCTGTCCCATGCACCTAACTAATATAGCTACTCTTGCAAGTAAAGTGAGAGCCACAGTCTTGTGTTCCGTGCTGTAAAAGCCTGTGATCAGCACCTAAGCGTAAGTGCTGCAGGAGGTGTTTATCTCTTTCCATAATATCTAAATATATACATTATGTACAATCCTCCCAAATACATTTCAATATCTATTTTAAAAGAAAGGAAAGAAGAGACAAGACTTAAAAACTAGGACTATACAGAGATGGCTTAGGCAACTTTAATTCTACCTCCTTGCATGCCCACATTTATGCAGCATAGTGACTCTCTGGCTGATTCACTGAGCAGGAAGACTGCGAAAAGGCACAGAATTAGCAAGAAGCAAGAGAACAGTAAATCTGCCATTTTCTAACATTTGAATTCATGACTTTGCCAGCTAAAGGACACTCTTTACATGGTTTATTCCACTCTAATCTCTCAGTGGCAATAGGTGGATTACAGCCATGCAAAGACAGTATCAAAATGCTGCAGTGGTGGCAGAACAAAATTCARCAGGCACAAACCACTCCATTGCTGTCGCTCCACTACTGTATACAGATCTCTTCGCCAGCTATGGACTAGCTAGCCCAGGGTCACTAGCAGGCTGTGTTCGGTGCCGTGCACCTTAGCATAGGCTGAACACCTCCGTACTCATTTGGACTGGCAGGGAAATCCTGCAGAGCTCGCTGTGCTCTGCGCTGTCCTGGTTCAACTACTAGGGTGTAAATCTTGTCTGGGGATGAAGCTTATATGGGCTTTATGTCTCGGGTCTGCCCTATGCTCCTCTCTCCTGTCTTCTATCGCAGGACCAAGCCTATTTCGACATGCAAAGTGCCAGCTCTGACAGCCCAGGAGCAAGTTAGAGGAAATACCTGGTTTGGGACTGCACTGCAACCTGCCCATAAAACTCAACCTAGTGTCCTGCAAACAGAAGTGAAAAAGATAATTAGCGCCAGGAGAGATTGTGGGAGGAAAAAAAATCTCTGAGCAAGTGGTTCCTGGGTGTAAAAGGAGGGGGAAAAAAAACAAACAAAAATACCAAAAAACAGTTCATCTGTCTAAGCTTGAGGAGGTGCAGGATATAACTGTTTGCCCTAGGAAGGTGGAATAACTGCTCAGCCAGACAGTGTTTTTTATGTATAACCAGCTGATGAGGATGCAGCCCCCAGGGGCAAAGCACTGGAGGAGCGAGTGCATCTCCACGGCAGGACGGGCAAGTCAGAGCTGTGCTGTCCCTTCCGCCTTTGGCTTTCCCTGACGGCACTCGGCAGTTATTTTGTTCACTTTAAATGTCTCCTAGTTAGCATCTGCTATTGCCAGAAGTCCAGTAGTGGGAGTGGGATGGTATCCTGTGCGACAGGCGAGCTGGCTGTCTCCTCGCTGTCCTGGTTTGAGTGATGCAAGTATGACACTCTGGCAATGCGGCTTTTTAATTAGCTTATGACTACGCTTGTTTGTACCTTCCTTTGCTCCTTGTGACCAATGTGAGTAACATGCATCTTACATTAGTGCAGTGATTTTTATCATGATTGTTTAACATTATCCTTTGAGTAATTAAAGGCTGAGGGTTTATTTCCATGTTGTTTCCCCTCCCCATATGGGGAGGAATTGCTGGTTCTCAGGGTGTGTATTGTTTCTTAAATGCTATTGTGCTACTGAACACTAGCTCTCTTTTTTAAATGTAAAACTGTGAAGGTACGGTTTGCAAAAAGGGTTGTGAAATCTTACAGCAACTATGACTGTTTCAACAGTTGTTTTTATGAATTTAATGGAGTGTCTGACTTTATTCATTTCTGCTCTCAGGAGTAACTCTGTGATGTGCAGTTCTGGACTTCTGAACCCTCTTCTGATCTTAATTTCATCTATGCAAAGTAGAAAAAGAATATAGTTCCTCTAAATTTTTATTAGAGCAAAGTCAGGGTCTCCTGGCTTTAGAAAGATAGTTTAAATCACCATAATTTCCCCACAGCACAATAACCAAATATAGTTACTCCAAGTCATCACTCACTAGAATGGAAAGTGTCTATTTTGTAGAATGGTACAGCTGCATATTGGGTTCCCTTAGGAGCTGAAGTCAGCGAAAGCCCTAGGAAAAAAATATTGTTTTACTCCAGGCATCTTTGAGACAAAGCAAACTGTAGCCCACAGGAAATATCAAAGGAATGGCAATATGCCATATTTTCTCCCAAAATTTTCTGTAAGCTTTGTCTCTTTGAAAATGACCAGCGACATTTACATATTTTTGATTTATATAAGGATGGCATAAAATGCCTTTTCTAGCAGATTCTAACAATGCAGCCATCTGTCTTTTCCGTCTGTATGACAAGTTAATTTGTTTGATGGTTATCAAAATGCTGATCCACAAAGCTTCCAAAAAGAACCATGCATTTATTTTCACTCAAAATATTTCTGCCAATGTAAAGGTTAAATAAAAACACTCATAGTTCTTGTGATATATAGCTTGTCTGTAAAAAAATCTTAAATACTGATGTCACTGGCTGTCTTTAAACTTGCAGCTTCTTGAATCTTGTAATTACAATAGTGTTTCAACTACTGTTTATTTATTTATTTAGAAAGACAGGCAAAATAGCTGTAAAATGATGATTTCTAGATAAGCATTCTGGAATGTCGTATGAGAATACCCTCTAGTTAAACATTAATCAAACAATCTCATAATTTTGGGGATCCTAAGAACTTCTTTAGCATCTGAGGCTTGTAGGGCTTGCATGAATACCCAAAGGTGCTTGCTTGTGTGAATTTTCTGGGATGCTTGTGGCTTTGGTCAGTTCACTGCAATCTGTCACTAAAAGCTTTCATACCTGATGCCTGAGGCCAATATGACTACACCTCTTAGAAAAATTTTTACGATCTAATTATGTGCTGAAAGGCTGCTACCGGGTTTCACTGTGACTCAGTAAGGCTTTGGGAAGTTGAAGGCTCCCTTCATTGCTGCCTCAGAAATCTGAGGTCTTGGGCAAATTCAGTGACTTTGATGGAAGCCAAGGACTTGGTGACTAGCCAAATGAATACGCGCATGTCGGGTGTCAAACTTCACACATGACTCTGCACCCGTCAAGGCCAAAGGCAAAATCCAGTCTGGTATTTCTACCTTTTGCTTGTCTCTCACTAACACTGAAAGGTGTATGTTTCTGTGTTACCATTTGAATTTACAGATTGGGGTCAAAAGCAGGTTTTGCTGCAGAAAGAATAAAAAATACAGCTGCTGGTGTGTGACTATGTTAAGGCACGTACCTATAAAACCTTATGTCCACATTAGTCTTCTTAAGTTACTTTTTTGCTAAGCCTTATGCTTACTGATTTTCTTTCTTTCTGTATCCATTTAAATGTCAAGTGCAATCTTAGAGGACTAGACAATAGAATTGGGACAGTTAGCAAAGCTGAGAAATCTGATTTCAAGGCCACTCTGAGTAAAACATTGATAAATCTAAACCAATAAACCATTATTGATACCATCATTTAGCTTTATTTAAGTTAATCTTGTCTTTTTCCATTTCCTATATTTCAAGATTGTTGGCACAGAAAAACTATGGTTCCATCAGACCATTTCAGGGCATGTTATTTTTAAGGAGGATTTGTTCCTAAGCAAAATAATGAATATGGATCTGAGACCACTTTGTGTGTCACACAGAAACCAGCCCTGCTCCTTCTCCTGCTTCCCTTGACCTCTCTCGCAGCAGGGCAGGCCAGAGCCTGCCACCCAAATATTGCTGCAGCCTGAAATAGTATGTTGGTGACAGGGTTGTTCAGAAAGGCAAAGATAAAACTTAATGAAAATATTTTTAGACATTTCTAGGAAAAAGATTTCATGGAAATTGTTGAAACTTTCATTCTTTGGGTTTGTAACTTCTCAAAATGGTATGAAGTTTGAACTGTTGTAGTTAACTGTAGGCTAAACTGTTAAATAAATGCATCAAGGAACACAATGTTTAATGGTTTGGAAAAGCAACTTATTTAATAATGAAATTAAGGTGAAAGACTGAGCTGCAAGATTGCAGCTTCAAATTTCTAATTGTCTTGGCAGCCTCTGCCCAGGCCACTGTTCATAATCCAAGAAATTTAACTGCCCATAGTTATAAAGCCAAACAGATGCATTTCTTAATCTTATAAACAATTTAAGTGGGGAATTATTAGTCTTGGATATATGGAGAAAAGAATATTTATGGTACATTAGCAAATGAATGTTCAGATTTCTTGGACAGCTGAGTATTTGTCTATTTCTGTAGCTCTATTTGGTATAGTGTTGCTCTAATTACTAAAAAAATCAATTATTTTTCCCAAAGACATTTGTATGTCATGTAGAGGCAGAAAAAGATGATAAAAAAAAACCAAAAAAAACCCTTAAATCCATTCTCCTTATCTGCGCATGTCAAACAGTTCTATAGTGCACTACAGCCGTTTTCAGTGCTTGAGAGAAACAAAGTAAATGCTGTTAAGCCTAATTTAAAATTGCAAATGATTTTGCTAAACAAAGATGTCAAGTGAAAATATTCCATAGCAGTAACTATGGGAGAATGATTGGTCTCAAGTTCCAACCGTACCAGGTTTCTGGGGCGTATAACTGAGCAGGTATTACCAAGGCTTAAGTACATCAATCAGATAGATGGAAACAGTAAGTTTTGTGTTATACAACTGGATATGAGCTCTTAGATCAGAAACTAAAGCAGAAATATCTGGAAAAAGTGTGTTTTCTTTAACTGAGTGAGCCAGTTCTCACTTGCCTCTACTACTCAATAGTGTTTATCACTTCACAGCTCCTGGGGTGATATGCAATATGATATATTTCTCCCTTTCATAGTATAATGTCAGTGTGCATAATAGTTTAGCCTGTATTTCTCATTTTTATATTTTTTTTTGCGCAGTGGGGCAGGTCTGCTCCATATCGCTGCCCCCTGGACTTCRGTGCCTTCATTCTGCACTACACTGGGGAGAAAGGCATGAGGAGGTGGTCGTTCATAGTGCAGCAGACCAGCTCAGCAGCTCCAAGGTCTGCAAACCTAAACCAGAGAGCCCGATGGGGATATAATGTTTACCAGGGGTGTCCCACTGGCCAATACGTGTGGGGACTGAGAGTGCAGTGAGTAGGTGGCATAGCAAAACCTTTTGTGCTTACAGGAAATTAAGTAACACTGCTCAGCTCTTCAACTCAGTGGGCTCAAAAAAGAAAATAAACACATTCATTAACTGCAGGTTCTCATTCTGAAATCTCTAGGGGTGAGGGCACAGCCGCAGCAGCAGGGAGGGAGCATTGCTACTGTAAAGCTGTCAGAGCGTAAGTCCTGCCAAGACAGATGCTGCCTTGGTTCACGCGCAGGGTCCTGGCCAGGGCTTTACAGCTGCAGGCACATCACTTGATGCRGGGATGTGCGATACCTGCTCGTGCTAGTGAGGGATGTCATGCCTCACGATAAATCTGTACTCAGTCTTCTGTGCAAAGGACTTCGGGACTGGGCTCACTGGATGAGAAAGCATTTGTCTCCAGAGTAAGAACAGGGCCTTTTCCTGCTAGGCAGAGTGATCCTTCTGTAGTAAAAGCATGCAATACAGTAAGTTCTCTCTCTTTTTGAGAAAATGGAAATGGGAACTGATTAAGGAAGGAAGTACACAGATGTGATGGTGGGCTTTGACTGAGCTCAGTCATATGATAAATATACATCAATCTATATTAATAAGAATCAGTCTTATAAGGTCTAAYTGATCAGGATAACGCCCTGTACTTCTCCCTCTCCCCTTGAGCCCATCCTGACTTTAGTGCTTTTTCCTGCTCCCTGTGTCATAAGATTGCTAAATTTTTAAACCAAAATCATCATGTTTTCTCTGCTCTGAAAAAGAATGCCTCATCCTTCCCTTAACAGCACTTCCATCCAGCCCCCAAAAGATCCAGGTATAGCTAATCATTGTTACAAGCAACAGAAAATACAGCCTTATAATGGAAATAGTTTGGTGACAGTGTTCTTAGCTCCACGCACTTCAACGTCTATCAGAGTTACACTGTGGATATCTCTAGGTGAAGTTAAAGTACAAATAAAAAAGTTCACTTTGTGACTGAACCAGTGGGTTCTTTAGAGTACTTTTTTCACATAAAACAAACTCTTACAGTACAGCTAGTGGTTTCCACTGCAATTTAGAAGATAACATACCCCATTCTAAATGCTGAGGTCCCAACACATGGGATAGTCTCTAAATGCAGCAATCCCTTGATCCAGCCCTCAATCTAGTAACCTCCATTAGTACACTTACACAAAGGCCACTGAAGTTAAGACATGAACTATTAAGAAAACAGTAACATGAAAGCAGAAAAACAGAAATGACAGTGTCAGGCCTGTCAGAGTCAAGGATTATTCCAGAACTAGGAGTACTGCGCTTTGCTTTGTGTGTCCCCTCCGAACAGTATGTTCCAGATGAAGGGCTCATTGTCCAGCTTCACCAGCTCCATCTTTTACTGTCGGCTTTGTTCCTGCTGTGGCTCATCAATCTCTATTTTCTTCATTTCTGACTAAATAAATTTCTAAAATAAAGACAACATATGCTTGCCAACGGCTTCAGTAATTTTAAACTAAACCTTTAAGGACTGACCTCTGTTTCTGCTGAAGGAGACTTATGTAGCATCTATCTGCTCACACATGCGTTATGAATTCCAGGGCTGTTCTGCCCCAGCTGTTAGACAGGTTATAAATAGGTATAGCTCTGAAGCAGCAAGATTACTTGAAAAGAATGAAATATTACACGTTCTGATGAGATGCTCTGGAAAATGGTCAGATGAATTTCTGAATGGTTACGTGAGTGCTAGAATTAACAAAGCTTGCTTACCTACATATTAACATTTCAAAGCTAACTTTTTAACATCTTGAGGTGTAAGCTCTGACTGACACTTTTGCGTCAGTGAAGTGTTTATGAAGCTGTTGCCTTGTCTTGTTTCTCTGCTGTGCAGCAAGGCGCAAGTTCATGCTCAGCTGGTGCACTTTATAGTCTCCCAGCTCTACCCATTTTCATAATACCCACATGATCTTTTGTCTCTGGGATCTCTGTACTGTTGACAAATTAGGCAGAGATCAGTCAGCAAGTTCAAAATCTATTGCAGGGCCCACCTAGACTGCTTGTTCTCTTAAGCTATGACTCTATTGGAAATGAAGCTCTAATCTCCAGCACACAGAGTGGTAGATTAGCTTGGCATGTCAAGCATGTCAGAGAGCAGATCCTGCAAACTGCAGAGGAGTTGCAAGAAAATATTGGCGGGGCAGAAACGTCAGTTCCTCCATCTCCCTCTGTCAAGACTGGTTGGCAACAGTCTGTCTCCTGATCTGGGCTACCCACCCTCCAACCTTTGTTCTTCTCACCTGCTTCCCACAGACCATCAGGGCTTAAAATTTGGCCTGAAAAAAGCTGAAGCCCAATGCTCAACTTCTGCTGATGGTGYCTGTTGCTGTAGGAGGTTAGGTTTGACATGGCTCAGTCAAGTCATATGGCTCCTCTGCCTCTCTGTTTGAGCCTCTTGGAGCCATCAGGGGAGGCTCTGTTGCCAACTGTGTCCCCGAAAGGAGTGGGTCAGTAGGTCTCTGCTTCTGTAGAAATAGAGGTTTACTTTGGTGCTGCCCTCTTTCTCTCTGCCTATTTTTAGATGACTCCTTTGTGTAAGCATCCATTAAAAAAGAGCATCTTGTAGGATACCACCATCTCGGATCGCACAAATTTTTTTTGAAAATGAAATGAATCACCATCCTTACCATGCTTGCAAAATGTGTTGTTCAGTGACATTAGAAAGATTCACCAAAGTCAGTTAATTTGACATCTTAAATACATGCTCTCAAAACCCTGAATGCCACTGCATAATTAGAAATGAAGGCATGATTGAACTTCGAAATTTTCTTTTTCCCCCCACTTCTCCTTTATTTGCTCTCCCCTCAGCTTGGATTTGCTCTTTCATCGCTCTCAGTTGAGCCTGAAATTATTACTGTTGGTAAACAGGCAACCAGAAACCATAATTATGGTTCTTTAGTGAGGCTGTAATCCAAGGTAGATAGTCTCTTGATTCTTAAAAAATATTTAATCAAGCTAATGTAAATCTAATTCAACCAGTCTGTCAAACTATTTTCATGCACACAAATCCGCAGCTGCTTTGGAACAGTGTTTTGCCTAACTACAGGTAGTTTTTGACAGATTTAGGACTTGCTCCAGTTGAAATTGAAGTCTGATCTATTGATTTCCAGAATCCAGTATGAAATAGTAAAGACAAACAGATAAATGGTTTTTCTCTCTTACAGCTTTCTTCGACCATCTTTCAAAAAAAAGGAAAAGGGAGCCTGGAAAGATTTATTTTTTATTTTCCCTAAATACTCCGTTTAAGAAGCAAGCTAGGAAATTGTTTAAATTGTTCATGATGCATAAAGTGGTTTCAACTGGGAGATCATTTTGGTGGATTTTACAACAATTCTTCCTAAATGTTTAGAAAAGTTACTTAGAAAAATATGACTGCCCCCATTGTTACATTGTTGGTTGAAAAGAAGGSGGAACATTTCACAGCTAAACATCTGCTGGCATTTGGAGCAGAGGGCCACCAGATCAGAATTATCAACGCCATCCCTAATCCCTGCGTGTGATGCAGAAGTACCTATAATTCTGCACACTCATCCATTCTCACAAGCTCTGTATTCCAAGAGCCAGACCACACATTTGCTGAAATCATGGATGCTTTTCTACTAAATTAAATAGCACCAGACAGAAATAAACATCCCTCCATCCAAGAGAGTCAGATTCTTAGCTTTATTAGTCCCATTTTTAAGCTCTGAAGATTTAAAAAGCTGAGGTGTTCAGTCCACATAGTTATATAAACACTTTTTCTCCAGCCAAATATAGAAACTGCATCAGAACAATGCCCTTGAACAGCAAACACTGTTAAATAAAGTAAGAATTTCCTAGCTTCCAATTTATCACATCTGAAATTACATATCTGGAAATTAAAAAGATGTTTCTGGTCTGAACTTTCTTTTTCTCCTAGACAGGGTTGTACTAGGACAACATTTGCTTTCCTCATGGGCTCCTTTAACCTGTAGCTCCAGAGTAGCTGTGCCCAGAGGACTGCTAGGCTCCTTGCTCTGCTTTCCATGGCTGAAAGCACCATCCCCAATTTGGGCTCGTATTATGATGCAACAGAAAAGGGCTCAGACGCTCCTACAGTCTTGATTAAAGTCAGGGCTTTTGCAGCTCCCAGCTTCTTTGCAGAAGAGCAAGAAGATGAGAAATCCTGGGATCCTTGGAAAAGGAGCTAGAAACCTTTGCCGGAGCCAGTTTCCTGCTATGCTATCAGGAGCGGTAATTTCAGAAACACTATGTGGTGGGATTCCAGTTTTCTGTTGTTTTCTGACTTATGCTGATACTTTTCAGAAAGTAAAACTTCCTACAGCCTACAAACCCTTGTCCTTGGTTTCGCATAGATGATGGCAGGTGTTTGTTAGTTAAGCTAAGAAAAAAACCATCATATGCTAACACTATGATGGTAAAATGGATGTTGTATGGATAGCTGTAGGTAATCTTTCAGTTCGAAGGGCACTTGAAAATATATTTTGTAAGAATAAGGTTCTAAGATCCAGAGTAAAATGGTTATGGCAAAACACTGCAGTGCAATGACGTGTAACTTGCAGTGGAAGTTAGGCTTCAAACTGTAAATGCTAAGAGGCTGGGACTGGTACCCAGATGTGCAAAGCTACTCAGAAGAGTTTCCAACCCTATCATGCGCTTCACTCTCTCACACTGTTATTGGGCGTGTGTTTATCTGTGTAAAAAACAACTGTCCATTTTGCCCCAAAGAAGCTTTCTTGTTGCAGCCAGCAGAAGATCGAACTGGAACAGAGGCAATTAGAATAGCTGCCTGAGGGCAGATGGGTTCACTCAGGCCCACTCACAAATTTCACTGCTGTTTAAAGATGTAACTGTGCAGTCACATGCACCCTAATGAAGAGGAAATGAATATTATTTGAAGTAGGAGTGTGTGTGTGTGTGGCTTTCTTGTGCATATAGATTCATAATGACTAATGCGCCATCCTCATTCAACTTCTTTTTATTTTCAAACTGTGCTTCTTTAAAGTATCTTAATGCAGAGGGTGAGGCTTGTGACACTCAGATTATAAAGCCTGTAAAGGAGAAGACACTCTCCTGTGGTTTCTGGACAGACAGATTCCAGCTGTTCATAAACTACCAACTTAAATTTGCTGAGTGTCASGTGATATCCTATGGATAGGGTATGTTTTCGCCCCCTCCTTTCCTTTTTTTTCAGTTTGGTAATTTCTCTTATTTAGCCTCCTGTTGCTTCACCTCTGAAAAGCTTTGGGAAGCAGGCAGAATTTTGTTTCCTACCTTGCTATTGAGTTGGTGTGCTATCATAGGATGGAAGAAGGCAATCGTGTAATTTTCAAGTGTCTCCCTTTCCTGAGCATAAAGATAAATTCCTGGAGAAGAAGGATGTGTTAGAAGGACTGACTTCTCCTTTTTATACAGATATGACATTCTTGGCAGAAAGGAAATAAGGAAACTGAAAATTACCGATTGTTGCATATAAATTCTTTGCTTTTAGATCAGAACGTTTTTTCCCCCTCACTGACTAAATTTTGGTGACTCTTATTTTCCTCTGGCACTGGCTATAATCACTTCTATTTGGAGTCATTAATGGTTGTAACTAACATGCATAGCCCAGCCCTTTGGGAGATGGGAGACTGGGAATGGCATAAGGGGATCTGGCTCTCTCCTCCGCATTTGGTAGAATTTGGTCCTTAACATTTAAATGGTTAAAGAGGATCTTAAATTGAATATGTCTTATGAGGTGTTTGGAATAGCTTGATAGTAAATGACTCRGAATAAAAAAAGCTTCCTCTGGAAGACAGAACTAATTATCCATTAAAATTTGGATGCAATGCCTGTCTCGCATTAATTTCCATGCTTGCCAAAAAGATTCTGGCAGAGAAACCAGCTGTAAAATGTAGAAGTAAAAACATTAGCTTGGAAGTACTAGAAGGGCCACGCAGCTGCTTGCAAAAGGATGTACACAAACGGAAATGCAAGGCAGCAGCACTACATAGGTGGGAGAATCTGCAAGCGGCAGCCCCAGCGTACAAAGAACCTCAGGTGCACCTTCTGTATTGTAGTCTCAATAACTTAAAAAGCTTCATGAAAGCTTCATGGCAGGGACTCCTGACCTATACCAGGATGCTTTCCTGACCTCATCAAAGTGAGATTAGATACTGCAAACCAGGAAAAAGTCCATCCTAATCAAATAAGTAGGACCATGGCACTCTGCCAATAGTTTGTCTGCCCTTATCTTCAGCAGGATGCAGAGTACGTGGGAACACAGCAACGTGTGGCTCAGTCTGAGCAACCTGTAGCTGATTCTGAGCCCTCCTTCTGCCCCGCAATCCTTTGTATGATTACAGGATGACAATTTCCCTCTCCAGCTGTGAGTGGAGAAAGTCTTTTTCCACTTCCTCCCCTCTATTTTCATTAGGACAGCCACAAAAATCACATTATTCCTTTCAGACTGTAAAATCCAAGGGTGTCTTTCTGGCTAGTGTATATGTGCTATGAAAATAACAACCCATCTTATTTCTCTGCCACACTTTCTTAGTAAACACTTGCCATGACTTTGAGATGGACTTTTAGATTGTGGCTGAGGGAAGACAGGGTAATGACTTTTCAGCTAAAGTAGAAACAATATGTTGAACTCTACACCCTTTAATACCAYGTAGGCATTATATGATTAGTTCAATTTGTGCTTCTTTCAGAGCTACTGTAGCTTTTGTACAGATGCAGAACATGGACTAAGTAATTTTGCCTCAGGACACGCCAGGTTAGTGGTGCTGGAATGAATGCTCACAGGTCTCTGGCATCCTTTGCTTAGCTCATCCTTGCACTGTGCTCAACTGTCATAGTTTCTCCATTAAGGAAACAAGACAGCAGACCTGTAGACATTTGTGAGTTTATTGCTCCTCTTGCCTATTAAAACTTTTAAGTGTCCCTAGTGACACCATCCCTCCACTGACACTTCTGTGCAGTTTGATGGGAGAGCTATATGGGACAGATCACCTATACCTGAAACACGTAGTACATGCARATGTGAGTGTCTTCAGAAAGACAACATTGATCTGAAGGCTGAGCAACTTAAGCAACTCAGCAGCAGCTAAGTGGGCCTATACTATACTTTATCAATAGTGCTTAGTGCCAGCCCACAGCTCAAAGGCAGGAACAAAGTAGCAGAAGTCTCTGAGAACATGGCAACTCGTAAGTAAGGTTAGCCTCTTAAAAAATTTTCCTCTGCCCTCCCGGTAGGGCAAGCAGGAAAATGGGGCTGGGAAATAGCACTGTGGAAATGGAAGTGCCTGAGCATGTCTCCTCTTTTTTGCTCTAAACCCCCCTGTACCTTACTGTTTCGACACACAGGGTTCAGGAGGCTCGCTTATGTGAGAATCTGTCCTGTGAGCTGCACAATTGCTACCTATCAYGCACATGGGGTTTACAACTGCTCTTTTTGCAAGCTGTAGTAGATTGTTTCCAAAAGCAGTCAACCCAGTATATACTACCTTCTGTGAGTAACTTAGTCACATAAGTAAGGTCCTGATGTGACTCCTAGCTGCTATGTCTCCCCAGCCCAACCACAAATCTTTTTTTTAGAGAACACTGTATGTTGTCAGAAGGATGTTATTATGCTGCTTCCAATGCGGCCTTTCTCCCTCCAGCATTTTTAGCAGGAAATATACCTGAAATTTAGTCCCAGTTACTCTTCAGAAGGTCTGCATCTCAAATGCCTTGATGAATTTATGGGCCTTGATATATTAGAGACTGTTCCTATTTTAATGGCCGGACTGCATTAATGAATCATCCAGAGTCATCTCTTCATAATTCACGGCTTCAGAAACAGCTGTGAATGTTTTCTTTCCATTAAGGCTTATTCCTTTGGGTTTGATGTAATTAATTGTCACTTATGACTTAAAGAAAATAAGCCAATAAATATTTATGTCACATGCACCATCTGCTTTCTCCGGTGCCCTGTATACACAATGTTTAACACATTTCTATATGCCTCACACTGTAAATCATGTTACAGGGAGCCTGTGGTTATGACAGCAGCAAGCAGTTATAGATGTGCGCTCTGGAGGCAGGACAAGGATCCCATTCCTTGAGAAAGGAGATCATGGAGGCACTGTGAATATGACAGTGTGAAATGCTGAAGGGGATACAGCTGCATTACCACGCTTGATCCTCCGGGTGTTAGACAACGCTATTTATAGCATTGTCAGCGTGAGGCTGGGCATCTGATTCTCTTATACAGAGATATCAAAAAACCTGCTGTATGAGAGTATCATTGAGGGACAGAAAAGCAGATGGAAGATCTAGACAGAAGATTAAAGAGTGTCCCAATCTAAAGTTGCAAAGGAAAGGAAAGCTCACTGTCACTATTCTTTCCCCACAGAATTCATAAGGTATTTTTTGATTACTATATAAAATATGTCTGTGACACTGAAAATGCAGAAGTACAACCCTCTAAAGGCATATTTAGTTTCTGCCTGAACATTAGCTCGCATATGAAGATATCTTTTCCTGAGTCAAATATGCTCAAGAGCAAAGAGAAACATATTTTACAAATTACACATGGAATCCTTTCTTCACAGAGGCCAGTACTCTTCTGAACTAGTGTTCAGTCTGCTTGCACTGGGCTCCATAAGACAGAGAGTAACTGGCGAAGAGGAGAGTTTCCTAATTTTCTGTGCAAGTCATAGGGGGGGTCTCTGGAAGGTATTATTCCTTATCAGGGCAGCATGAACACCCACACATGCCTGAGAAAGGGCTAAGACTCACTGCCACAATTTAGCCTGCAGCTGTTGATTCCTGCTCCTTGTCAGGATATAATTAAGGTATCGTCAAGCTGAATAGGAAGATGGGACTTAAAACTAAAAATACCTCTAGTAATTATGGCTTAGATCTGGAAAGCAACGTCTGGATTTTGATTTCTGAAAGAGACAATGCTCTTCTGGAAGATGCCTTAGTAACTACTGAGTGAAAGGTAAAATAAACATTCTTCCGTAATGCTCTGTCTATATGACAAACTGCTGAATGTGTGACTGCAGGGAGGGTAAATGTTTTAGAATGTAGGGTTGCCTATTTCATGCAGACAAATAGGCCTTTCCTATGTTTACTAGGAAATATTCATCTTCTCCAAACACAATAAAACAAAATAGTTGTTTTAACTATGATCGCTATTCAGAAAAGTATATTTAGGGATTTTTTTGAATGATGCCTGAAATCATACATACGGTTTTGATTAAAAAACAAACTCAAGCAAACAAAAAAGTTCCTTTGGAATTCAACAGCGCACTTCCGTACTTTGCTTATGGAGAGCCTTCCTGGCTACCACCAATCCTGGGAAGAAATAGCCTCCTTTCTGAACTCCTGTAAGATCTTTACCCTTCAATGAGGGCTATTCTTTGAGGACTCTGGAGAACACGCTGGAGATATGGGCACTGATTAAGAGGACAAAGTGTCCCAGTGCATAGATTTTCATTCCCTGACCTAGTGACTGCACTGTTATTAGCTAGTTACCTGGAAGTCACTCTAAATTCAAAGAAGCTGATGTAAAATATAAATATGTATATTTGTATGTAAACATCCAAAGATATGTAGTGTCAAATCTTTACCAAAAGACTTGGGTGAAGAAATGGATGAAAACCACTCTTAATCTACTTTGATTCAACTGGAAAGCGCTCTTTTTTTCCTCAAATACATCTTGTCAAGGAATCTCCCTTTCTGCATATGTTATCCTTCAGTTTGAATTAATTTGTGAGAGCTGTTTCCTGGATGTGTCTCTTCCATCCCTTGAATGAGTACTCAAGGGCGTCAATATGATTTAAGGACGAATTGGCCAGAAAAACTAATCTCTTAGTTTTGTAGTTACTTTTCGGGTAGTTTTTCTCTCTGACTTGACTTACTGCACATTTGTACAAGTGCCAGGGCAGCATAAAAGACGAAATAGCGGCTGGGGGAGGATGTGAGACCACAGAAGCCCTGATTCAACCAGCTTAAACTACTGTTTAATGGCATCTTTAACCTCCCTCTGGAATTTGTTTAAAAGCTGGATGGCTAAACTGCCATAAAATGGGCACTGCACAGGTATCTGCTTAGGATAGCCAAGCCAGGCAGTATCAAGGTAAGGAGTCAGTTCTGAAAACCCAGCTGCTGTGATGGCATAATGACATTCCTCAATATCTCAGTAACAGAGAGATCAATGAGCACATGATCCATAATTACAGCGCCTGTTTGCTTTCTCAGCAATCTGTTTGCTTTCTCACCACGGCAATAGTTGTGCCACCCTTTGACGCTAATAAGCGTTACTTCCTTTTCTTGAGATGCTCATGTCTGTCTCCCAGGCTGGGTATGTTCTCCCATACTTGATTAACCATCTAACAACCCCATGCCACAATTCTTGCTCTTCCTGTTCTTGTTGATGGATTAGGGTTCTTCCATAGCAGCATAAGCACCCGTGTTTGCTAGCTACTGTCCCCTCACCGTCCCTGCTTCCCTATTCACGTCTTCTTCCCCTCTCCTATGTGCTAAAACCAGCACTCATAAGACCTCAGACCAATGCAAATGGCAGGGGGTGGGACACTAGGAGCCAATGATTAAAGGAGCCTCAGAGAGTATTTTAATAACACTGAGTCCAACCTAACTTTGGGCTGCTATCCTCTCCCCCTTCCTCCAGTCTGGCCATGTATTCTTGCTGCTCACTTGGGCTGATCAAACTAATATATGACTGTGTGTGTCTATGCATATATCCTACATTATAAATATACTTTTATGGAGTTTTATGGTGTGAACACTTAGGAGTGTTGTTACAGAGTAGGAGTACTCACAAGTGGAGAAGACTTGAAGGAATTGCAGGATTATTTCAAGAATGTTTTAAATCTTTAAACCTTTTTTTGAAACTGTTTTCTCACCCATCTGCCTGCAAAGCCAGATTTTTTTCAGCTATAAGCCATAAAAAACATTTAAAATTATGAGCTTTACAGCCCTTGACACATCCTGACTCTTTAAAAGCTGGTATCTTGTTATGCCAAAGAAATTAGTACTGTATTTTTTTTTTTTTTTAATTGAAAAGCTGTGAATTTCCACCTTCCATATCGATCTCTGCCACTTAATGGTGTAAAGTTTCTGTTTCTAGTTCCCCAGGATACTTGACATAAAATTTTGCATCATTTACATAGAAGAAAGCTTTTCTGGTCCAGTCTGGAAATCCTATTACCCCTCACAAGGAAGAATACTGCTTGGGAAGGGAAGAGCATATTTTCTTAGAACAGTGGTTTTCAGGTGCAATTTTTGGTAGGCTGCCATGTAGTGGAAGGCCTGCTTCCCAGCCTCCATGCTGGGCATATGGAGAGGTAAAGGGCATGATGCTGCATTTCATGGGAGTCTGGGTTCATTTTGAGAGAAGATCCCTTTTCAGTGCAAATATCACTTCCAATGGCTTTTCTATCTGTTACTGATCGCTGGTCTGGGGCATGAAAATCCAGAGAATTTCTGGAAGTCTCACTGCATCTCTAAGTAAATGAATGCCAAATGTCTTACAGGATTATAATGCACCCACCTGTTTTGCATCCTACTTGCTTTCCAGATTGCCTTTTTCCTTAAAAATTCCTAAAAGATAAATTGAGATTTATCTATAGCAGCCTGGCAATACCACCTTAATCATGATGATGCTTATTGCACAGGCATTGATGGAAAAGGAAAATGTCAAGTCTGAGGATCTATTAAGACTCATAAATGACTTCTCTGTGGGCAGTAATAAGACTTTGTGCTTTAGGAGAGTCTCATACTAGAAGAAGAAACTGTAGGTCATCTGAGAAAGGAAGAATTTTAATTTCTCCACTTAACCATACGTGTTCAGCATTGGTGATTAAATAGCCTATGTCTTTGGAGGGAAACTAGGGACAGTGCAACTATCAGGTTTTTCTTTCTAAACAAGGTTTGTTTAAAAGCAGGTTCAAAGCTGGAAACATTTGATATAGGCCCAGTGAAAGAGACAGCTGGCAACAGKGGAGTGAGCAAAGATATGTATGCGTGAAATGATATCTGTTCACAGGTCTCTCTGTGGGGTAATAAGAATGTCACATTACAGATATTTTCATCACATTTGTAAGTCATTTTGTGCAGCTTATGAATGATTATTTCTCGTGAATCCATATATTTTATTCTATTATGTGGATTTTGATTAAATTCTCATTCAGTGTAAACAAACAAAACAAAGCTTCCATAATTAAACTACCTTTAAAATTTATATCATCTAATTATGACATTAGCACAAAATTATATATCCTAATCTGCAGCAGTAAATTGCTGCAAAACAATATCACCGTTAATTAAACTAGGTTTAATTTGATGTTTAGCAATTATTCAAATATTCTCTGAAGAGGAAAAAAGTTAGATGAACTGCTAGAGCATTCCACTATGTACGTTCATAACATCAGTCTAGAAGAAGAAGCTCTTTGAGGGAGTTTAACCTTTTTCAGCAGATGGCATGGCAAAATCTGATAGGTTCATCTTAAATACAAAAGGTAGTACACTTCAAGGCAGGGACATTTTGAAGAGAGCTGGTAAAATGCGTTATTCCAATACAGAAATGGAAACAAACAGCACTGCAGCCTAGGATTTACCTTCACTCTTTCCCACTGTGCCTTCACTTCAAGCTCTGAGAACCCTCCTTCAGTTGTTCCTTCCTGATTAGCTAACTCTGCTGAAAGTCTTCTAGAAACCCCTAATTACATAACACAGTTAGCCCTGTCCACCTGGACTAAATCCCAGTGTACCTCRTCTGATTTTGTAAATGGAAACACAAAGAACTCGGATAAAAAATTACTCCTTACTCATCCACAGAAAGCAGAAAAGGAAAGTTAGAACAAGACAATCTTTCAAACCCTGTTCACATCATGCTCACTCGTAATACATACAACACTTCTTTTGATAGACAACTCACCAACATATCAGAACTCTCCAATGGAGAAGAGGCACTGCACCTAGCTATTCTTTCTCCTTATGATTTCTACTGTCGATCCTTGATGACCATAGCCATTGGAGAGATTCTGGCTATCTACACCCAAAACCTTATTTGCTCACAAATACCTGAAGCAAAACAATAAGGTTAATGTCACCAGAATTATGTAACATAATCGGTCCATAAAGGAATACTAGGTCTCTTAAGTTGGATAAGAAGGGAAGAACAGTAAACAGAGGGGCAACAAAAGATCTAAGTGAAAAGACTGTGTGTATGAATAATAGACCAAGAGTTTTGAGATGGATTAGGAGAGAGATAAAGGTTTTTTATTGGTAGAAGCAAATGACAAAGCTTTTAAAGCAAATCTAATACACTAACAGCCATTTCCTTCTTGAAAGAAATTTGATGTCTACTGGGCTTTGAAGGACCTTTCACATTATGATCATTATATGGCTAGGGTCAAATTCTGCCTTGAGCACTGCACTAGATAAGCAGCTCTGCCAGCGCAGTAATACCAGAAAGCATACTAGCAGCGTAACCCTGGACCAGCTCGGCTTCTGCCTCTGGCTTAGGTAAGGTAAATACAGAGCTATGGGGGCCCTGAGGGGCAGCAAGAGGCTCCGATTGCCCTGCCCAGCCCCACTTCCACTCCCTTCCTGCACCAAAGCCCTGCTGGTGCAGGAGCTGCATTTAGGCTCAGGCCAAGGCCCCAGCGCTGCCTTTTGTGCCTTTGCGGCACCAGGGACTCACCAGGACRCAGTTACTGCCCTGCTCGGGGCTGCGGGACGGGGCTGCTGGCGGGGAGGCCACTGCCCTGCTGTGCCCTCGGCACCCAGCTCCCCTTCCCGAAGCGGCTGCCTGCCCCGCTGCTTCCCCACAGCAGCAGCCAGGCTATGTTAAAGGCAAGTTCCTCGGATAGTTCAGCTCCTCTGTTAGGGACAGCCTTTTAAATCCCCGGGAAACTGTTAACTTCTGCTCATCCAGAGATGGGGACACAGCAGGTGGAATAAACTAGCACCCACACTTACAGCATGTGCAATCCCTAAGGGYTTTTTCAGGGAAGCTGTGGACCCCCCAGTTTGCTAGCTATATAACTCTTTATAAGTAATGACCTGATTTCCATGTAGCACTATAAATACAATTCTCTGGAACAGGTCTTTGCAATGTGTCACAAAAGGGATATTTGTACCATATGATAGGCACTTCTGCTATTTCAGAAATGAGTATTGTTGCAGAAGTCACCCATTACTTAGGGATGGGTTTGGGGATTTTATGGTAACTATTATGAGCAGAATTGAAATTCTGCTTGTATTTCTGATTGACTAAGTCCTAGGAAAACAAAGGACAGAATTGTAATTTCAGTGCCTACAGTGCCTTTTAGTTGCACAAGTAATACAGATGCTCAAATAAAAGCCCCAATTGGAAAATGAAAAGCAGGTATAGGGAATTTGGTCCCCCATTTTACTTATGCCCATGATTCCAGTGCTGCTGACCATCAGCACTTGTAACAAGCTATCACCAGCAAGGAAGTTTAGTAGCAACATGCTAATGTTGGATTAAATATGGACACACCAGCAATTCTTTTATCATGACAGGGAAGCAGAATTTGAAATACTGAGTAGCGAACATATCATGTGAACACGCTCATATTTTCAGAGCCCAGGAGAAAATTTCCAGTGTAAGCAAATATGAAATATGGCTCCTCTGACACAATTAATTATTTTCATATCATAATGGCTATCTTTTCATTAGCCAGTTTGGAGATTAGTGGGCTATTACCTATATGAAAATGCCTTTTCTGCTTAAAAATTCTCCCTTTGGAAAAGCAATCTGTTATAATTTAGTTAAATGTTTAGTGTTTTAATAAATTAATGTTAGTATACTTGTGAGCATATGCAGGACAGCCATGAGTCTAATTTTATTTGTACTAAATGTGCTAATCTGTAATTGGATATAATGAATATAACATTTATGAAAGCTATGTTCATATGGTCCTGTTGCATTTATAGTTACAGTAAGACTAGACCCCTTATAACTACACATGAACTTTTCCAAACGAAAACTGAACACTTTATAACTAAATGTATTACCAGACGCCTTTGGAAAAGGCAGCCATTAATGATACAGTACCTTTGAGGATTTTTTATTCTTTTTACTTCTTCAAACCTAGTGGCAACTTTCAGAGGTGGTTGGATTAAAACATCTCTGGCACAATTGGTTAAGAGTAACTTACACAATATTCCCCATGATAAAGAGGGTAGACTATTTTCTGCTACAGGCAGTGTGGTTTGGCAGCTAACTGAGAAGCTGGGGAAACTATTCCATGTTCATGTCTTTCTCCCTCCTTATTCCTGGAGCCTCTAATAATTTAGTGTCAGTTATTGGTAAGGACACAGAATGAAATGCTTTGAAGTGTCTCAGTATGACTACTGAACTAACGCTTAATCCTTGCACAGCAGTAAGAATTTCTTGTTTCCTGGTCTGCTCATGTACTCAGCATGGCCAAATGCACCATTTAACTACCTGAGGTAGGTAGAGCAATTCTGGAAAAATCCTGAGTGTGCTTACACTCGTCCACATGTCAAGCCCGATGATTAATGTCGAAGTTTTTCAGTGTACTGCTTGTATCTAGGTTCCTACATTAGTCATGTAACTTTTCAGGCACACAAATTAAAATCCTGTCCTTTAATTTCACTAAGATTAAATCAATCCAGAATATGAACAAAACTTCAGTTTTACTCATAACTGTTATCCCAAAAGAATAACTTCCAGGAACAGACCAAGAACTAAGCTTTCAGGCCACCGAGTATCTTCTCTCTTGGTGTGAAGAGTGATGTTTCAAAATATAATTTAACCTCTTAGCTTCTAAATTAATGGCCTCTCTGTATGATATTTTAATTTCATTGGATATATTATTGTACATTTCACCTATCTCATGAATACAAAATTGTTTCAACACAATTTCTTTTCTTCTATAGTGATTATAACTGTAAATTGCAGAGTCAACTAGGTACTAAAATTTTGCTTTGCAGATTGCAAAAAGTTTGTGTGTGTGTGTGTGTTGAGTTTGCACTATATTCAGAAAGCAGCACAAGGAAAGCTGATTGTCCTGTATGTACACTATGCAGGGAGTGAGAAAGCAATAGAAGATGACTTGGCAGATCTTGTTTCAAACCATATCTTAATATTTCTCCAATATAAGGAAGGGGCCTGTCAGGATTTTGTACTTTAGGATGGACATTAGGAACTGCGGGGCAGTTCCATGTCTTGGAAGCCTGTTGGGGTGCCTTTGCCCACCCCTCTGCCTAAAAGCAGAACTACATCCACATGTACACTACAACCATCTTGTTGCAGTAGCAAGAGCTGTCTTCTTAGGAAAGAGCTTTGTCTCGTTTATCTTTTCTTCGACAAATGGGAACTAAAAGACAACTATCACCTTGCATGACTTTGCCATGGAAAGTTGTGGGCATTCGGCACAAGTGAGATTCGGGTCATTGGCTGCAACCCCACATCTCAGAAACTCCTTTGGAAACTCAGATGAAAAGTCTTTTCGGTACTTCTGCCTCTCCTCCCACATCTGTAAAATGGTAGGAGTAATGCTTATTTTCCCTACAGGGTGACTGACCAGGGCTAGATAAAACCTGATTTGCATTTTCAGATGAAAAAAATGTTTTAGGAGCAGTATTATGGTGGCTGGTGTGTATCAAGCAGTGGTCCTGGCTATTTTTAAATCAAATTTGAGTATAGTCTTTTCTGGGCAGCTCTGTCTTATTAGAGACAAATATTGAACTTTTCCCATTATGTTTGAAGAAACATGAAGAATAAAGTCAAAGCTCCAAATATAAAAAAAAGCAAGTACCTTATTAATTTCTATATTATTATTAATACTGTTCATTTGCTCTGAGAAAATAAGCCTTTTTTAGGATGTGAAATACTAAACCCAAGTGACTGTTGTAAATGTCTTTTGTATTAAAAGGAATTCTTCCCTATATCGAACAACACAGATACCACTAGATTACCCTGTTCTGGTTAAGAACCTATTCAATATACTGTTCAGGTGATAGCATTTCAGGTGTAATTGAAGAATGCTGTATTCTTCCAAATACTGTCACCTTTTCGCTTGGGAGAATACATGTAGAATCCTTGAAGACCAGGAAATTCCTCTTTATGTCTAGTTTTGGGAGTCTTGGAAATAGCACCACTAAATATTGCCCCTTAATATCTCCTTCCTTGTTCCACCCAGCATCATCCAAAATAGAGACACAGATGAGATATTTAGGGTCTCACCTTACACCTTGTGCAGTTGCTTACTAGTGCACTTTGGTTGTGTACTTTGTTGCTTCTATCCTGTGGAGACTGAGAGCCCAACGGACAGACTGACAGTGAGCCTCTCCCATCTTTGACCTGGTTCCTAGCTTTGACATGCTCTAAATCACATTTCCTGTGTTGTCCTTTCTGGACTGTCCTTGGTTCTTTGAGAGATGATTTTTCCCTGTGAATAAGAGCAAGCGTAACAGGAGCCTAAGGGAGCTAGCTGAGCCTGCTGCTGGTGTGTGTGCTCCTTCCCCAGGCCTGGTGGAAGACACGACTTCTCTGCTCCCCGCTCTGCCTGTGCTAGCAGAGTGGTGAGAGTTGGGATTACACGGGGTATCACTGGTGCTGTTCTCGGCACCCTGCCTCACCCCCCAGGCAAGACACAAGCCTCCGCTCATTGCCGCTGTCAATTCAGTTCCTTGACAGCAGGCATCTGAGTTCACAAGCTACAGCTGAAATGTCCTTGAGGGACAGACTCTGTGAGAGCCCTCAGCTGGTCTTTAGGCTATGTGGGGCCTGAGTGGCACTGGAAACCTTTAGCCTGAGATAAAACTGCTCTTTTCTCAAATCCTTGTTGGCTCACTGGGGTCAGGGGGTAACAATCAAATGGGATTCCTAGTAAGGATCTGCTCTCCTGAGCCCATCCTCAGATAAAAAAACTATTACAATCGTAGCAAAGTACTGCCATCCAACTTCCTCTAGCTAGTGTGTAAAGCAATATAACAACTCCTATTTATTCATACACACTCTTAACCAAAAGCTATTAATTTAACTGCATTATAACCCACAATACTGAGATTTAAATTTCATTTCAAATATAAAATAATTCTGTTTGAGTTCTTCAGCAGCTTCTCCTCATCTAATATGGAAAGAGTTTTCTCTTTAATCGTATCTCTATGCCTTCAAGAACATTTAGCAGCCTTTTAAACATCTGCTCTTTCCAACCTGCCACTTAACCAGTTATGGTTTAGAATAATTTTCTCTTTGGCCTATTTTTCTCTCTTGTCAGTTGCAGACTATCAGCATAATAAAATATGGAGGGCCAAAGTCTGAAGGCTAAATGTGGGGAAACATCTGAAGTAATCTTTATTAATGTACTCTGTATAGAAAACTGTATGCATTTTTGCTTTGGGTGCTTGCTTTTAACATAAAGCTGGAAATTACGAAAACTATAGATAGACTAGTATAATTTCAGTGCCAGATAGTCACTGACTTTTTTTTAATTTAACATGTACTGTGATTGCCCCCACACCTACCCAAATAGCTCGCAATGGACTTTTCCCCAGAGGAGATTATAGTGAGTACTTACTGAGGCACAGTTGCTTTCTGACTTGTCTTCCAGAAAGCCAATTTGGCATGGTGTCCTCTGATTCTGCAGCCAGTAGTCTGTTGACTCTAGCAGACTGTTACTGCAGAGAATCTGTTAAAATAGTTAAAAATAGTTAAAATAATTTAAAAATTTACTTAGTCCTAATGTGCTCTGGGGGCCTGAACTCTACCATGGAGCTCAAAGGGAATCTTGCCTACAAATTTTGTTTGGGACAAGATTAGGACCCCTGTTCCTTTTGGACCTATCCAGTTAATGCAACTGGGATTCAAGTGATTTATATAACCCTTAAAGTATTAGTCAATGAACTGAAAGTCCTTGAACTGAAAGTCCTTCAAGATATTTGAAGGAAGATGCCTACCAAAACATTTGTATCGGAAAATATTGCCAGGAATTTTTTTCTGTGTTAAAGTGATAAATGCAGATGTTGGCAAAACTAATTATTTAATTATACCCCAGTGTACAAACTTGCAGCCTTTGTGATTTACTTTATCTCTTTCCACAACAGATCAGCTCTATTCATTCTGCTAGCAGCCTCATTTCCGGGGCTGCCTAGGCTACAGACTCTTTCTTCTTAAAGATACTTTTCTGCTTTCTGAGAAGTTGAAGGTAATTAAAGACCTGCTATAATGAGTACTGAGCTCAGTCAGTACCGAGACTAAAACTTTGAATTTTATCTCTCAGTGCTGTTGACTCAATCCTACCGCATAAGGACAAGCTTTGCCCAAACAAAAACGAAGTGGGGCTACTGGTATCTGCAGACCAGAAAGAGACAAAGCCAGTTCTGCAAGTCCAGTGCTCTAGATTGCACCGAATTCCTTATCTGCTGTCCCTCCCTTTTAATAAACAGACCTCCAATATGTTATTAAAACATACCTGCAGCAAGTTACTTTCTGAAAGGATTGTCTTTTTGAGCACGGCATGAGATTTCTCTGAAAAGCCTTCAAGTCTGAAAGCAACTCGTGCACCTGGACCGGCTGCGCCAAGCTATGACCAGGAGCTGCACCGCTGTGACTATGGAGCCAGAGTAAGGGTGCTCCTCTAATCACACAGTTTGTGGGGGCAGAAAGAGCCATTATATGTAAACAGGCAGACTTGTACTGCCTATTACAGGGCCACAGCAGAAAGATCCATAGCAAGTGGGGGGGACAGCTGGCAGCATGAGCAGTCAGTTTGCCCTTTCACTGAAACGGTAAAGACTGGACCAATTGACCCTAATTTTATTTAGGGAAGAAAGTGGAAGTGGGAGGTGTGGTGGTACCTTGGGTTTAATTTCTACACTATCAGACTGTGTTAACATTGAAAAGGTTGTTTATTTTAGCTGAGGATTCATTCTGTGTTTAATATGATACCAAGGATAAATAATTGAGGTTGGGGAGGAATGGGAGGAGGAGGAGGTATGCACATGCATAAGGTGAGGGAGCTCACTGCCCAGCAAACGGAGAGGGGCGCTGACCTCCTGCAGGAACTGAGCTCTCTGTACAAAATGCCTGTCAGCCTAGTTTGCTCAGTTAGGTACTCGCATCATTCAGTTTAAGACACGTATTTCAGTTACCGTGATAGTCTGCTAAATTGATCTGTGGACCACCAGTTGGAGATACTTTTTCCCATTCTGCCAAATCCTTCCATGAAAAAGGACCCTTAGTATAGATAACTGCAGGGAAAGAATAGCAACAGCAATGATGGTAGCTGTAGAACATTTTATATGGCTAATCAACTTCCCCAGCAGCAATGTTAACAAGAATATTTGTGATAAGGGAGGTATATTTTATTTGTACTTCTGGCAATTCCTGCATTACACAGAAACAGGCTGTGCTCTATCTATTTAGCCTTTAATTTTAATAATTATATTTTAAAATATAAATTTGTTGCCATATCTGGAAAAATCTAACCACTGTATTTTGCTTTATCTTACTGCATATTTTGCATTGACAGACCTTTGTCTTACTTTAGAAATATTCAGGAACATTTGACCTGTATGCCTACTTCCCACTTCTCTTCCTAAGCAATGGATGAACTTGTGAGGACTCCTCATTTCTCAGGGAAGATGGCTGAGTGTGGAAAGCTGATCTAGCCAGCTGACATAATTTTCTAATACTCAGGGACAGTCCAGAAGTAAGCTTATTACTACCCACAGACTAACACCCACTCTAATTTTACCTCTCTGGCAGAAAGCCAGATAGATAGCTAATACTGTCTTCCCTGTATTATTCTCCATTGATTTCTGAATAAAAGTCAGCAGCAGAGGATGGAGGAAGTAATGGGGAACACCACATCTCATAAATCTGGCATTCCTTCTGTGCTGTCTGCAAGAGAGGGGCTTCACACCTTTGTGGTGGTTGTTTTTTCTTTATCATGCAGAAGAAAAGAGGTTTATATGCAAAGACCCTTTGTACTCTAGGCGTGGTATGGTATTTCTACCAAAGAGCTTCAGAATACAAATGTATTTAGGGCTCACAAAATACTCATAAAAAAACACTGTGCCCAAAGACTTTGTTCTGAGACTGGCAAAAGCTTGTGAATGCTTCACATCTACAGCAGCCTCTTCTTGGGGACTGCTAGCTAATCTTGTTTACCAGTTCAATGACTCTGCATTCAATAAATTTTATAACCTCCTGTCTCAATGAGAATAGATTTCTGCCACCACAACAAACTCTGAGACTAGATGGGGAAAATAATATATTCCATATCCCATAGAAACAATTTCCTGTTAGCATTATAAACCGTTACTCATTTTTTTAATAAATGTTTTCAAATGTGGAAAAATGGAACCATTATAAACTGATGGGTAAAACATAGAGTCAAACATTTTTTTTCCTCCTCTTTATATACCTGGGGTTCCAAAAAATGCTGTCTTCTGAGGCTTTTACGAAGACATAGAATTAAAGATACATGCACACACACACACACACTATATATATATATATGATTTCAGATTTCATCTGACACTAGATCTTCTTACCCTCAGGGGCTGAAGTTATAATCATCTGTTTGACATAATTTTGCATACACAGGAAACAGTCCTTTTAGCTGAAATAGCTCTGGTTGTAACAAGTGGACTCATTAAATTTCCTTAAAAATCATAGCAAATTTGTSTTCAGCTTTAATCATTTTAGATCTTTCTTCCCCAAATCTCAGCCAGTTTCTGAGAAATTAGACCAGACAAATTATTGTGCGGAAACAAATTTCAGAAACCCTGGATACTCTTCTTTGTCTCATAATGACTTGGTGTGCACACCTAACTTCTCATCAGAACAGCTGGGCCATAGCAGATGATTACTGCAGCTAACTCGTGAAATGAGCTGGATAGTCCAAACTTCACACAGTTTTCCTCCTGTGGGATGTTAGATGACCCTTGGCACCTCTATCTCCCTTTCAGGGGATGTTTTTGTCTGGAAGCAAATACTGGTAATGCAGCAAGAGAAGAAATAACAAATGCTTCAGTCAGGCCATAGTTGTCAAGTTTCAAGTCACTCCAGGATGGTTTATAGATTGCTATGTCTTACAGTAAATTCATGTATGCATCTTTTCATGACAGACTTTGAAATTGAGGGTAGAAATTATTACATGGAAGCTTTGAAGAGCATGTGATTTTTAGCAGCCTTGAGGAGATGAACATTGGCAGGATGATGTTCTTCCTGGGCCAGATTCTGTTCTCATTTGTGCACAAGCATTTCTGTGAGTGAACTTGAGAAGGTAGTCAGAAATGTGAAAAAGGGTGCAAGACAGGAGGTCTGAGATTCAAATTCCAAGTAATTTGGATTTGAAGGAGTTAGGTGAGAAAAGTAAAACAGGATATACTGTTGAGTGAGCAGAAGCTGGTGGAGGTCAGGCATCTAAAGAATACACGTAGGCCTAAAGTCCCTGGGAAGCCTCTGGAAATTACTCAGGTAAGACAGCTTTCTGGGAAACGAAGATACACAGGAATAAGTGGGAGAGGCCTCCTTGCAGATGGCTCTGCTTTTACATGGATCTGAACAGTGCTTGGGAGAGTGAAAGTGACATTTGGGGCAGCAGTGACAGGGATGGAGGGGGCAAACTTTGGATGAGTGTACACTCTACCTTATGAGATGCAAGTTTCTGCATTACAGGTATGTTATTCCTTACAACCTTCCCACTAGAACTTCTTCTATAGAGGAAGGATAATCTGGGCCACTCGGCAATGCTAACTGCAGTAGGATTACATGCTCCCGTTGTCCAAATAGTTGCATATAGAAACCATATGAACTTTTAGACATACCTCTTTGAAAACAGGCAGCAATATATCATGGTCCAAGACACACACACATAGGAAGAGTGAACCTAAGACTACTCCTAGGATCTCGCTATTGTAAGACAATTCTGCCTGTTAACTAGGTGCACGTGTCATATGAAGTGGGTGTGTGTATGCATTTGAACTTGCTAGGATATTCATACTTTTAAGGAATATCCTGAAGGAGCTGTCCTAAATTAACAGGGCTAATTAACTTCTCAAATGCAGTGTGAGCACAGTTATTCCTCAGAGATGTAACTCTACCAGTACATTCTGATTGCCACTTCCGCAATTAGGCATGTCTCTACAAAATATACTGAGCTGATCTGTATCAAAGGATAAGAAATCTAAACTTGCGCTACTTCAGCTGTCAGTCAGCATCCTTCTTGTATACAGCCTACACTTTTATGGTGAGTATCGCTGCTTGCCAAAATTTCCTCCTCCTATCTTGTAGTTTTCTTCATTCTTACCTAATTGAGACAAGTTCTGGGCCAACTCTTCTGACATACATCCTTAGTAATTTTGCTGAATTCAGTGAGGTTTCTTCTGATTTACAATGGTACAAGTTAAAGCAGACCTTGATTCATTGACCATACTTATGTTTAACAGCTGCACATGCTATACTGCTGTATATCTGGTGCAGAGTTGGATCATCACACTCAGAAAATAATTTAGGATGAGTCTGCATTGTATACTAAAAGTGAAATCAGCAGTAATTCATGGTTCTAAAAAAAAAGAAAAAAAAAGAAAAAAAAAAAGGAAAACTTTTCCACTCTCATCTAGAGACTCAGCCATCAGCATTACTCAGTGTGTTGTGAATCAATGAACTAAATCAGCCTCTAGCACAGTGTGGACTGGAAAAGTCACTCTTTCCCAGAGGAAAATATGGCATACAAGTTTAGTGTAACAGCTTCCTGCTCCCAGATTTAGATCATAAGACATTAAAATACAGTAAATATCTATAACCAAGATGACATTAAAAAGGCTCTGCCTTACAAATGAAACATCTGCGTCTTCATGGCTGATCATCTTAATTGCCTTGGTTAATTACTACTCATCAAAAAAGATATGAAAGTGGGACATACAGAATAAGATGAGATATCAAGGGGCACATCTTCTGCATTTGTTCAGATTGGTCTGTGTAGCAACAGATGACGTCTCATATGGTTCTTGACAGGAGTCATTCATGCCAAATACTAGTATTCAAACCTGCAAGTGAACTATTTAAACCATTTCCTTGCAGTAGGAATCCACAGTGTTTCACCCCAGAACCAGTTATACATCTACCTTAAAAATCACTGTAACTAACATAGGATAAAAGAGAAGGTAATGGCCTATTTTGATAATTCTGTATCCTTTTCCACAAAAAAGAATGCTAACACATTCTGTGACAGTGCTGTAAAGAAGCCCAAAATATCCTGCTGTTTGTCAGAAGTGTTGGCAGAAATGAATCACTTCTTTTCGTATGCCTAGAATCATAAAATTGACTTGTGTTACAATGAAAAGTTCAAATGTAAGGGATCARACGGGTGAAGCAGCTCTAAAATATGTGGTAAAGGCTAGCCTTTAAAAGCAATCAGTGCTTCTGAAGGTGACCAAGCTGGAACATTTATAAACACAGTGATGGCACTTCTCATCACTGTGCCACTGTCCTTCAGTTTTACATAAAACGGCCAACTCTGAGATTAAACAAAAACTTAAGGCATTCTCCCAAATTATTTGACATTGTTCTACATACTTCTATAAAAATGGAGAGACCAATTACAGTTAGTAGCTTTTCTTTTTTTAAAATAAGGTATTCTCTTAAAAATAAACAAACTCTTCTGAACTACTGACACTTTGCTTTTCAGCTGTGCTGGGGTGAGCTGGAGATGCCCAATCCTAGCATAAACACAAGTCTATTGAGTTTTTTTATTTCAGTGATTTTACAATTAATGAAATTTCTGAACACAGTCAATACTCACCTCCACCCAAGGTAGTTTTCAGAAGGATAAGGAAACTAAATCTTTATCCTCTGCATGTTTTAGCTTTCTCTCTCTGTATATGTATGCGTGTATATATGTGTGCGTGTGTGTGTGTTTGAAAAAAACAAATGGAAAGCATTATTATTTTTGGTGGAAGGAAAAGAAAAAAATAGTAAGTAAACTGAATGAACTGTGAAGCTTTATAACATTTCTGTGGCAAAACAGATGCTTTCTTATCAGCTCTAGAACTATGCCTATGGGAGACARTAGAGCTCTGTGGGTTATTGCAAAGTGAGAGATGAAAGATGGCCAGCCATTCTCAATAGGTCTTTGACAGTGCCCTTCCCTTAGACCATACCACCACAGTCTGACCCTGGGGAACAGGAATGAATGGAAGCATCCAGGGTTTTCACCTGTGTATTCTCAGTTGTACTGAAATACCTATATGCATAAACTAACGTCGGTCATGCCTGGCTCCACCTAATGACATACAGAGGCATTGCTTTTCTCTTTTTTCCATGTCCTCTAAATTAAGTAACTACATATAAACCTACTGAGGCAATGAAAACAATAGCAGTCAAGCTATATTACCTCCTGGGTTGCTGAAACCCATCTGGTCAGATACTAGGGAAGGCAGAAAAGCTCTGTTTCATGCAGGACACTACATCATGTTGAACTGAGAGAAGCAAAGTTCTGAACTTTCAGGCTGGGTCCCAGAAACTTGCAACCTATTAAAGCGCAGTCCTGAAGGTATTCATGCGATATACTACTTGTATTTCCTATTTTTAGCTAACAAAGAAAAATAGAAACGTTCAGGCAAAGTTCACCTCTCACATGCATAATATATATTTTGGTGCCAAACAAGCATAGTCCATGTAGCCAAAGCTGCAAGATACTGTAACAGCACTCAGACTTTATCCTTCTGTATCAATCCTTTTCTTTTTTTTTTTTCAAGCATTAGTTTAATTTTGTATTCCCAATAAATGTGAATGCTAAGAAGCAGAGCTATAACGTGGGATATGTCTGCCTTTGAAAGTAAAATAAACTTAGAAGTTACCTTCTTACATGCTGTCACAGAGCTTCCCAAGCTGCTTCCCGAACTGTCTATGCTGCTGCCTTGGTGCTCTGGGACTTCATACATCAGTGGAGATTCGAAGTTGCTGAAGAAAAAGAACAAGAAAAGAAAGGAAACCCCAAAAACCTTTCCAGTGACTCAGCTACATAAATAACTGAAATGATACCAAAAATACAGTTCAGTAAAGAGATGTAAATTAACCTAGATTACAAGAAGTTCTCTATAGTCTGCTTGCTGACATTACTATTCTATTTTATTACATTAATTTCCCCTTTTTGGAAGACTACTATCCTGAGCTGTCATACTGTGAATACGAAATAGCAGTCCAATGCCTTTTGAAGACTGAAGGATAGCACTTAGCTGCCTATAATTACGTCTGCCTGCCTTGAATGATACAGTAAAGCGCAGTACTAGCTTCTTTTTGTAAGTAAGCAGCTTGAAGCAGCAAATGAAATACTTGCTGCATTAATTCAGCTTGGTAGACAGCATATAAAGAAATGCTTGCTGTAGTTCACCCCCATTATTATCTGCCTGGATAGGAGAAGTTAAGGAGCAGTCATTAAAATGTAAAAAACAGTGGCTGGATTCCATAATTCAGGCAGAATACCTTGATATATTGTAGGTTTAGAGCAAAGGTAAGTCATGCATGTGCTCTGTTTTGTGAGTCAGTTATACACAGCAGAACCATATTTACTTGGGGACTGTACAGATGTGAAAGACCAAACCATAAAAACAAGCTTCCCCAGCCAAGGTATTTGCATGTGCAGCTGGTATTACTCCACAGATTACTTCAGGAATAATTCAGGCCAATCTTGGAATATCTCCCTCTATATAATAATTGAACTGTAGCAAGCTTAGTGAAGCTTTTCTCTCGAGACAGGTTGTGAGACCTATTAAAGGCCACCCAGGGCTAAAGGCCTGTTTCTCCAGAAATGTAGTAGGGAAAGAAGTATCCTGTACCATCTGCTTCTGTGTGCCAGACTGGGCCTCTAGAGTGCTTTTAATACATTGGAAGTCATCTATGAGAAGATGTGGAACACATGGTGATGGACCATAACAAGCGATCAGATTACCATGGTTTAACTAATAATCTCTCATCGGTTCAGCTTGGATAACAGACCAAGTGCAATTTCCTAGTATGACCCAATTAGAAAGTAAAATGTATTTTCATAAGTCACCTTCACTGGAGCTTAAGCCAATGTTTTAAGAGGAGGCTACTTTCAGCTATTTGCCCAAATCCACAGTCAAACATAACAAAGCTATCCTTGCCTCAAAGATTTACATATGTATATTTTACTTGATACTGTTTAGGAACAGATATTGACACACCTACTCGTACTGATAAGTAACTTGGTCAATAAAGATTTGAGCAATATGTGAGGTGCTATTCCATAATTACTTAAAAAAAAAAATCAATCTATATGTGTTACAATTAGAACAGTGAATGGAAAACATAAAATGAACTTAGCACTTATTAATTTCACAGAGGGAAGTTTTATGAAATGCATGGGAGGATTGAATACAGATGTACAAATGAGACTGGTATACTGGGTTTACTTGAAAAGTGTGATACCACTTAATATTCTCTAAGATACCAGCATCATTTGCATCGAGAAGGGAGGGGATTGTTTACAAAATACTGCTCCCTTGCTCAGATTATATAGATAAACCTCAATATTTCTGGGCAGTAATTTCTCTGACATTTGACAAGGTAAAACAGCACTTTTACAGGTCATGCCTGTAGACCCTGTTCTTTAACAGAATGAGAGACACTAAACATATGAAGTCATTCTGGTTTTATATCTTCATTAAAAATAAGAGCATCACATTCAGCAGGTCAAATACTGTATAAGTGAATTGCCCTCCTTGACAAGTCTGCATTTAGACCAGGCGTAGCCTCTGTACTAGGTACAACTCAGTACTCCCTAAAGAAGCTGTACACTGCCTCTTTTTATAAGATGCGTCACTTCTGCAATCTAATAGCAAGTTACAAATCAAGTCTGACCTTCAGGTTGAAGTGTAAGGTCCATTATTTTTTCATGCTCTTCACTGAGAGGAAGACTGAGTGGCTTTGGCACTGCTTTGCCCTACAGGGAGTTGATATGTTGATAATAACTCTGTTTGCTATCACTTACAATGTGTGCAGGTAACTGAACCCATGGCGGAGAAAGTGCTGGTGAGTCTAAAAGCAACAAAGATGAGATTGTGGCCGCTAATTGAAGGTCTCTTTGGACTTTAATTAAACAATACAAGTAGAATAGTAAATTAATGCATAGCTTGAAAATATATTTAGGGAGTCATGTTCTGGAGTATTAACAAATTTGTGTTATCTCTAGGTGATAGCTCAGCAGAGTGTAGCACACTGCATGTTCCATACAGCAGTACAGTAGTCTTTCCAATCATAAGTAAAGCAAAAAAATCTGTAATATCTGCTTGATCCTTTAAAAATCTGTTTTCTTTCCAAAATAAAACCACTTTTCATTTGCAAGTATAGAAAAGCTAGTTAAAGGTATGTGATGAGTGAAATAAATGTACACTGCCATTATATGTTTTGAATGAGAAAAGGCCACATCTCAGACTGAAGTTCAGGCAACTAAGAACAATTACCAATGGAGTTACTGAAATCTGGTAAACATAAAATTCTGTTGTCAGCTATCCCAATCCTCAGAGCCGTATTTCATGTCAAACTGGCTACTCAGTGCATAGGTAAAATCAGCAAGTGTGTTTCCCAGCACACGTGACAATACATTCAGGAGTATCTGCAACACTGACAGAGCTTCTTTTTTGTCTTAAGGTTCATGGTTCCTGCTCTGTAAACGTAGAACAGAACCTTTATTCTCATGCTGCACGCAATTCAAGCCAAGGATAGTGCGTTTGGTACAAACTCCAGCCCTCAGCCTTGTTTGCAAATAAGTTTATCCAGTCGGGATTCAACAGACACCGAAAAGTAGAATAATTTTAACCAAGAAACACTAAATTGAGAGCTGTATTTGGAAACAGTTTTAGACTCCATAGCCTATTTTTCAGTGAGCTTATGGCTGTGCAATTTCTAAAAGAAGTACAGAGAAGCATATATACCCATATGTTGGCCACCACTGATGGTCAGCCATGTGAACATCTCTAGGTATCATGCACAATAGATACATATTAGTGGATACTAATTGATGGGAAAAGAGCACCCAGCTGATCATCTTCAGGTCGGGCATCCAATGTCACAAAGACTCTACAACCTGAGTCCTTCATAACCCAAGCAGGTGCAATGTATCAGATTCTGCCTAGATACCTCCAGGTTCACAGTTCTTTCAGTCAATATGGAACTCAGGTTTGGCTTTTCACCATCTTACAGTAAGATCAAATTTTGCTCTTTTCTTTCTTTATTCTCTGGGCTCCCTTCCAAGCTGTAGTTTTCAACATGCATGTGATCTCTTAAGAGAGAGCCTCCTCAGGCCATTCAGCTCTGCCACCTTCATTCTGTAGCGAAGTCAGTAAGATAAACCTACTTTTCATTAACTCCCCAGGGAAAAGTTATTYGGTCTTCCAGAAGCTGCCTGCTCTCATTAGTTCTTCAGCAACAGGAAACTAAAAGAAACTGCTGCAGAGATGCAGCCATGTCATCATCAAATGATCACTCTGCATTCATGCCATGTACTCATTAGTACAGCACATAAAGAGTTTATGAGAAGCTCTAGTCTTTTCAAGATGTCTGAAGCAGATTGGAGTCTTTTCACTACCACAAGACAGAGCAAGCTGTTGAAGGCTTCAGGTCCTAATTCTCACTGTCGCTCGGCTCCCCTTTATTATGTGATGGAGAGTGCTCATCTGATCAAGATGTGCTCATCCGATCAGAGATAGCTCTCTGATTTAGACCTATCACAGGAGGCCATCGGCTTAACACAGCAACTCTGCTATAGGGTGGTTCATCTGGGGACTACAGATAGTACAGTACTTACTAGAGGATGCAAATCTTCAGTAATATCTACTAAAAATGTTCTGGATCTTGTGGGAGAATATGACATGCACTTCCTTTTGAAAAAAATGTTCCCTTGGTGACAAGGATACTAATTTACAATTCATCTTTTTAAACTGAAGCTGGAAACCCAGACCATGATCCAGGGGTGAGAAGAAGTATGCCATTTACAGGATAATATTTCCATTAATAGAAGAGTCTCTAGAGTCGCTTATTGGCCACCAGGTGCTGTCTTACTGATACGTGAATTATGATTGATACTTTTTTCCTACATAGCTAAATGCTTTCATTCAAATGAGAACAATTTTCTTGGAAATTAGAGGACAGCAGCTATGAGGTTTATGGCACCGACTGTAACAAAAATACATCCTTTATTACAGACCAAAATGCAAAACAATAGCTTCTATTTTCCTACATGAAATTATTCAAAAATACTGACCTTGGTGACTCAAGACTTAATCAAAAGAACACAGCTGCTCCTAAAAATAATTATATTTGCAGATGTGGCAGATGGTGCTACATCAACTAAGAAGCGGTAATTTAAAGAATTCCCCAGAATTTCCACTAAAGAAAATTAATCTTGTGAAACAGTATCAGAAACTTCAATTTCTTACCATCTTGAACAAGTATAACCAGCTTCCAARAACTTACTGTTCAATAATTGTTTCTAAGGAGCAAGTGCAATAAATAAGTGACCATTATATATATTTTTTGAACTAATCCCATTACAGCCTACTGCTTTTCATCTTCTTGTTATGATTCCTAATTTCAGCATTTTGAACATACAAAACATATTGATTCATGAAAAAGATGGTCTTGATGAAGTAAGCAAACTGAACAAACACAATAAGTTTTCTCAGTGCAATTAACCTTATGCTATAGTTGGCTACATTTTGAATATTTTGCTAATATTTGTACTGAACACCACCACCAACAAAAAGATATAAAACTAATTTTGAAATAGAATTACATGACAAGTGAAAGCATGGCAAAGTTCTTCAGCATATTCTTACCTTTACACTCACAAATAAGCCCAAAAGCTACTTACAAGCTCTAAGGTAGGCAGCTGGCTGAATCCAGACCCTAAGCAAGCTGCACTTTTGAAGGGCATACAGCATTCAAACATCATCCCTTAACTTCAGAGACCAAAGCCTTTTTGAAGTGAACAGACTAGTCACATTCTTCCTTGTGCTACCTTTCAAATTTTGCAGTTTTAAAATTTACCTTTGCATGTAAACAGGTCAACAGAGCCACTAGCAGCAAAATCTTTAGATATAACATTGTCAAAGTTACTATTTTAATACATAAAATTGGTTTTGATTCAGTCTGAACCATGTGTATACTTCAATYAGAGCACAGATGGTTATTCACACAGACGCTCTATAAATACCTCAAATAAATGTCTTTCTGATTTTGTTATGGATTTGGAACCCACGTGCAGAATATAATCACTGGCAATATCAGGGTCTGATCTTGTAAGTTTTCATAAACTGGTTTCAGTCTCYCTTGGCTGCTACTGACTTTACCAGCAACTGGAAATAGTGAATACTTCTCATCATCATCATATCTGATTGTCTATACAGTCTAACCGGTACAGGGTTGCTAGTTTTACAGATAAGTGCACTAAAAGAGTAGAAGTTTGAGTGCTTTATACCTAGATTGCTCATTTCATCATGTCTTCTATGTACTTTTGATTCACCTTTCATTTTTATCAGAGTGATACAGCTGCAAAAATGCCCAGTCTTCTGCTGTGCACTAATGAAAAACAAGAGCAGAGAAAAAGCAAACTATTCTATAGGGAACTAGACAATAAAAAAAGCCTTCTCTTTCCATGTTCACAGAGCCCTGAATGCCCTTCATCCTTCCAAATTAAAGAAAGTAAACAAATCTGGAAGCCTCAGCAAGAATTAGCAAAGCTCAGTCTTGTTTGAAAACATGAATTAAAAATATTATAAAAGAACAGACAAGTTTTACTGAACAAKAAATGTAAAAAAAGAACAAAACTTTATATTTATATGATTTTATATGATTTATATGATTTTTTAATGGTTATTCCTTCCTCCCTTTATTTGATTTACTCCTTAAAGGAGGGATAGCAATGTTTTATCTGCACATCTGACTTCTGCACATTTAATAGCTACAGCAGGGGATACTCTGATTAAACAAGACAAGAATCAAAGAGTTGACAATCAGGAGCTGAATGATAGGTGACTGAGGATTTTGGCTTTTTTTTTTTTTTTTTTTTTTTTTTTTTTTTAATTTTTTTTTTTTTTTTTTTTTGATGGTATAACTATATTTCGGTAGTTTACTGACAGAGAGCTGGCCCACAAAACTGGGCCTTAGCAAACAGCTGAGATGCATCCTACCTTTTTCCCAGCTGTTGCTGGATTTACCACAACTTTAGAGGGAAAAAAAGGAGAAATCTGGAAGGACCTTTGTTATGCTTGTAGAAGAACAGCTACTTGCTAGGGAAACCTTCAAAAAAGGACAGGCTTGTACCATATTCAAAAGAGACTACAGAAAAAGCACATGAGGATCCATGAGATTTCCTCTGGGGTTGGGAATCAGGGACAGAACAGATAAGGCAAATGAAGAAAAATGCCTAGGATAGCATGTAAGATGCAGTATTGGTAATGATCTTTTTTGAAGGTTTCCTGATTTGGATGACTTTTTAGAAGGTATAAAAAGAAGCTCTGGAGACCAGCCAAGGTCTGATAATGAATAAAACTGACTGAACCTGGGAAAGATTAAGGAACAGACCTTCTTCAGGGAGAATTCAGAGAGGGCTGAAGGACTGCTCCTGATGGAGATGGACAGAAAAACAGCTGAGACTGTTCTTCTACCCTAAAAGCAAGGACACCATACTCAGCACTGGAGCGCCAGCAAGGTGGGAAGCTAAGGCATAACTGAGGGTTTGACTTCAGGAAAGGTAAGAAATCTTCTTAAAGGACAGATTCTTCAAACTATTTAGTTTGTATGTATTTAACTTAAGTGGGGCAGTGCTAATCAAGAAGATGATTTGAGAAGGATGAAGTTTGAGTCCACTAAATCCAGGCACAGATATTACAGAATAAGATAGTTTCACTTCCTCTACAGCAAGGCAACAGGCCTGCCACTTTTTAAGCCTAGCGAGTCAGAAAGCAGCAATATGAAATCAGAAGTACTCTTAAAAATACGTCCCACAAATATTCCTTATTCACTTAGTATATGCAGGTATACTGTACAATAGCACTTGTCCTTTTGTTGTAGAAAGAAAGCCTGAAGGACACAGAGGAAATGCTTGTTCTTCCTCTCAAACAGTAACATTCATGACTGTGTATTTATTAATCAACTTATGTTGCCGACACACTTTTGGTGGCAATGCCTCTTCTTTGGGAAATGAATACAGATTATGTTAGTGCAGCACAGTGTATTTTACAAGTGTGTGACGTCATCTGATCTTACTACCTTTAAAGATAACTGAAAAAAATGTTGGGAAACAGCTGGAATCTGCTAAAACTTAGTCCAAATTAAAAACAATACAAAAGTGCCTGCAGCTCCCCACAGATTTCAGTTAGAATTGGAAATTCTCAGCATTTTCAAGATGAAGTCAAAGATGTTGCAAATTAGGCCATAAACCACTAGTTATTTTTTAAAAGTCTGGTTTAAATGCTTCTTGCAGTTAAGAAAAAAATGGCATTCTCTGGCTGCTTCTCTCTCTCTCTCTTTTGCTATCCACAAATTGTCAGGTGGGTGTTTTAGGAAAACTAATGGAGAATGAGATAGGAGCAACTGATTGATTAATGTGGGGGATGTTAATCTTGGCTTAACTAGTTTGTTAAATATTTTTGGCATCTCTTTTTATATTGTATAGTCAAGCTTCACAGCCGAGCTTCTTAATCAGCTTTTGCTTTATTCCCATGAATTGTGTTTCTGATTATGAGCATTAGAACAAGAGTCGAATACTCACAAAACAGTCCTCAGAGTGCAACATGTGCAATAAAATATGTCACTATATGACCTTTCTTTTCTTAAAAGCTACTGTTTACAGATGTCAGATCTACTCTATAAAAGCTTTTCATTAATTAAATTCAAGACAGATACCAAGTACTTCTGAAAGGAAGACAAATGTGACAAAGATGTGTAACTTAAAAGCAAATGAGTATGTCATGAATATTTGAATAGAAAATGCATGTACCTAATCAAAACTTTCTAGATGTTCTAGTGTTTCYCTTTTTAGATTGATTACAAATCAAATAGACTATAAAAGTGTAATGAAATGTAGTAGGTACTTAGTATTATGTGTGTGATAGGCAAGTGAATAACGCTTTCACATTTTAAATGTGGTACTTCTAMAATTCATCAGACTTTCTGAAATTCTTTCCACCAGCTCTGCTCAGGAGTATTAAACCTGGTTTTGGAAACTTGACAGTAACAAAGTGCAGACTTCTCCCCAAATGTTTATGGGAGAAGCTTGGGAGCTTTCCACTGTCACAGTATCACTTTCAAGTACTTTAAAAACAATAAAAGAATTTATAGGGGGAAAGCTGTTTGGGAACAGAGGCTGGTGATACTGGAAAAAATAATGTTTAAATGCAGAAACTGAATTAGGAATAGTTTGGTGTCTTGGAAAAATAAGAAAAGTTTGTGTATGACTAGCCAACAGACCACAGTGTCATGCTGTATAGTGTTCTTTACTACAAAATCATGAGATTGTAGAATGACTTCAGCATAGTGTAGTTGAAGAAGAAAAAAAATAATCCAGGTTTCCATATCACAGAAGCTAATGTTTCTGAAAACTAAAAGAAATGATAATAATAAAAAAAAATTACAAATACATGAAGCTTCCCTAGACACTAATAAGCCACCGAACTAATCAGTAAAGCATGCCAATTTTTTTTAGTATCTTTGGGACACACAAGATAATGACAGTTCAAGAAGAAAGAACAGGGAATCTGTGTGGCATACAACTTGCTGAGCTGGTGCTATTCTGAGCCTTTTATAATGTGGGGGGAGTGCTACCCCAGAAAAGGAATGTAATGTGGCTCTGGCTGTCATCCCTCCTCCCATCAAAAAGCCATTCTAGTCCCTGTGGTTGTTCTAACTCATGAAGGGGGTAGAGTGTTCAGTGGAATGGGTCAGACTATCCTCAACCTCATCATAATGGTGGCTTGCGGATGTTTTGGCTTCTGCTTAGATCTTTTGTTCTGGCAGAGCAGATATTTTGGACCCACCTGCCTCAGTTCCTCCCTTCCACCCTCCCCAGAGAACCAGGATGTGGCTTCTGCGAGCAAAGCAGGAAGCTTTGGTGGATGTCTTTCCATGGAGTGTACACCCTTCTTCCTCAGCTTTCAGAAAAAAACTATTAGCCAATTATAAAATTATTTCTACAGCTATAAAAATGAAGACAATTCATAGTCTACTATGTCATCCATTTCCTTGGACAGGAAGCTTCTTCAGTACCTCTATATATTCAAAAATCAACCGGTCAAAGCTACTCTGTGAAGTTGTGATGCTGATCCCTACTAAAGTAAACTCATTTCTGATAAATATTTTACTTTAATGATGTCTAAAGTACTTTCAAAAGTATCTGTCTACTGAATGTATTCATTCTTCAACACCATTCTCGTTTTCAGCCCTGAATATAGAAAGTCAAACTGCTTTAGATTTCTGCTAAAATTTACAAAAAATTTTTAGGATTATAATAGTGTTCATAAACAAATATTTTTTTTGCCTTAACTAATGATTCCAATCTAAAAATAAGTGTCTTTGTCTAAGATATTCTCAAAAGTTTCATATTCTCTTTAATCCTGTATTGTTTCTATGACCACCTGCAGTTATGTTCGTAAACTATCTAGTTAAAATGTCAGGGTACATTCTGAAATTATTTTAATGCCAAAGAATACATTCTGTCACTGCTTATTCACAACAAATCTTATTTTAACATAATTTACATGACTGAAACATTCCTAACAATTCTGTTTTCCTACTGATATCCCACTGGAACACAAATCTTATCAATTCTGATGCTAATTAATTGGTCAATAAACAGCAATCTGTGATAACTATAGGAAACAAGGCCTCAAAACTGACTTGTTTAAAAGTGTGCTTTTTTAAACAACCCACTAACATCATCAGAGATATGAACAAAATGAAACTGCCTCCCTGATTATCTTGGCTTCTAATGAGATAAAACACACTTTTGTGTATTTCCATCAAGATATTACCAACCCTGTCTTTGGTTTAGCTTGCTTGAATCTGTGAAATTTCTTTTTCATGGGCTGTCATGTGTTTAACAGAACTGGACAGTAGAGCTAAAGGCAACATTCTCAATTTTTTGCGCTCTTATACCAGCATAAAGAAAGCACGGGATTTCACTCTGAGAAATTATGCTTTTTTTTTTTTCTGGCAAGATTAATCCTTCTCCTTTCTACCTGCTAAAATCTACTGGCTTTCAATGTATATGGAACATTATCCCTGAAAACCTAAAGATGAATCAAATCACTGAGTTATTAATTTTAAATAACCTAATTTTTTTTCTCTTGGTGGCATGGTGTTGATTAGCTGAAGAGCTTCTTCAGCCACTGCTCTTCACTGAACTTCAGATTAACTACGAAACTGTTGCGGTGACTGGGCTTGAAATGCTTGACCTGTTCTCCCTAGGATGCCCAGATCAAGCAGGGCTATCTATGCCACTCTGAGCTCAAGATAAGCCCTCAGATATCCTTATCATAACCTGCGGTGGAATTAGGTGTGTACTTGCTAAACTAGTATTCTTGCCTAACGCAAATATATAGACAAGATTCTGTGTAGATACGGATTTTTTTAGTTATCCTTCAGAAATCAAGAGCAGTTCTGGCTGCAGAGAATCTGAGAGAGATTAAATTGCTCTTTGATGCCATTTGTTCTTTTTCCTGTCTGGTCCTTGAAGATAGGAGGAGAAGTGTTTCTGTTAGAAAGATATTTTTAGTTCGGATAGAGACAAGTTCACTTGCACCATAGTCTCTGAATGACCCTACAATAACTTCAGTGAAGCTGACTGTGTAGTTGGGTCATACATGATGAACAGAAAGGGTATCTAAACCTGGCATCTGCATCACAACACTTTAGCTTCTCAAGGCTTCTTTTTTTTAGAACAGAGTAAAATGCCAGTGTGAAATTCTTGTATTTTGTAATGCAGCCTAAAATGCCAAGTGACCATAGCTCACGGTACAAAGTGAACTGTAGATGCTCATTGTCTCTGGAGCAGGGATGTGATCCTACCTTAGCAGAGCCCAGCAGCAGTCATGCTCTTCCCATTAACTTCAGTAAGAGCAGAGGCAGGCTCCTGTCTCATCTTTAAGTGTGTTTACGTTCTACTCTGTTCAACACTGCAAAGTCTAAGTCCTTTTGATTCTAAGGAATAAAGAAAGAGGTATGCGGTTAAACCCAGGTTTTGCAAAATTACTATTGCTTTATTAGTGGGAGATCACTGTAAGAACTTCACCTGACGAAAGATACACTGTAATACAAAGGTCTTGTTGTGTGTAACTGAAGTAATCCACCCCAAAGTAAACCTGGTCCTATGGCCTCAATTTTCTTTCCTTTTTTTTTTTTTTTTTTTTAAAGATTACTGGATTTGGGTTATTGTTTTTCACTCTGTCTCCATTTTTTTCAGTAGTTACTCAATAATTTTGCTACATGTGATACCTTGAAAGCCACACCTTCTAAATCAGAAAATCATGTTCTATTCAGCAAGTATGTACTTGCCTGTGAATTAGTTTTACTTGTACGCAATAAAAATTTGCTACTGGTGGCAGAAGCCAAAGACATACATCTGTATTATACTCAGATGCACTGTTCCATAACGTACACTATTGATTTCCATAATCTTAGAAAAATGGCTGCACTTTAAGAAGCATCAAGACTTTTTGCATTTGATAACTACACGACTAATTATATCATGCAAACCACTGACAGAGTTCAAATATGCTATTTACATTTAAGAATGTGAATAAATGGCCATTGGTTTTCACTGGATTTGTGGCTTGTATTATGCACAGGATTGAATTTATTGGCATGTAAAATGTGAAGCCAAGATCACACGAGCATTTAACTAAGGTCCTTAATAGGCACGTTATCACTTTTGTATTTTTATATATTCAAGAAACAATCATTTTTCTTGTAGCTGAGGGGAGGGTGTCATTCCAGAATTTGTGTGAGGATGATGTGGACTATGCAAATCTTTTCCTTTTAAAAATAAATGAGCTTTCATTTTTATTGGATGTCTACAATAGTAATACACATCAGCACTGAGAAGGAAGAAATTGCCCTGACAACAAAAAAGCAAAATAATCTATAAGCATGTTGTTGGACTGTTACCCTGCTGATTTGGTCTCTTCACTTTTCAAACTGAAATAGCATAGACAGTTATAAATTAATCTTGGGGGAAAAGGATTCGGACCCAATTTAAACAGTTCTCCAAACTAGGAGACACTTTTTCATTTTCCCTTTAATGTTCTGGAGAGCTACTGCATGTCATGAACAGTTCCACTTCTTGTGGAAAAATAGTGTGATTGGTTTATGAAATTCTCACTAATACTTATAACTATGCAATCTCGCAAATACTAGGTTTTTCACTGCTGAAACAAAATACAAGTCCAGTCCTGTGGGACAATCTAAGTAAACTGAGCTTTCACTGAAGTGAAACTACAGTATGCAAAAACTGAAGATTCCTGCACAAACAAGCTCTGCAAAGCCCCTCGGCCGGCTGAATGCGCTTCCTTTTGCGACAGCCCTGTCGGCGGGCTGAGGAGCTGCACTCAGGCGGTCTGGGCTTACCGAGCACATGCACCCTGTGCTATCGCTCCAACAGGAAAATTCACCTCCAGGTAGAAAAACGCTACGCATCTAACTAGTTACTGTTACCACTAAGTAACTAATTCCATATAAGATCCTACAACAGGGGTGGCTACTCTATTTTTGGGAAAGTCATCTAAGTTACAAGATCATTCAAGTCTAGGCATCCTAAATTCTGCATATCTTTCCGATCAAGGCATTTTACCTGTAATACAAAGATGCCTTAGTTCAATGAATTCCRGGTTTTTCAGCAATTCATATTTTAAAACAAACTATTCCAGAAAACAAACAATTCTTGTAATACTCAGAAGCTGGTTATCACAAGTGCATAGAATCAGCTCAGAACAGAGCACAGAGGGTAAGTCCCAGTCTTAAATGGGACCATTTAGGGTTTATACAGGACTCTTATTGATGACCGGTTTTGAATTTCACCAGCTGGGAACTGTGCACTGAAGCACCAGGTTCTGTGTTAAAAATTTTTTAAATTCCTTTTTATCTCAGCTATAAATTAGATTATATCAAGATTTAGAAAGGAATCTTTCTCAGATAGCAGGCAAGAAGAATTTATTAGATGTACAATAAATTGTTATGCCACAACCAGGAGAAAACATCATAGCTTTAACAAAAAACACTGACTCCCCTTTATGTGTCATGGGCATTGGCAGGAGCCAGATATTTAATAATAATCAGTTAAATCTTGAAGTGAAAAAAAATTAATGAGGGATGCTAGAGAGACTAATGAAAAAAAATCCAAGGTTGACAGGACTAAGCAAAGTCCTAAAAAAGAAGGTTTAATATTTCTGCTTGGAACCAAGTAAATCCTAGCAATTGCAGTATTAATCTGCATGTGTTAAATTTGTACTAGTTGTTTAAAAAAAGACAGAAATAACCAGTATAAACTTTTCCATCTGTTTTCTGTGAAGCAGAAGGAAGGGAAGGTGTACCGCATAGGCAGCCTGAAACACTATCTAGTCCATCGACAAGCACAGAGGAGGTAAGAAAGAAAGTCTGGAAAAAAGTTTCAGACAAAAAGCTTCCCACATACGTCAAGTGTTTCAGAGCGCGCTGCCCCTACCAGAGCTAGGCGGGCAGGTACAGGGGCCACGGGGCAGGCGCCCCCCTCCTGCTCCTCCCCGGAGAGCACAGCCCCGCACCAGCCTCCTGCCTGCACAAAGCACAGCAAGAAGCAGAGCCCTGGCTGCATTTTAGGCAGCGAGTTGGTGATTTGATGTTGTTTTGATGTGGGAGACAGAGTTTAATTCCTTTCTCTTTTTCTGAGAGAAAACTGAAACTGCCTTTTGCACCTCTGGGTGAATGCTCAGAAACACCTGGCTGTTAAGGCCCGGGCTCCTAATCCTGATGCTGAAGCTGTTTCCCTGATGTTAAATAATTAAGTGTTAATTGGCTCTGAGAGGCAGAGCTGCTGCACTCCAGTCTGAGCCTGAGAGAATGTTTAATGCAGAACAGCCTAACTGGAGGGACCATTGCCTGGATCGCTGTGATCCCAGCTGGCACCCTCACCCCTCCACCGAGCTCGCCGAGCCTCTCCTATCAGCCCGTCCCTGGCTCCTCAGCACCTCTAGCCAACAAGACAGGCTGCGCGTGGGACTTACGGCTCTGACTTCTGGCTGTTCAGGTGCCCACTGTGCCTGAAAACACAGTTCTTCAGAGGTTGCTCTAATTTACGCTGTTTGGGGGCCCAAGTAGCTGAGGGATGACAGCCGCATCGGGCAGCGACCCGATGCAGGTTCCAGCGCTCGGGTTTCTTAGCTGCAGTGCAGTGGAAGGCTCCCACTAGCCTAACTCTGCCTCCCTCCAAACTACATTTAACCACAGAGTAAGTAATTAACCTAGGGCTGAGGAACAAAACAACGAAACCTTGCTGACCTAATAAGCGTGTTTACAATGATTACTGGAAAGAGCTCGTAGCCTAAATCATATACAAAGTGCACAGGCACAAATTAGGGACACACATCAAATTGTCACTGATATGTGTTACGGCTTCTCAAATCTATCCTCATGGAAGGACATTTGAAGGAGGAGAGGACTGAACAACGAGGAAGAAGGGTTGATACATATGGGCAGAGCTGCAAATGGAGTGACTGACAGTGATACAGGCGCTGCAGTCAGAAAGGGGAGAGGTGATGGATGGGAGTCGAGTGACAACTGAGAGAGGACAGTAATGGATGTTTTGAGGAATAGAGGTGTGAAGTTCATGGGGGAGGCTAATCCAGGGAGTATGGATTAAAGAATTCAAAACTGAGAAGAAATTGGTAGAATAAAAGAAGTGTAGATGTAAGTCTGGAAATAAGCAATAGGTTTTTGTCGCTATAGTGCATACTGTGTTAGTGAAACAAAACACAAATTATATAGTTCATTTCTTCACTACTTCTGCAACTCTCCCTCCTCCTGTCACCCACAGCCTCACTGCTCAAGGGATCAGATGCCTCATCCACAGACCTATGACTTCCGACATTTTAAGGTCCTTCTCTTTTTAGCCGAACTTTTTCTCCCCTGACCTCACTGAAGAAAAAGATATCCCTGCAAATTGTTGCCTGTGTTTGACAACATAGGTTAGACAGGGTAATGAACTGTTAAAAGAAATTCTCAGTGAAAATAGGATGCAGCATGTCATTTCAAGAACTCCCACCACTGACAATCAAACTGACAACGCAAGCTGACATTGAAAGAAGGTAGTGAATCTCCAAAATGATCAAATTGTAGTCAATATATTTTCTGGCCACTCCACTCAAAACATCTGGTAAATTTGTCTGCTAATTTGCAAATGAAAAGCATTTCCAGCACAAATTTAACTAATTCCTCTGATAGGGCTGCTGTACTAGTTCTGCACTTGTGTAGAAAAACAAAATCTCATCTTTATATGTGATACCAGCTACTGCTCCAATGCATGCAATTATCTTGATAATGAGAGCTTCTACACTACGCTCTTGTTCAGGGGATTTCCTCATTTGCCCTTTTATTTAAATATGACTTGTAACACATTTGTTCCTCTTTTACTCACAGAAGATGAAAAATATGGAGAATGGATCTGTAAGCTATGCAGTCAGTCTCACCAAATTCTACCCATCGCCTCCTGAGTAGCTCAGTCTTTGCCTACTTCATTCCACTCAACCCTGGCAATGGTTTAAAATAACTTGCTGATACTGATTGCTTTGGGTTTATGCACTGTTGTTCTATATTATTTCATTCTTTAGTGATTCCTTCAAAGAAACTGTCAGATCTAGCTTAGTCCCTTGACTGTTAAACATCATAATTTGTGGTACTTGTCCACAACTTTTTCTCCTTAAAGGATTAAAGTTTTATTTCACTCATCCCTAAAACCATCTTTCCCTATTGTAGCACAAAGTCACCAAATCTGTTCTCTCTCCTATGTAAGAACTGGGCTGCTTTGCTGGACCATAAGAGCAGCTGTCAGCTGAAGCCTGTGACATTAATGCTACTGTGTAAGTTAACAACTGAAAAAGAGTCAGTGCCATATGACTACTGTCTGCAAGAAATGTCAGATACAGCCACAGCTTTTGGATCTATTCTTGGCTTTGAATATCATAACTTATTTCTTTGTATCTCTGGTCAGGCCTACCATATTCATTAAATGCAAAAAGAACTTGGTTTCCAACAGGCACCTATGAAGTCAGAAAGGCTTTTCTTACCCATTCTCTGTGCACTATGTGCTGAAGTGTTCTGTAATGCCAAGTATTACTGAGATGTAGCAAAGATATTTTGTGTTGGTGATATAAAAGTCTTTGTAGTATATGGAGAGTGAGTTTCTAAGAAATATCAGTCATTCTTTTGACTTGTCTTTTCACCGTGTAAAACCTGCTACTTCTCATCTCTGCTAGGTGGAGATGCATTTTAATTCTTTTGAATTACTGTTCAGTCTAATGTCGCTGCTAAGCCTCAATTGAAGAACACCGTTATTATTCATCCTTTTCTTTCCAGTTTTCACACAAAGGGTGTGTTAAAAGCATGTGCCAATCCAAAAGACAAGTGCTTGAAGACTCTTATTTCTTCATCAGCTAAGAAGACTTTCAGATACACAGGCTTGGCCAAAAATTACATATGTCTCAGTTTCATGAGAGGCTTGAGCAGATCAAAACCTGCAGTTTTACCAAAAGGGGTGGTTGTATCTCCTTAATCTATTGTGAATGAAACAGCATCCCAGATAGTCACTAGCTTACACAGGGGACAGACGCACAGAAGTTCCTGGCTGATACGTAGAAAACTCAAGCACTTTTCTCTCGCCTCTCACCCAAAGAGGCAAAGGGGAAGCTGGAATGTTTAAAGACTTAATGAGGTTTTGTTCACCATGAGGACTGGAGTTATAGATCAGAGTTCCAGGTTCCCAGCTGTGATGTGTACCAAAAATGTCTGTTAGCCCCTACAAAATAGTGGACAGAAAAAGTGGCAGCTACTAGTTTTGTGCAGATCTCTGAAGCTGCTAATCTGATCCCCAGGGTAAGTGTTCAATGCAAGTAGCTACTGCCAGAAAAGTAATTTATCACTAGATGCCTCAAAGGCCAGTAGCCTGCTCTGCTGTGCTCCACAGTGGCTGCAGGCGTCCAGACACACAGCTCATGCTTTAGCTTGAGATGTGGAAGTAAGGGAGGGCGTCGAGCAGGAAGTCAAACTGCACCCCAGGTTTATGCTGAGCTCAGGCAACAATCATAGTTTTGGGGGATACAAGTGTGTGACAGGAGAGTGGGCAAGGTATGCAGAGCTTGGGTCTTGGTTCGGGAAGCTGGGTGTATGTGGGTAGGATCAGGTGTGAATAGCTACAGAAACAGGCCCAGCCCCAGAGTGATTCTGCAGGGAAGATGTGAAATACTATTTGTTTTATGACAGTTCAGCAGTGCAGACTTCTTTCTTTGGGAAGGTCTACAAAGCCAACTCCCAGTTGCTGACATTCATTGTTCCTGCTTCTTTGCAGCTGCTCTCACTAGTTCCCAATTCAACCTGCCCAGATATTGTATGGCAGGCACAATGAGCAGGAGGTGAATGAGGACAAGCTATCTGTGCCACAGCTTCCTCCCAGCTGTGTTTTTTTCCCAAGTTTTCCTGGAGAAGACAAGAATGGACTGAATGAATTGCTCACTGCTCTAGCCACCATCTTTCCTGGATCCTTCAACCCCTTTCACAGACAAAAAGTGATGAGGCTTATGTAGCTGTACAGCAAAGAAAGGGTTACCCTGATTAATAAACAACAAGCAGCTGTCAACATACCAGCTGCAGGAGATAAAAGGGCTGAAAAAGAAGGCTGTAGTTTCTGGAGCAGGGATGGCTGACTTGCTTAAGTGACAGAAAGAAAATCTCTTGTGCTTCAGTGGGAAGAAAGAGGTATGTCACTCGCAGGAGAGCGAGTGCTAAGCCTTGGCCTTGACAACAAAAATAGACCTATGTTTTCCAGGTAATGTGCATAGCTGGTGTCAAGAGTTGACCACATGGCAGAGCTCTAGAGCAGAGTAGGACTGGCTTCTTGAGATGTTTTTATATAGTGATGAAAAGCCCAGCAACAATTGTGTGGTGCTGGAAGACAGATGTATCTGTATGAGAACACAAGTGTTTAACAACAGAAGTGAGACTGTAAGCAAGGAAAGCAGCAGCCTGTCTAACTCATTTTAAGACTATCTTTTTGGAAGATCTGTCTTAACTTGACCCAAGATGCTGGGGGGTCAAGAATACATTTTACCCAATTTTCCTTGTAGTGGATGAAATATAGGATGTTGGACTAGATAATCTAAACATCTCTCTGGCTTTAAACTCTGAAGTGCTTTTTACTTTCAGACTGAGACTTCTCATAAAACACTAGTTTGTAAAAATCACCTCTGTGTATTCGGTGTTTGAAAACTGCCTATAAAAAATGCAATTTTTCTTTTAAAGGAAAAACTAGAATCTCATAATTTCATACTGAAATGCAACGGGAGAAATCACAATGGGCTATTTCTAGGTCAGGCAATTCAGATCAAGATGCAATAAAAATATTACTAAACTTTAGTCAGTAAGTAACTATTGATATGAGACCCTAGTCAGTCAACTGAGAAGTTGTTTTAAAGCTTTTAGTTTCCCTTTAGTAAAATAAAAGCAATTTGTCATGCAAGTAATTACTACCATTTAAATGCCTCCCCCCTCCCCCGGCCCCACACAGGCTGAGAATTCTGGCTGTTCTGTATCTTTCATAAGGTGTTTTCCTTCCTTCCTTTTAGGCTGTTTTCTCTCCAAATTTTATATGTCTCACTTTTAGCGCTTGCCTCTTTGGGCACGCAGCACTGGAAGCAAGCAAAACAAAACCAATTGTAATCACTTGTAACATATGCTCTTATCTCTGATAGTTTGTATCACATTTAAATGGTACAATTTGTATAATACTCTTGTCTGCCTGCTATCATGAAAATACAATTTGCTTGTGATAGCTGAGGATTACTGTTAACCACATCTTGCATTTCCAGTAGGCTACTCTTATTTGTGCACCAATTTCCTTCTCAAAGGAAGTTGTGCTCTAATCTCTCATTCATAAATGCTATAAATACACGTTTGATGAAGCTGAGATAATAAGAATACAGCGATCTTTAGGTTTTCTTTTACTGTGGAAGAACCTGACCTACCGGGTAGCGCACCTAAGCAGAAGTGATGGAGGTGGTGAAGGTATCTTATTAAGAACCAATTCGCTTACTGACTTAAGACGCTACAGTACTAAAAATAGCTGTTAAAGCGAACTCGAAGGACGGCAGGCCGCTTT
>NW_020450983.1:571779-790581 GCF_003343035.1 Apteryx rowi
GGCAGAAGTTGCTGCGCTCGTGCCGGTGCGCGCGGGGGCCGCGGGGCCGGCGGGCTCCAGCGAGAAGGCGGCAAGCGGCGCCCGCTCCGCCGGCTGCGCCGAGAGTGTCGCCGCGCTCAGAGCCCCGGCCCGGGGTCTGGTCTTCTTTCTTTGTGAGAAAAACTTGCTAGGTGAGAAAAAAAACAAACGAACAAACTTGTGTTGTATTTTGACACGAAAGTCGAGAATTYAGAAATCCTACATACATTAACTACAACCCATGACTTCTTTCTTTTGTTTTTTAATCATTTTATGCAATAGTCTTGCAGCAGCGTTCCCCCTCCCATCCCCGTTTTTTTGAAAGTCCGTTTTTGGCAGTACGAAGTGTCTTGTGGCTGGGCTTTGTCACGCTCGTGCATCGATGTCTGAGGGTCTTTGCAGAGCAAATTAGTAGGGTTGGTGTCTGGCTGTCACATCTGGAGAGCTGAGATGCAGAGCGCCCGAGGCGCTGGCGATGCCTGGTGCAGACACGGCCTGTTCGTGACCTCGGTGCCRCGGAGCGCCTGGCCCCTGCTGGGTTCAGGAGGGGTCCTCTGGCCCCCCTGTGAAACCGCAGCCTGCAGACAACTGTCATCGCCTCGCAGGTGCTGCCAAGATCYGCCTTTTACTGAGCTGTGTTTTCAATGCAGGTGTGATCACAGCCTGAGCTCCGCTGGGTCCAGGTGGGTGACACAGGCATGTTGCTGCTGCTGGATATGTAGCAAGTGCTGTGCTCAAACGGGAATTCAGTAGCAAAACCATTGCAAGAGCTTATAAAAATCTGCAAATATTGCTGGAAACTTGATGATGAATGGTCAGCCTGCTCTTTAGTTGTTGCTGTGTTCAGAGATTTGCTGGGTGAGTTCGAAGCCAAAGAGGAAGGCAGGTGGCAAGGCCAGCTAACGGGACCTTTTGGCAACAGTCTGTCTCTTCGGCAACAGAGATGCAGGGTATTCCTGCCCTTGGTCTGTGTCGTTCCTGCATCTTGTCTGCACCTTGCTATTCCCTCAGACAGGACAGCATTATGAAGCCATGAAATTCAGTGTATTTTGGAAGGGGCTGATGTGTGTGGAGGGAATTATTTTAATATATAAAATAAGGTTTAGTTCTCTGTTCCAATTTACAGTGCAGAAATTTCTTAAATCTACTTTGCAGCCAGAGGCATGTATCAGACTGCTCCCTAACCAACATTTTGTTCCTTGTTAAGAAAGGCTAACTGAAGGGTTTATTCTTGGTGACTTTTGCATCACCAGCAGTAGGTGGTTTCCTCTTATTTTTAAGTACCTGTTAAGACCCTGCACTAAGCCTGTGGATTGCCCCTAGTGCTGAAGTGGTCATCTGGCGACCTGTGAAGTGACAAGTGAGGGCTGGCCAGGCTGATAGCTACGTGATGGCTAAGAGTAAGTGGGAAATGAAGGAATGGGAAGCGCTGTTTTAAAATAGAAAGCGGGGGAGCTGAGAAAACTAAGAGACAAAGCAGCCTCTTAGGGGAGTACTTGAAACATGCTGGCCTAAAGCCAGCCATCTAACAGCGTGGAGACCTGAGGGATTTACCAGGCCCACGCTGACATTGTGCTTGGTCTGAGAGAGGGGAAAGTCCTGAAATCCAGAGCTGAAGAACCGGCGACCTTACCTGGTTAAATACAAACCCAGTTTAGTGCTGAAACTATGCTGCCGGCCTGGATGAAACGCAGCATGTGAATATCCCCACTCTGTGTAATATTTGAATGTCAGCCCATCTCTGCTCCATCACCACTGTGCCATACCTTTCTTGCACGCTTCCAACGCTCCTTGTAGCCCTGCTCCATCCTGCAAACAGGCTTCTCCTGTTGCCTTCCCTCCTCCCTTATTCTAAATGTGCACGTCCCACGTTTCGCAGTCGCTCCAACTCCAGGTCTGCTGGGTCCCTCRGCTCAGTTTCTCCTCAGCTCTTCTCTGACAGTTACTGTTGTCCTACCCCTGTAGTCCCTAGTATCTTCTGTTAATTGCCACTTTAATTTTACCCATCTTCTCTAAATTGTTTGTATGTGACTCTGCATCAGATCTCCAGCTTTATGTTTTAAGTGTCCTATTTTCTCTTCCTTGTCACCGCACTCCCTTCCTGATAAATTCAAGCCTATTGCCACCTGGCTGCTAATCTTTCACACTMTCTTCCTCATTCAGTAGCCTGTCCCCTCTTCCTTCACTGTTATTATCTTATCCTTTTGTTTCCTCTCAATGTCTAAGATTTTTTCCTGCCCCAGATATTTACTGTTACCTCAGACTGAATCTGCCTGACCGTCCCTAGGTGTCTCTTAGGCTGTGTTTAGGCTAGTCATTAAAGCTGGTCAAGGCTTGTTCTCTGGTCCCGTGGGCACACAGTAAGGCATAGCTTGGGGCTAAACTCACTTCGTTTCCACAGCAGTGTGGCCTCAAGCAGAGTGCGTTTTCTGGACAGAAAACACCCTGACAACTGAACAGTACAACAGATCGTGGAGCTGTGCGTTGGCTCTGTTTACACGCATAGATGTGGGAGGGGGAGAGAGAATGAAAAGTTTTTCCCTCRTTAGAGGTGGGGGATATTTCTTGCTCACTCTCCCTCGTACATTTAGTTTTTGTTCCCTGCCATGATATGGCTCTGAACCATCATTTTTCCATCACAGACGCTGCCACTCATCCTTCTTACTCCAGCAGATAGCACTGAGATTACACCAGTTCTTGCTCTGATTCTTATCACATCCTAGCAGCCAATTTGAAGCCCTCTTATCCTCTAATTTGATTCTTTCTCTCTCTGCATTAGGCGGTTGTTTGTCATACTCTCTCCTGTCTGGCACCATCACCTTGCAAAAACTCTGCTTCTTGTRCAGACATGGGCTCCATCTCTGCATTGCCCAATCCTTGCTGTTTCAGGCTGCCAAGGGTAATTCTGCTTTTCCTTCTGGTTGCTCTTTTCATGGTTTCGGAGCCCCTCTTTGATCTAGCTATTCTCTCCTGATTTCCTCTCAATATACCAGAAACTTTCTCTTTTCAGGTAGTCGGCTCTCCTCCTCTCTGTAAACCCCCAGTCTTTACTTCTGAGGGAAATAGCCAGGTATGGCTTTGTGGCATTGTCCTTATCTCTTGACAATGTTGGTACATAGCCTAAAAACCCTATTCTTTTTCCTGGAACCTGACTTGACAGGACAAAACTGATTACTGTCACACACTGACTTGTTTCAGAGCTGTCACTGGGAGTATATTTTTCCCCCAACTCTTAGATATGAATTGGCAACAGGAAGAGACTAATCTGGCATGTTAGTTAGTGCAGTCTTYCTTTTATATATCAGTCTAGGACAGTGTTACTGTTTTGGATAACAGAAAGTCATGGGCAGAGAATGTAAGCACCTTTGCAGTTGTTTGCCTTCAGATTTTGCCAGTTTAGACTATTATGAAAATGTCCAAAGGGCTATTTAAAAATAAGTCATCAGCCCTTCTGATGGAAAGACAGGCAGAACAGAGCACACTGCTGCAGCGTTGTTAGTTTGAATGCGCAGAAGCTGAAACAGTAGTGCCCAGCACAGCTGCCTGTCTCGTGAGAAAATGCGTCAGTCACTCCTGAAGAGGCAGAGGGAGCCAAACTTGTGCCGAGACTCAGATTTGGCATTGACGTTTTGTTCGCTTGCAGCAAAAAAAATCTCTGTGAAAACTGGGCTTATGCATGATTTGGTTCTTCTCAGGAAACCTATCTAGATGGGGACCAGTCTATACTGTTTCTCTGACTGGATGATATTTTCAGGAATAGATTAATTCTGTAGGTGTCTAGCGAGAGCTGTTTTGCTTTCAACTTACCTTTGCTTGTCATATGAGTTACTTTATTACAGAAATCTCCTAGTTAGAAGTAGGACCTTGGAAAATTTAGCATGTGGTGTGTGTTTAGAAAAGTGGATCTAGAAAGGGATCTAGAAAGCCCTCAACTTAGCATTTTCTGGACAGAGACATAGCATTTCCAGAACCAGAAATGACATTGTGAAATTCCCAATATTGTGACCATCGTTTCCTCTCTCTTATGTAAAAATAATAAAAAAAAAAAATTCATCCAGTTAGAACAATAGAGGCCTTTGGGCAGTAGTACAATACAAATAAAAATATTTTTTGATTCACCTCTGTATACACTCTTTCTGCATGTTTGCTATGCAGTTGTGTAGGTGTGTGCACATATATTACTCTCTTGAAGGATGTGTAGCTACTTCTACACAGCTGCAGTAATCCCCTTTCCAAAAGAATTTGTAAAAGGGGTGCTACGTCTTTTTTGTGTAGTTGTTATTTTGAAAAGTTCATTGATATAAAGATCATCTATCATTAAGGCTTATGTGGGATGTAATCACTAGATGTTTGCTTATTGCAGTGGATAGTACAGTTCACTGTTTTGCTATGTAGTTGATCATCATGCATAATTTATTGCCTCGTGTTTGCAGATTATTGGTGAGTTTGCATAATTTCTCTTTATGCAGTTGCTCATTACACTGGTTGAGTTCTGATGCTGTAGATAGGGACATATCTTTTACCCAAATTATCAGGTCTGTTTTACTTGTAGAGTTACATCGGTTAAACTACTTTCATTGAAGAAGATTTCGTTAGTTATAATATTTTTTGAATGAAGACCTTTTTGATAACTTTTTTTTACAGTTTTGATGATCTTGTTACAAAATCTTGTTAGATCGATTCAAGAATTTTTTCACCTTTGTTGAGGTGGGTGTCTGGGCCATAATTAATGCACCGTGTGTTAACAAACCAGTGTAGGTGTCATAATGTGCTACAACAGGTAAGTATCAGGAGTGATTTTCGTTTGTATTAGAACAAATTAGTGGTCCATCTAGTTTACAAGCTTATGAAGCTTTAGAGGAAAATGGTCTGACAAAGATCGCTATTGGATTTAGTCAAAAGAGAGCAATCAGTGTGTTTTTTGTCAGTTAGCTCCAGACTCTATTGCATGGCTCCCATTTTAATTAATGCAGATCATTGCCATAGAGCACGGGTGGTAGGTGTATTTATTTTTCGTCTATATACATAACTGTGACTACAGAGAGAATTTTTTTCTAAAATAACTTCAAAAATTTTGACTTAATTTATAAATTTAAATATTAAGCCTACACATTTAGTCTCTCTCTCTCTCTCTCTTTTTTTTAACTCCTGAACCTACACTCTATTTTCAGCCTACATGCATTCCCAGAGAAGATGGGGGAAGAGAAGATTGAATTTAAATTCTGGAAGATAAATCAAGGCTATTAAGCCATTCTCAGATTTAAAGTTCCTTTGGGGAAGATAGTTTGCTGTCAGGCACATTCCAATAAACTAGAGAGCTACTACACTGAGTATTTCAGCTGATCTCARCTGTATTATTCCATAGGGAAAGAAACTGTTGTTTGCAGTAAATGGAAACTGAGCCATTCAGGTCCTGTTAGGTCAAAAGCAATGCACTCAATTTTATTCAGAATTGGTCTGAAAGCTGATGATAATAATAATAATAATAATAAGCTGCTCGGCAAATGAGCTATCATCTGTAGCATTAATTGAAATGTTCTAGGCATCTAAAGGTGATGATACTTATGGAGTAGACAGTAGGGAGAGACATTCACAAATATCCTCTGTGAGTTCACCTATGCTGTTCTGGGTTTTTGGATACAGATGTAAAAACATTTTTGTCTTCCCCTGCTCTCTGACCCTTCAAACTTAATGTTGCATGAGCTGTGACAATGCGCTGAGTGAGCCTTCTGCTCACTCTTGTCCCTTCCTGTGGCTCTAGAGGTAGTTCAAAATGCCGGTGCTTATTTATAAGACTGCGACTGTATGGGGCAGCTTGATTTTGAGAATATGCATAGAATTTTCAAATTCTTCTGAATAATTGCTCTGTGGGATGGACTGGAATTTGGAGCCTTAGTCCAAAATGGGATTTAGAATTCTGAGTCTTACTGAAAATCACTGGAATTTTTCAGTTCTGAACTAGTTTTGAAAGTTTTGTCTTGATTGTCTCTGCAATCCTCCAAAACACCGTCTCCCTCAGGCTTTATATTTTTGACTGTTCTCTTGGGTGACATTTTCCAATCATGGAAGCAGCTAGTTTTTAAATAGGATATGTTTTGTATCTCCCTAGAGAAGAAGTCGAGTCAGAAGACATGCTTCTCAGCATGAGACTTTCTCAGAGGCCTTTTCAAACCTCACAGCAGCCATGAGTAAGAACTATCCACTTTTCTTCATGTAGACAGGCAAACAGAAAACAAAAATCAGTAGGCAACAGAAAAAGGAGCTGAAAAAGGAAATGGTAATGCAGAAAGAGTCTGATTTGGAAAAGCTGTCTGTGGCTGTAGCTATAGTGTTCTGTGCTTGCTAAGATGGTCACTGAGGCATTAAAATTACATGGGTGGTGAGAACATACAATTAAAAAGGGAAGAAAAATGGTTTACTTTTTTTTTGGTAGATTTTTCATGTAAGTATACACCAACTGCTGTGTGTTTATTTTCTGGGTACATTATATATTCATGAGATGCAATATGAGTAAGAAATTGCTCACGAAAACTGTTTGAATAAATAACAGAATATGCTGACAATGAAATGCAGGTGTATGAAAAGAGTGGGGCAGCTACTACCAAAAAAAAAAAAAAMATTCTTTTTTGAGTGTACACTGTCCTTTGGTCTCATTTTGGACATCTCTGGCTGAACTCTCAGGAGAATAACAAGAAGCTAGCAACCTTAATGCAAGCCAGAAAGACTTAAACAAACGTGAAAACATCGACCTTTCTTGTTTTTGGTAGTTTCTGCAGCTAAATTACCAYGTACAATTGTTTAAATAGCTGCGGGAGGGGATATTGTAAATTGAGTGCCTACAGTCATGTACAAAATCCTATGGAGTTGGAAATTTGTTTCAAACTGACTATGAAATCAATTTGCATCACCATAGTAGCTAATGGTATTTCCAGAATCATAAATACCAGTTGTTAAACTGAAATGCATATTTCCACTGTAACAGGTACAGCTCAGCCRCTGGCATGAAAGCCTCTCTGTACAGCCCCTTTAATATAGTTTAGGCCTATGCTATTTTATAATGAAATTCAAATAATGCAGTCCTTGTGCCAGCAGTCCTCAGCATTTTCTCAGGTAGCTTATAACACTGCCAGTTATGAGATAACTTTCTGAGATGTCCATGAGAAACCAGGATTGCCTAAGGGCTGTAAAAGTTGCCTAAACTTGAAATAGTCGGAACTGAATGAAAACGTTTTTGTAGGCCAACCTAGGAACCAGAGATGTGTAACTTTAATAATGAGGCATCCTTTGGGAGGGCACCAAGAAGACAAAGACAAGTTCATTTATAGCTTTGAAGGAGAACAGAAAGAATTAATCTGGTTTGGAGGAGTGGATATTTAGAATTTAAGGAGATCGTGAAATAATTTTCTGTTTTATGAGGAAAAATCAGATGTGAAGGCAGGCATTTCACTTCACAAATCTCTACTTTTGAATAAATGCATTTTGAGTTCTGTGAGTGAATTTGCACTTCAGTGTTTCAGTTGCTTATATTTTGATATAGGAAACGTTAGTAAAAATGCAGTGAGGCCAATGTACTTTTGGTATGTATCTGATTTCTAATTGCTAACCACAGAAACATTTGGAGCATAGAGAGATGCCTCATTTAAAGATATTATTGAAGACCTATCCAGGGAGCACTATATTTGAGCAATAAGTGAGGGATTCATGCAGAAGTTCAATGCAACTTCACGTGAATTGTATGAACTGCTAGTGAATGGAAGAGGAATAAGTGAAAAACTAAAAAAAAAAAAAAAAAAATTTTTTTTCATTTCCAGAACTTTTATATGGAACACTTTGACATACACTTTAGTTTTTCCCTTTTTTGTTAAGGAGGGAAAAGGAGCGATATGAAGGGAAATGGTGTAAATAGCGATTTTTGTCTGTAGAAGATGTTGGACTGCAATAGATTCAGAGTGCTTTTGCAATGCTGGTGGTAGCTGTTTGACCAAAGTCATGGTCACTTCTCATACGAGGTCTGAATTAAGGGGAATAAAGGACAAAGATGCACAAGGGGACAAAATCAATCGTACTGAGCCTGTGATAGGCGTTCCCAGAAACCAGCAAATCTTCAGTAAATATCTTCTCAGTGCTAGTTTGGTGATGGTTTGGTTTTACTCAGGTCTAGTTTTGTTTTGGCTTGTTTGTTTTAAGCCTTAATATCTTCCCCTGGATTTTCTTTATCACTGGTTAAGTTGGTGCATTGTCAAGGTGTGCTGGCCTGGCAGGTGACGCTGCTGAGGGATGCTGAGAAGTCCTAGCTATGGGTAATGAAGAAAATGGAACGTGTGTAACTCTTAATGTAACTTTGGTAGGCGCTGGGTTTTCCTGAGAGCTCTCTGGGGCCAGCCGACTGCTGAGCAGTGTGCGAGTAACATCACAGGCTCAGGCTGCTCTTGCCGCCTGCCTTTGAAGAAGGCAGCGTTTCTAGTTTCACTGTGCAGCTACTTCCAAATTCTCTTAGCACTTCTGTTGCTTTGAAACTTAGATTGGTCTGTCAGTAACTGATAGTCTCTGGAGACTCATCAGCAGAGTAGCCACATCATTAAACTTTAATCAGGCCTCAGTAATTCAGTGGCAATAAAAAGATGTGTTAAGAAATAAGCTTTCAGTGTGGAAAGTTGGAGACTGGCTTTGTTTGCAGAATTACAGATGATATGGAGATTATTATTAAGAAGCTTTCTCTTGCATGTTGATTTTAGATGGTGCAAGTATATAACAATATGTCAATGGGCCTGAAAAAAGTAAAAGGGTTTATTGTACTCCTACAGGCTTCTTGTAGGGATTACGTTCCATTGCACTTGCCACTAATCTTTCAGTTTTCCAAAACTGAACTGTATTTCTTTTCAAGTGGATAAACAATGGTAAATTACTTGTTTTATTTTGGAACAGGAAGAATTAGAGGTAGACTGCTTAAAAAAAAAAGTGGCATTAATTAGTTAAGATTTGTTCTTGAAATGATAATATGTATGCACAAGAGTATTTTGCAGAAAGAATAGAAATCAAGACCGCGAATGTTAATAGAATGAATTAAAAAAATCAGTCATATACACTTAATTCTAAGTATGTAAAAATCAGAATGCAGTTTTGTTATTCTTTAACAATCATTTTAAACTTAAAATGTTGCAGTGTTGCTGAAGTTTGCAACAAGTTATTGTATAACTGGTGTGAAAATTATGATTACTTAAAATTTTAAAACTGCTGCAAAAGTCCAGGTTTTTTCAATTTTAGTATCTCAGAAGTTGTGTGACAACCCTACAGAAAACCACGGAATTCCATCACGCACACATTTTGTGCTGAGCATTTATCACATGTAACTCTGGCTTTTATAGACATGCCTAATAACTTTTTCCTACATTCCTGTATTATGTTTTTGCTGGGCAAGATTTTTCAAGAGCAGTCAGCATCATCCAAACTCTCCCTGTTGACTGCTGTATGAGGAAAACTACCAGTGAGATTTTTAGGAGTTCAGGTGTCAATCAGTAACTGATAATTCAGTAATCCTGAGAACTGTCTCATCTTTCACTTTTTCAATAGATTTCTTTTCTGTGTCATTCCATCATATTCCTACTCCTCCTCATCTAAAAGCATGAAAAATGCCATGCCAGTTCCACTGCCTTTTGCAGAGTGAAGTTGGACTTTAATTGTAAACCCTGGACTGGAGTTACCAATTGATTGGGAATCAGTCCTTGGCTGGAACCTGGAGAAACCTTTTATGCTGTGCTACACTTGCATGTCAGTAAGTCCTTTTACGCTCTGAATTTTCCCAAGGAAAAAGACTTCTTGGGAGTAGACAGATGTTATCAAAAGAATTCATCCAGTCTGCATCTTGAGATGCCTCTAGAAAAGAGAATGGATAGCAAACAGATGCCTTTTGCCTTGACTTCGCATTGCACTTTGAGCCTATCCATATGGCAGCTATATGCTGGGTTTCAAGGTGTGTGCTTGCACATGCTGACACTGATTTTTGGACTTCCTGTGCTTAGTGCCTGTACCATCTGCTGGCTGTTTTTCAGCCGATAATAGTTAATGACAGAGCYCCTTGTATAGCTCCTGACAGTAATTTTCATGTGTAATTTGTATGAGAGTTTAAAATTATGATGCTATTGTCTGAAAACTTTTCACTAACATCGCAACTTCCATGTGTGAGATGCATTTGTGTAGTCTTTTCAAATGCATCTGTTGCCTATAGTGGGGTGTAAGAACAGAGCACTAATGCAATGCCTGCACCGCTCTTACAGTTTTAGTGCTGTTCACAACTACTGCATTTGCAGAACTCGGGTCTTGCTTGCCAGAAAGCCAGTGTATCCAACAGTACAGAAGTTCTGATTGATTTTTGTGCCTTTTGTCCTGCCAGAATTTATTCTTCAGAAATGAGTGGACTATTTCACTGCACCTTTCTAAGGACACAGGTTTCAATTCAATATTGATTACTGATTAGGGAGGGAAATGCCAGCTGTGTAGAAAGGAGTGCAATAAAAGCACTGTGACTCTTGGTCCGAATAAAGGCTGGACCTACACCGATACTGATCTCACAGACCAAAAGTCCTCTCCTCCTTTCAGCAAAGGCAATCAAAGTTTCTTCAGTTAATGTTCAAATTGGAGTACACCACATGCTTTCAGATTCCTAAAATTTATAGCCAATTTTAAGCTTAAGATTTTGTGCCATATGCACCAGAGACTCCACTCATGCAAGTCACTGACATCTGCCATGTCAATAGCTTAGCATATTTTTGCATGCAGCTCGGACAACCTGAGTGCCCACCAGGCAGTTCAAACCTCTAACCCTGCAGCAGTGGAGTTATTCCTGTGACTCTCCAAGCAGGAGCAGGCTAAGATCAACATTTGGCCTTCAAGTTTCAGATTTAGTGATTCTTTCTTTCTTTTTCTTTCTTTTTCTTTCTTTCTTTTTCTTTCTTTCTTTTTCTTTCTTTCTTTTTCTTTCTTTCTTTTTCTTTCTTTCTTTTTCTTAAAGCATCTATTCAGTCAGCCTTCGGCAAGAGACTGTAACACGTGTAGGTCTCGCTAAGGGTAGCCCATTGCTACAATTAAGGGTATGTTTCAATAATTTCCTGAATTTAGGTCTTACTTTTCACTTTTATTTCAAAAAGTCAAAATGGAATAACAGTAGAGCCGTACAAAAACAGCTTTTTAAGAACCGAGTTAGTGCTTCAATGCTTTAATTAAAGCCTGATAAAATTAGACCTAGTTTGATTATCTTTTCCCATGGTTCTCAATTACAGGTTTTTAAATCTTAGGGAAAGGCTAAGCTAATGGTAATTATATCATGTCTAGCTTCCCTGAATGGTTTACTTTCTTATTCTATGCCACACTGAATAGACATCTTTTTGGTGGAGCTATATATAAACACACACACAGATGTGTGTGTGTATATATATGTGTATACATATATATATATATACTGTAAAATATTTGGAGTAGAATTGAGGATTATGCTTTTACACAGTGCTCCATGGCACATACTCTTTTAAATGGTCAGTCTTCCAAGCCCAAATCCAGGCAGCTATTCCCTTAACTTTCATATAGTGCTGACTTTTAGGTTATGCTATCAGGCCCTGCACTCAAAAGGCTTGCGCTTGTTGAAATCGGTGGCAGAGCTCTCTTGGATTTCCCTAGCAGAATCTGAGGGTTATAAGAAAATAGTGCATACCTGGACTTTTGAAAGTGCTTTATGAAAACCTTGGGACACCCATACTATTTCTACATCGGAGGCTGCATTTAAGCACACTGAACGGGAGAGAAAGAAGGGAAATCAAAAATTCACATTGATATACGGTGCCTAATCTGAAGGTTGCATGTCAAAATGTGCTCAAGTGTGAGGATAAAATATAAATATTTGAATATATATCTCCATTTATATTATCTAATGTCTTGTATAATTTTCTTTAAGTCCAACTTTTATGCAGTGACTTTATCATTTTTTGTTGGAGCAAATTTTTTTTTGTATTTGGATGTGGTTTATTGATCTTGTTTTTCTATGGAACATCAAAATGTGTTGCATGTCAGGAAGCCTAAACTCTTCTGTAGTATCCGTGTCAGGTGTATCCGTGTCAGGTGTAGGGATCAGAAGTTTGGAAATTCTTGTGGTAAGGATCTTTCACCATGTATTTATGCACACAAGGGCTTGATCTTCCCCTCTGATACAATGTTAAAGGGTGAGATATTGGCCAAAACGTATTTGTTTTTTTGCTTAAAATGACAATCAAAGAGGAGAAAAATGTTGTCCCTCATATATTCTAGGTGTATATCTGTGGCTTTAGTCAGTGTTTCATCAGGGTTGGTCCTATTATAATATAGTTTTAAAATCATATTCCTAGTGGTAGAATAGGAACACCTATAATTATGGTTTCTCTAGGCATAATCCTAATTTGTATTTTTCAACACGTTCTCACAAATGATTTTAAAGGATCAAAAGATATGGTTGTAATTCTCAGTCCTGTCAGGTTGGACCAACTTTCCCAGTGACTAGTGTTTGGAAATAATGTTGTGCAAGCCTGCTCAGTACAGTTATCCTGGTGTCAGGGAAGGTTTTCTGAAGGATTGGAGCATCTCTGCATATGGAATATTACAGGCATAGATTGAAACCTCTAAGTCAATTACTGAAGTAGTGGAAATAGCTGTTTCATGGTTTATGTTTCTGCTTCAGCTGGTTCTTATTACATTTTTTTTCCCTGTTTTTACCTAAAAATTCAGGGTTTTTTTCCTTTCAAAAGTAGGCATAAGTTTAAGCTGAGAATTGGTTTCTTTTTGTGGAATAACTCTGAAAGACTGTGCTATTCTGCCTTAATGAAGTCACTTAAAGCTTGTGAAGGCACTCTCATTGGAGGTATTTGAAATCTTTACCTATTGGTTTTTATTCATTCCCAGAAGGTGGACTCACAAAATAATTGTTTTGGCACATTTTTTTTAAATCATAATRTACAGGAAAATGGCAATGGCAGACCTTTTTCATTAAAAATTCTTTCATTCAGTAACTTTGGTTTCAGTTTTGAATAATTTAGATGCATGTAACCTCTCGAAGCTACACAGATGCCCGGATCCTGCTTTCACAGAATAAAAAAGTGGTCTTGGCATACATCTCAATGGGAACAGTAGTGAGCTCAGCGATGGGATTGCTACTGTAAATAAACTCTGCTTTTCTTTCTCCTGAGAAGAGTGTGATAGTGGAATTTTGGCTTGTAGGGTTTTTTGTTTGTTTGTTTGTTTGTTTGTTTTAATTTAAGGACACGTTCTGATTTCATTTCCAAGTTTCTGTTTGATTTAAGGGAAAACAGCAAGAAATAAACCATAGTAGAGACTTAAGTTTATGCTCTTCAGACTTGTTTGAGTTGTGAGTGGACCACAAAGGCTACCGGCTTGGTGTGACTGAGGGGGACGTGATCCTGCGCTCCCCCACCCAGGGGGTCTCCCGACCACAGGGCAGGTTCACACGAACCGCTGATAAACTCAGACTGGGGGCTGTTTCGTACCAAGGACAGTGTTTTGCATGAGTTCGCAGCTCAGCTGAGTTCTCAGCATTTCCAGTCCATATTGCCCTAGGGAGTATAAAAACAGAAATAGGAATAAGGAAGGGAAGTATAAAACTAACTTTAATTTTTTGTCTGTGGGATAGCTAACTAGTGTTTAAGTTTTAGGAAAAAAAAAACAGGCTAGCATTGCAGTTTTAATGGTGCTTTTGGCAGAGCTACTTTTTGTCTGTCACCAGAAGTAGTTTCCAGATGTTTTGGTTCTTATGGAGCCATGAAATTTGTTTTTTCTTGTCAGAAAACACTTGCTAAGAAGCAAATTCTAGAGCAAGAAATAAAATTATTGTGTGGGCTTGTAGCATGCTATAAGCACATGTGAATTAACCCATTTTTCAAAAGTTTCTTTATAGTAGTCAGATTATAAAGCTAGTTTTACTGAAGACTGAAGTATGTTGCATTTTTTTCTAAGGTGATAATTTGTCTTTAGTTTGTCTTTGTGTTGAGATCTTACAACCAGCTCAGTGTATCACATACTTATAACCCATCCTATGTAGAGAAAAGTATTTACTGATTCACAAAGTTATTTAGTTATGTAAAAGGTTTATTGCTGTAGCAGCCAAGTTATTATTTTTACTTCAAATTAAAATTCAGGCAAATATTTTTTCATTGTTCCGAATGTTCATCTGTAAATATAGTTCAGTTAGATAAGATGATCTTTCAGGATGCTACAACATTTGTGCGCAAATTCTGAACACATAGAGGAATCTATTAAAATTCTTAGACTGTGTTGCTTTCAAGAGAAAAAGATAACAGATGAGAGAAACAGAGGGGGAGTATAACCAGACTACAATATAGAGAGAAACAGATGGAGGATGTATAGACACATGCAAAGATTAAGAGTATGAAAAGTACAGTAGAAGAACTATGTTCATATGTATGCGTATATGTTACCTCCAAAATTCTCCATATTTGATGCTTTGACCTTTAAAATCTCAGCAGTATATAGAAGGGACAGTTTGATTATATATTAAATGTCTAGAATCATAGGATAATCCAGGTTGGAAGGGACCTCAGAATGTCATCTAGTCCAGCCAAAGTCTCCCAACTGTTATTTTTCTGGAAATTTATACTGTGGTTTAAATGTTGCTAAACCATGGAATTCTCCAAAACAGGGCTGCAAAAAACCGTGAAAGATCATTCTTTGTCTGAAGATAACGTCAGCTGTGCTTAAGTAACTGTCAAAAATAGTTTGCCCAACCTATTCTGAAAAATTCTCCTTGCTAGAGATTGCAGAGCTGCTGCGGGTAATCTGTTCCTGTGCTTTAGAGCACTCGATACGCAGTGTACCTCAGCATTATAGCAGGGGTACCTTTGTACCACAATTCAGAAGCACAGAGTACTCCCTGAATTAAAATAGCAGGAGACAACTTCATTTATCTAATTATCAAATTCAAGATATTTATCTTACCTTTTGGGGAACACGAAAGTAAATTCTGCTGTTTCTACTATGCTTTGAACTGCTCATTGTCATAATAGTCACAAATGAATACGTATGTTTTGAAAAGTTTCAGCTGGATTCATTTAAATCAGGTCTAATTGAGAGATACTGAACAAATCATAATAAAAGGACTGATTGTTAAATCATTAAATGTTTCTAATTGTTCAGGGGTATGTGCTTTAACCCAAGTACTTTTAGAAGAGGAGTCACGTGGAATTGTGTAAAGTATTTGCCTTGATTGCAATACCAGTGCCCATATGCCAGGCTTGTGAAAGTTCGATAACCRTTAGCTCAAGCAGTTCGTACAGGTGTGAAAACTGCACATCCATATATCCATGCAAGTTACATTAGATCAGAGGGACTGAAGGCAAAGCTTGCTGAATGATGGTGAAGTTGGGAGAATATCTACGCGGAGGCTTGGATTTTGGGAATACAAGTGCAGAATTCTGTCTGTTAACCCCTGTGTAAATAATCCCCTCCAGGCTTTCCAGCGCTCCCAAGCAGTTCAAGCTGAACATCACCGTTTTGTTGAAGGAAGGTTGCTCTATTATGCTGAAAAATGCCATCTGATTTTTTGCAGAGTGGAAGCCTAACAATGTTGATAATGCTGCAGAAGCCCCCATGAGAAAGTATGATCTTTAGTTCTTGTTGCTGCTAAGAGTTATCGTGACTTGCTACTTGCATAAGATTGTAGGCAAAAACATGTGTTGCTAGATTATCTGTTGCACTGCTGCAGCCCAACCCACTCTGCTGTTAACATCAGATGGGATTATAAGCATCTAAAAGAAATGAAAAATCAAATCAAATTGCCCACTGAGTGACTCAATTGCGTTGTCTGTTTATTAGATGTGATGACATGATAAAATACTGTCATTCCTAGGCAGTCTAAAAGTAATAACTAGCAATTTATTTGATAGTTCTCTCTTTTGGCTCAATCTTTATTCCCAATCTGCACAAGAAGGGGTATTTATCTGCCTAAATTTAGCCACCTTACTTGGATTTCTGTGTTTGGTAGCTTGTCTCCTAGTCTCTGTAGGAGAGATGGAAACACATTCAGAGGACTTTTGAGTAGGTGCTGAACTTCAGTGCTCTGAATCACTGTCTGGGAAAGGCTGGCAGCGCCTCTTTCTCCTTATTATGTAGGGCAAGTTGTCTATTTAACATAATAGTTGAAAGTTAGGCAGTGTGACTTGATGTAATGGGGACTCTCTGTCCAAAGGTATTGAATTTCCTGGGTCTAAGCTGATTAACTTCATGTCATACTTTTCCTTTCCTCCTCAATGCTTTTGGGACTCAGGTGTATGTATGCAAGGGGCAAAGTCAGGACAGAGTGGTGTTTGGGAGAATAAAAATAAAAGATAATACAAACCAGGGGTCCATTAGATGTCTTCTGGGACCTGTCTACTTTGGTTTTGCTTTAAATCTCAGGGACTTCAGGAGTAGATCTGGTGCCTGTTCTTTATGGCCAACCATCACTCCCCACTTGAGAAGTAGCAGCACAGAGATAATTTTATAAAGAGATTTTTTTGAAGTTTTTCATTTTTTATAATAAAAAATATAGCTCAGTGTCCTGCCTCCAGCAGAAGTCAAAAGCAAGTGCCTAAGATAAAATATGAGAACAGGACGAGTGTGTATCACCCAAATACTCTAGTACTCTCCCCACCTCCAACTATTCTTAATATAGAGACATGCTGAGGTGCTGTGGCCTCTGTGTAGTCAGTAACTGTTGATCGGTACCTCCTCTGTGAATTTGTCCGGTTTCCTTTCAATCCGTGTAAACTTTCAGCATCGTGTGGCAAGGAGAGCCACAGCTCAAGTACTTCTGTATGGGAAACCAACTCCTTTGGTTTGTTTTGAGCCTGGCTCTTGTAGGCCTGTGAAGCCACTTGGTTATTGCACTGGAAGAGATGGTGAATGTACAGTCTCACTCTGCTGTTGGCATGTCATTCATGGTTTTGTAGACCTGGCATGTGTTTCTCTTATTTGCTTTCCTAGATTTCCCAGTCCTCACTTGCTCCATTTAGGAATGGCATTCCCCACCTTTAAACAATCTTGTTTCCCTCCTCTGAATTTTGTCTAGCCCAGCATTTTGAGAGGAGGCAACCAGAACAGCACACAGCTCTTCGTTCCCCCCGCCACCCACCACCCCCTTCTCTTTACCTTGTCTGGCAGGTTTCAGGCTTCATTTATATGACATTTTCCAAAGGTTTAGCACTTGTGCAAATTTGGAACAGCACAAACATATGCACAAAGGTGCTGCTCTTCCAAATTTCAGGTTGCTGTTCTAAAGCATCGAAGATTGGCAAAGGAAAGATCATCTTTTTTTTTTTTTTTTTTTTTTTTTTTTTTTTTTTTTTTTTTTTTTTTTTTTTTTAATTTTTTCAAAGGAAAGATCATCTTTTTTTTTTTTTTTTTTTTTTTTTTTTTTTTTTTTTTTTTTTTTTTTTTTTTTAAGAATTGTTACATGTTTTCTCTTTGGAAGGTCCTAAAGAATGGTTGAAATAGAAGATGGAAAATTTCAGCCCTGTGCTGACTCTCTCAAATGTACGTGTAGTTGAATGAAGGCTGGGCATTAAAATACACTACCAGAGGCACATTATTTGCTGCTCTGCAAAGGAGCTGTATGTAGAGATGAGCTGCCAAATATAGGCCTCCTGCTGACTTTGTCTAACTGCCTGGCTGCTGTCTTTTTTGTTCAGTGGGTGAGGAAGCTGGCGGGAGTGTTCCTACACTCTCCCTCTTTCATCGTGTTCCTGCAGTGCCATTTGAATTTGCTACAACATACGTGCTTTTTATAGGAATAATAATCATGTTCATATGACCTCATGCAAATCAGTGCTGAACCTGGATACTCTTCATTCTTTTGCTGTATTTGAAATTTACTGCAGTAAAATGGCATACCAGCTTGCTTTCCTGTAGTAGAAGCCCTTTGGACTGGATTTACAGGGCTCCTATGTAAACTGCTGCAGAAGAATAAATCCTATTATGGGATTTCTAAAGCCAGACTGAAGAGCTGACAAAAAGATGGGTCAGTTCCACTAATCAGCTTTTTAACTGTGTTAACATCCCATTCAGGAGGGCTGACCTAGACTGGTGAGCTGCCTGCAGTGCCCGCAGGGAGGGCAGGACGGCGGCGGCGGTGGCCACGTGCCGGCAGCAGGGTGGGCATGAGGGAGAAGCGCGGTGATGTCCCAGTTCAGCTGCCCTCACACATCTTGTTTCATCCTGTGATTAGACTGAACAGGCTTCTCCCAAGGGATTTTATCTGGTGATCTTCCTGCAGAGGGGCTAGGTGAAAAATGACTAATACTTGACAGCTGTGTAGCTGCTGTCCTAATTGTAACCTAATTGCAGCACAAAGCGTGCAGCAGCTCTTGTGTTTGCCGTGACTAGTTTTAGCATAAGACGACTACAAGCATTTTAATTGCTCGGTCGGTCAGACCTCTGCCAAAGATACAGCAGAGGCCCTGAGCGGGCAGACTGACACACGTTTCGGTGCTACATAGCTGTGTCAAAACCAATGTCTTTGCAGTCAGTACAGCTGCTGTTTGGGATGCATGTCTGCACAGAGCTGGGACCCAAGTGATTAAACAGCTACAGGTTTCCTTCCTGTTTTAACTGTTGGAGCACAGTGACTTTCCAGGCTGCTGCCTATAGATTCGAACAGTGATTTACTAGGTCAGGGTGGCTGTGCAAACTGCAGGGACACAGGTGTAAACTTGTAAAAGAACCGTGGCCCTGTGCTTTTGAGAATGGGAGCATCAAGGGTTAATGAGAAAAGGCTGTTCCCTAGAAGCAGTAGGTGCTGGCCAACGGTACCAGGCAAGTTATTAGAGAGCAGCAAGCAGTTCCCAGGTGCTTAAAGACGGCCTGGTGTCTGGGATGATGTGGCTCAGAGAAAGCAAGAGCTACTGCTGCTAGTGCAAATAGAGAGGTCAGAAAGGAAATCTGAGTGTGCAGAGAATTTGTTGGAGTATTATTTAGGTAACAGTGAGAAGGTACTAGAATTTCATATCCAGGGTCCTGCTCCTTCTATTTAGGCCAGTATGAAAACCAAACAAACTCAAAGGGAAGGATGAATGAGGTGAAAGATGGCAARTCCTGGCCAAGAACAAAGCCAAGGGACTAGAAAGTTTACCCAGGGAGGGTGGGGGGAAGTTTTTTGATCTTCTTCCTTTTTTGAGGATGGGGGGAAGAGGATGATATGTTAAGTGAGTATATAGTGCTGCCAATCATTTATGAAATTTCATTGGCTCACTGGTTTTGGTATACTCAGTTTTCCTTCCAAATGCATGAAGATGTAGAAGATGGAGGGAGGTATACGATGTGGGACCCCCCAAAAAGTTACAGCGAGTGAGGCATAGTGAAGAGTGGCTCTGGGGATTGTGCTTAATTTGGGGGAATGCATCTAGGAGCTGCGCCAAAATCAGTTTTATTTGTTTGTGCTCACAGTTACCTGTGTGGGTGCAGACCACTTTCTGGGAAAGCTTCTCTAAATCTAGTCCTGTGATCACAAGGAAAAATGGGTTTAAATTGTAGGATAAACCTAGTTATAGCCGGGGTTAACAGTTTGCTGGTTCAATGGCATGAGTGTTGTGTTAGTCAAATGGATACCTGGGGTGCACATGCATTTTTCCTCTGGTTTCATGCCCAGATCTAAAATGGATTTGAGGGAAGAACTACCACTCCATCCTTCCTTCCTCGTCTGCCTTTACAATCTGTTGTCCAAAATAGTAGGAAGCCATTGCACATCTTTCAATATCACAGCTACTGCATGAGACATGTTTATAACTAAAGAGAGTACTTTTAAAGATGCAGAGTTCTCCTCTTGAACTAGAATGGCTTGTGTGTTGTTACCCTATATGGAAAGGTTGTGCTGAGTATGGACCCAAACCCTGACCTTTACTGAGAATGCTGCAGATGCAGATTTGTACATATGTGGGGTTTTGTGCGTGTTCACAATATCAGATAAGACAGTTATTTAAATGGTCTTTAGGACTCTTGGTCTTTAAGTTAGACAATGAACAGATAAATATAGACCAAGAACAGAAACCTGCTAAAGCATTCAAATTTATAACACAAAGCTATGTAGGAGGATAATAAGGTTTCAAAATTAAGCAAAGACAGGAGAAACAAAAAATTAAAGTCAGTTTGTGCTTTTAGTCTTCCACCTGCAGCTTCCTTGTTTCAGTCTGTGCTTCCTTCCACCCTCCCAGCCTGGCGCTGGTCCCAGCTGCCAGTTTGCTCTCCTTGCCCCATTGCCTGGCGGCAGCAGCAGCAGCAGCAGCACTGCAAGGAGATCCGGCGAGAGAGCCCGGTTCTGCTTGCGGTTCTGCGCCTGTTGCCTCCACTGGAGCTGCTCCGTGCCAGGAGACGCGAAGCCTCTGTAGTGCCTCTGACTGAACATGCATGAGCTGAATTTTTCCACAGACTGAAAAGAATGGCAACAGTTAAATATTTTTCACAGAAATGGGAAAAATCAATTCCTGATGATACAGAAGGCCCATACAAAGAAAGCTGTTTAAGAAAATAGTTGTATAGGCAATTTTGTTAACAGAGGCAAAAGAACAGTTTCTGCTGATGCTAATTTTGCAAAAGATAGAACTACTTCTGATTTAATGTCCCCAAAAAAGTCAATAAAAACTGCTAGCGTGGGACAGATAATGTGGGAAATCTTCAGCTCCATTTCTTGAAATATGACAAAGTTATAAAATTGCCTGATACTTCCATTATAACAGTGCACATTATTATGTTATACATTAAAATGTTAACTGTAGGCAGCATTGCTTGCTCTGATTATTATTTTCATTTGCATCCCTCTGTTATGATTTAGATCATAGGCTTTCCCAAAGATTTTTCAACTGTGTGAATAATCCCCATTTTGACTATTCCCAGGCCGCCCTGTTTTTTCTTGATGAAAATGCCTCTACTGATGGGAATCTCTGAGTCTGCAGTTTACTGGCTAGGCCTGAGCATTGCTTAAGAACATTGTGTGGTACAGTAGAGCACGTAAAACCTTAGAATGATTTAAATATATGCTTGTTAGGAATTATTTGCTTACTATTAATTACTGATTTGCTTATAATTAAGAATTTTGGCACCAGAATGTTAATACAGCTATGTTCCATCTTTTGGGGGAGAGGGGGAGTTTAAGGACAGAGATTTCTCTGTATATGTAACTGTATATCAAACTATTTGTTGAAGGAAAGCAAGGTTTGTTTGCTAACATTCTCATGACCAACAAGATAAAAATAACTGATATGTGACTGTGTGTAGAGCCTTGTTTTGTTTGTTTTTAGTGGCAAGCTGTTGTTTTTGGCGAGTTAAAGAAACTACTCAATGAACCTTCCTTTGGGTAACTGTTGGAGTCTGCTGTGCTTGAAAGACAGGGAGCAGTGCAAAATAACAAAATAACTTTGGAGTGGAAGGGTCCTTTTCACTTTTTGAGATATGGTTGTCCACATTAACAAGTGAATTTAATTGTATTCATATCAGTTTTGTTGCAAAGAATCAGCAATAAAATTGCCAAGGACAAATTTCTGTATTAGCTGCCCCACGATTTGAAAATCCCAAATTCACAAGACTATTTAAACAATCTGGCAGTTAAAAAATATGTTTTTGTTTTATGTACACCTCTGTCTTTTTTAAAGGCTGTGAAGTTTACCTTTTCTYTTAGTCATGAAAATGATAGGGTTTTTTGTTTTTAATGAAAGCTGAGCTTCTCAAGACCTCATGTCAGAAGCTGAGCCTTTCAGAAGCAAACCAAATAGCACAGAACTAGCAGCAGAATGGGGAACAAGCAAAGCTGCCTTGATACTGCGCAGACATGTTCACTAAACAGCTCCTGCCTCGCTCTGCGCTGCCCTGTTGCTGGGACTGTTCCAGACCTCCGTTCCTGTGCACCTCAGCTTGGTGYGGCCTTTACCTTTCACTAAGTTAGAAGAATCTCGCTTGTAGCAAATGAATAAAGTATGAATTCAGCATTGCAGGATCATATGCGACTGAAAGAAACAAAGATCTTTTTAGGAAACAAAGGTCCCGCTTCTGTGTGCAGATTCTCTCTAATGAGAGAATAGTTGAGTGAGTGGAAGCTTGCTGGGATGAGCGTGGTTGGCATTGACTAGCACGCCTCTCAAAGCTGCTCCTCCAAGCAACTGGCCTCCTCCTCGGACCAGCTCATAGTCAGTATTTATTTTGCTGTTTAAGTTTGTTTTATAATCCTGTCGGGTTGAGCCCCGGTGTCCTCAACTTGACAGCATATCTCCACAGAGGAATCAATGGATTTCACATCTCAGTTGCTTGAACCCCTGCATAGTCTGGTCTCAGTGCCTGGCTGTAAATTACCTTGGTACTTTCAGATATCGAGATATTCCTTCTGTGATTCTGTTCTGAATTCTTGACTTGTGACTGAAACTTGTCACTGGTTTTTGGGGTGTGTAACCTTCCCGCATTAGAACCTGCGTCCACTGTAGCCAACAGCAAGTTGTTTAGAAATATCCAAATTGAAAACAGCTGTATATCTCTTCAAAATAAAATGCAATAGTGGATGATATGATTGATTTAGTGAAGATAACTASTGCCTGGGAGCTGAGTGATTCTCAGCTGAGCTGCCCAACCAGAAAGGCAGTACAGGGAGTAGAAGGGAAACTGCAGGTAGGTTTTGTTGCTTGAGGACTCTTGAAGCTGCCTGGCTCTGACAGTGCTGGCACATATGTTGTAGTATTCTTCTGYGACTGTGGCACCAGCATTAACAAACACTTAAAAATGACGCCAGCAGTGTTCAGTTCGTAACTGCCAATGTAGTGTGGTGCTTGGCAGGATGATACGAGCATGGGGCCAAGTGAGTCACCTGTGCAAAGCTCTGGCTGGCAGCATGTCACCTACAGGGTCAGAAACTTTGCCACTCTTTGGTCGTAAATGCTAAACTTCCGTCACTGCTTCCCAGATTCGGCCTTGGTCAGCATCAGGGTGTGTGAAGCAAGTAGTGCTGGCCTTGTCCTGGTTATACACGCAGGTATCGAGACCTGCTTTGGTAATGAAAAATACTTTTTCGTTCTAACATTTATGTGTCTTAAACATGCTTAGGGTGGCTGACCTTGCCTGGCACAGCAGTCTGACGGTTACCCTACCGTGAAGCACTTCCTGGCATGAATGAGCTGTAAAAGGTGTTTAAACAAGAGATTTAATTGCAATGATTTGTTTAGAACTTTCTGCTGGCTAGAACTCTGTGTTGCTAAAGATGGACTAATTATTATAACAGCTTTCAGAGGTGCTCTAACTTGCATATTTGCTGCTTGGTCCCATGGCTTTGGTTCAGGGTTCCAAAAAGGGATCCCATATGCCCAGTTCCTTGGGGACTTCTAGGGCTCTGCAACTTCTCCTTCATTTTGGGGCTGTGCCCACCCTTGCGTGTAAAGAGGTGCATGCATGATCCTTTTGGATATCTGTAGTGTGGGAGACTAGAAGACTGTGCTTATAGTTGAAGGAGAAAAAGAACTTGTCATTGGCTAAAGGCTGCGAGAAGCACGCTCACCAGAATATAGCATAGTGATGACAGAGTTCGCTTATAGGTGCATACCCCAAATTAATCTACAAAAGCACATGCAGAAATGACATAGGAAATGAATGTGTTACCAAATTAAATCTTTACTGAGTGTTTTGAAGCCAGCACTTGCCTGGTAGTCAAAATGCAATTGGGAAAAAATGACGTCTATCATCGGTGTTCCCCATCTAGGTGGCTGGAACTGCTGCAGCAGCAAATGCGTCATGCAGAGGCCATTGCAGGCAAATTGGGGATAAAGATGCCCAGCAGCAACCACCGTGGCACCAGGGCCGCACGGCATGGATGCCCACCCGCATTAATGAAAAAGTCATTTTCAATAACTGCTTATCTGAGAATATCAAGACCTTTCTTGTATCTCAAAGTGAGTCCTTGCTTTGTTTCTTTGAAAAATCTTTCTTTTAAAACAACCTGTGAGACTTGCCTATCCAATTCCACTGGGAACTTGGAAAGAAATGCACTTTCCCTGAGTCACAAGTAAGTTTGGTGTGTGGGTGAAAGGCATTATTTAGTTAAATAAATGATTCCCTCTGTTAATTACAAGCGAAAAACATGTGTGTTTCTTTTGTAAATAATCAAAAGCAAAAATGTGTAACATACCATTACCAGAAATGGATTAAAATCTGCGGGATTTTAATTCAACTACCAGTCATAAAAAGGAACATGGGCTAAGTATGACAGCAAGTGCATTAAAGTGTCTGTCATTAAGGAAATATTAATTCTTTGCTTTTCTTCTTTGTTGTACAGAACTTGTCATGGTTGTTTTCTTGCCAGTACCTAACTGTCTGCTATTTGCCAGTTCCTCAGCAGTCAGTTATGAGCTCTTGGTCAACAAATGAAGCAAGTGTCACGGCATGTAGCTAACTGCCTTGTGGCTGCAAACTATGACCCTGAAGGAAGGAACCCCTGCAGAAAACTGCAGCCTGTGTAGAATTTATCTCAGGTAATTTCTAGGACCTGGAAGGTAGATTATCAATATCGCTATGAGTTAAAGTTCTTCTTTTCTACCCCAGAAGATCCCAGAAAGTCACAGATGTCTCTTGACAGGTGGCAATGATGAACTTAGGACTTAATGCTGAGAAGTCCAAGCATGAACCAAAAAAAGTAGTGGACTCCAGTCCCTTAACACTTAAGGAGCTTTTATATCTCATATTGCCTCCTTTGCTGGCGAATATATTTGCTGGAAGGATTACATTTAGAGGTGGAAGTTATCTGGTGCAGGTCACATTATAAAACGGCCCTCAGGCTCATCCTCCACTGGCCAGCTGGTCTCAGAGTTTGTGGTTCATTGCTGCTGTGGAACGCTGATTTTAGATCTATAAAATGTCTTTGCCTTAGGATACTGTTTCTAAATGGGTGGAAGTTTTATCAGAGGAGATAATCTTAACAACAAAACAGTTCTGTTTTTAYTATCGGAGCTATTGACACAAAGTTACATGATGTTACATCCTCAGAAGAGCTCAGCAGGTAGCCTTTAATTTTTTTTAATTCAATTTTGTTGCTGTGATAGTTGAACCCCTTGTGTTTCAAACACAGAGCCATACTAAACTCTTCTAAAGCATGGCCTCAAACAGGCATCTGGATCAATATAGTCATGCTAATGAAAAAAAATTGTGTTTCTGGTGGAGTAAAAGTGAAGGATTAAATTATGATTCTTAGGTGCCGTGTTACTCCACCATAGTCCTTCTACAAGTGATTGGGGAGGGATGGTGGGATACAAACAGTGGATGGGGATTTCAGACCTGACTCATTGTTTGGTGTTTGGTCTGGAACTATTTTATGAAAAAATAGCTTAACTACTACTTCTGCATTCAGCTATAAAACCCCTCAGTCCCATACTCCTCTTTATGCAGGAAGTAACTCTTTAATAAGGACATTTATGACTTTTCATTACTGTAAATGATAGACCTGTCTCTGAGTTCTTGCATCCCAGCTGAAATGCTCCCAGTCAGCTACGCTAAGAATATCTATCTTTTAAACAGTCTAGATAAAAACACTTTTTCTGGTGCAGCCCACCCTTTTCATGAAACAAATAATTATTCCACAATYGTCTAAATTAATTTCTTCCAGACTGTTACTTATATTGGGACAGTGTCTCAAACAGTGTTTGTCACACCYGTGTGTTCATTTCTGATTTCATGCTTGCTGGGTGTGCCGGAGCTTCAACAAGCAACTGAAATGGAGGTTAGATAGGCTGAAGTTTACTTGTGTTCTTTAGCAGGGAAGTGCTTTAGCAGAACCCTTAATGACAGATTCAAAATGTGGGAATATGTCACTAACATGAGGTTCTTCCAACAAAAGAACACTTTTAGTCAGAGGTTGGACAGCTATGCATTGGGGAAATAGGGGTGATGATGGGAATGGGCAAATTCTAATATAGTGGAAGTAATAACCTCAGTACAAAGCTCTTTGGTGTACACAGTGCATGATGGTAAGCTTAACACACGCCTTGTTTCTTTATCACATGAGAGTCAAACTGTGGCATGCATTGGAAAAATAGGATTAGCTACACTGAAAAGAAACTTGGGTCAAAAAAATTACCCTGAATTTTCATGCTTTAGAGGTATGAAAAGATTTTCATTTTTTTGAGGAGAAGTACTTAATAGAAGAACAGAAAAGGAGGACTGGGGAAAAAAACTCTTACCAACAGGCTGAAGCCATGGTCTTGGGCCATCCTGGCAGGATGGGAAGGTATCTGGGTCCAGAACTCTTCATGGCAGCCAGGCATCCCGTGTTTCTGCTGCTTTGGCTGGATGTAATGAACTTGGTCCTTTGTCGGGAAGGCTGCTAAATACRTAGGGAGAATTTTGACACTAAATGGAGACAGTGTATTAAAGAATCTGACAAGTAGGTTTGGAAAGGATTAATTCAAACATATTATACCTTCTGCAGAGTGTGATGAGAGAAAACCAAGAGAAAATGCTTAACGCTTCTTCTCTAGAGGCAGATGCAGATTCCCAATATGGAAGCTGGCTTGTGACTTGAGGAAGAGGACCTGCATTTTATGATGCTTCTCTCAATATTTCTATTCCAATCTTTCATTCTAAGAATGCAGTGCAGAGAGAGGTGACCCACTAAACTTCTCCCAGCTTGCTATGCTATCCTGTTTTTTTTTAAGAACTGCATCACAAACAAGCATCAAGGATCAAAAAGAAAGTGGTATGTTTAGTCCATAGCTACTGTTCAGTCATCATTAAAAATCACTTGCTTCTCTGTGTTAAAAGTTGTATTTTTTTCCCCATTTTGGTTGATTTGATGCCTATATTGACTTGATCAACTGTACTTTAAGGTGCATCTTAGTATTTCTCTGTGCCTAATGGCTTCAGGAGAATGTATACAGTTCTTGTTACAGCTTCAGAGAAACAAAATTCCAAAAACGAATTTAAATGAAAATATTAATGCACTAGAGAATTGCCTGGGCAGAAGTTGCTGTGGCTTCTGTAATCCCTATATTTATTTTTTCATGCGGTGAATCTCACCTACTCACACTTCATTTATCAGCATGTTCAGTATAATCTTCAAAGGCTATAATACTTGGATTTTTGTTTTTGAGCATGACTCGTGTTTCTGCTATTACTTGGGAATTAGTCTGTATATAATTTCTTTAAATTTCTTTGTGTCAGAATCAGATGTTTCATTTTAAAGGAACAAGCCCACAGCGCTTCCAGATTTTGTCAGTATGCAGCAAGTAATTTCATAAGCAATGTCTTTAATATTAAATTTCTGTTGTGGTATTTTAATATTAKCAAATTTTACTGTATGACACAATAACATTTTTGACAAGAGTGATTACACCTCTGGCATTAGAACAGACAGCAACAGGTTAGATTTCCTGCAGTACTTTATCTATTATTCCCAGCTCAAGGACAAAGACATGCTCTGTAGGATCACCTAGGAACTTATTGCTGCAATTTCAGTGAGGATTTAAAAAATCTCTTTTCCTTTAAGTGCAACTTTTAATCCCTAAGAATGTTAAGAAAGCCCACCTCTTGCTCGGAGGCATCTGACTTGTTGTGATGAGTTTCTACAGCAGATTGGTAGTCTTTCTGAATCTTAACTCTGCCAGGGAGAAAGTGATAAACCAAAGGGATACCATCCATCATAGTTTACGTGACAAAGATTTATGCCTTTTTACCATTTGACTAGTCCAAAAGAAGCTGCAGAAAAATAGAAGAATTAAGGCTAAAGTATTCAAAAATGCTTGCTTAAACCTAGATGCAACCTCAAATTTAGACTGTAGTTATTCAGTTTTACTTTTAGAAAGTATCCAGTCTCCTGTGGATGTCCTTGGAAGCCAAGACTAAACAGTTTTTAGGTACTGAAATGCCCTGTTTCTCTTAGATGTCAAGCACATGTGACTTTTACTAGCTCTAGATATGTAACTAATTGATTTTTAAGCATTCCTTTTCAAAAATGTATTCTAATCCATAGGGAAAGTTAGTTGTAGAGCCAGTCTAAGAAAGAAACTTATGGATTCCCTGTGTCATGTCCTACCACTGTTGAGACAAACAAAGATTACTGTTGCTCTGATCCATTTACAAAACATTGCATTGAGGACTAATACCCAGTCTGAGCAGAGGGAGGTAGAGAAGCTGCAAAAGACTTTGGCATGCAGGAATCTAAGTCAGACTGTGGGAGAGATCTATGAGCAAAAAGCTGTTTTGATTTAATCAGTATCACAGGAGAAGACAGGTAGAAATGCTGCACATGACTACATATGCTTGGAACGCTTTAATGCTTCAAAACCTCCTACAACAGTCTTGATTCTGAGGCCAAGGCCACCTTTATAGCATTTGTAGCATTCATAGAGGAGACAATATTTTATATGTAGGCAATGCTATTATAGTAGATTCCTGCTGTTCTCCCGTTTTCCTGCAACATCTGAGGAACTTGAACTCCTCAACTAGTCTCTGACCATCACAATGATCAATATGAAGGCATTCACATCTATTTCTTTCCTATTAAAAGTTCCTTCAGTTTACTGGACTGCAATAGCCTTTCTCCTCAATGTGGGGCAAATGGCACAGAGGAACTTGGGATGTTATTTTTCCAAAAAGGAGCAAAAATGGCTTCACATCATATCTAACACACTAGACTGTTTCTATGCTGTTCTTTCTGTGCATCCAGCCACTTCAGCCTGATGTATCCTGTACTGATATTCCAATCAAGTGCCCTTTATCACCATTAAGAACAAAATAGGTCATGTATAATTGTAGTGTTTCCCTGAATAGCAGAATTTTGAGTGCAAATCTTTTTCTGAATTTGTATTTGTTTCTCAGTCTGTTGACTCCCTCATGTATTTTACTTCTGGCATCTTGTCTCTCTTCCACATTGCAGGTAGGAGTATACTAAAAGTTGCCCCAAAAGGGGTGCCCCTAGCTGTTAACTTCATGATAGTTAGCTCTTTCACACCCTTCTTTTCTTCTCAGAAAATGGAAAGCACAATTGCCCTGAGAAACACACAAAAATTGGCAGGAGTTACAGATGGCACTGTCAAATAACCAAAAGAAAAAGTAATGTCCCATCTATTGAGATTTGTCTGGCAGAACTTAGAAAGCTTCTGCCATTTCCCTGACACTATGCTTTAGCTTAACCATGGCACTTGAACAAGTCTTGTCATTTAGATAAGAGCCAAAGTCAATAGAGAAAGCAGAGCCAAAGTCGATTTATTAGTTTGGGTCAAATCCAGATGAAATACTGCTGTTAAAAGTTTTGATATTCACTTTATGTGATTCTGCAGTTGCTGTAAACTACGGTAGCTTGAGCCAACAAAGATGTTTCTGGTTTTATAAACAAGGTTTTTCTGCAGTTAAAATGCAGTGTCTGCTCTCCTAACAAATGGCTCACCTATGTTGGTTATAAAACTCTTTCTGTGTAACTGTGGCATCAATCTCAGTTGATTCTTCTTTTGAAAAAAGCACCCAAATAAATGGAGCAACCGCAGCATTCTGTATGTTAGATGCAGAGAATCAATTCCCCAGCTTCTAGCCTTTTAAATTTCTACATTATACAGCATACAGCAGCCATATGTCATTTAAAACAGCATGTTGCCATTTCAGGTGTTATTGGTTTTACATCATGTTGTTCCCAGCAGGTTTTTCTCTGGTCTATACATGACTCTGAAGTCACTGCAAGGTGACTTAGTGACCTATATCTTCAATAATTAAAAAAAAAACAAAACCCAAACTGAGAATAATATGAAAATCCTGTTCTAATCTACGTTGGAATAAATCCAGAATATGTCAGTGGAGAGAACTGATGAAAGGATTTGCAAAGAATTTGGTTAACAGTTGTGGGGAAGGAAACAGGATAGCTCAGAAGAAGGGCTGTTAACAGAGCATTCAGAATCCACACCTTGTTACTTGTGTCCAAATCAGTTGGAGCAACCTGCAGACAAATCATTTTATCTCTATGCCTCTTTCTGCTTCCCCTCTCTGCTCTCTATGCATCGAGGCTATTCAGTTAGATGTCGCTGAGGTCCATGTGGTACTGGCCATGCTCTGCAGGAAGTGGTGCACAGAGACCGGCTCTGCTGGAGGAGCTGTGTCCTGCACAACTCTGCTACTGTCAAGCTCTTTCTCAGTATCGGGACACAAAAGCTAGTGCATCTGACAGGATGGGAAAGGTTATGATAGTGCCACAGAAAATCAGTTTGTTAGGTACGATACCTAGAAGTATGTTTGTGACACATCAGGCTTGGCCACCTGTTTGTGACCTTGGCAAGGTGTATTACAGAGTATTTTCATGATCCAGACCCAAAATAGAGCTGACCATTTGAGATGCTTTGATTTAGAGTATGTTTGTAAGAAGAATTGTCTCTGATTCTTCAGACATACCTCAGAAGATGAAGAGGGTCACAAATCCCTCTATGAGTATGAATGACAGAATGACTGGAAAAAACATGGTTTGGAGAAGGAATGGTTTGGTCAGTAGTAGAATAGGCTGAATTACCTTATTGTGTGTTGTTTTTTTTCCTTTCTTGTTTGAAATGTTTTCTTGACGTTGACCTAAGGATAGCTGTTTTCCTAAGAGGTACCCCACAGGCACAATAACATTGGATGCTTCTCCTGTAGGATCCTTATGTTTGAAAGGAGAAAGTCGCTTCGAAACAGTTAGCAGAGGCTCTTGTGGGTGCTAGCTTTTTCACGCTGCCCTGGAGTTGTGGTGGATGTGAAATCCATGGGCGTAAGATGGCCCTTGGGTGGTGCAGAGCTGATGTGCCTGGGTCATGTATCTCTTCCATATCTCTATCCCATCATATAGCGTGGGTAGTCACTGCTGGCTTGCAGCAGCTTTTTAGGACCTTTACAAATGATGCAGGTTAAAGGCTCTGACGTAGGATGAAATGGGGGCCGATGCTGATTGCTTGTGCAGGGAAGTAATTGAAAGCTTTCTCACTTTGCCATTCAGCAGCAGGAACCACAATGGTAATCGGTCTACTTAGAGCATTCTTTTCTCCAAAGAACTTGTCATATCTTAATGGCTTCCATACTCTCCAATTTGTTCTTAAGTTTATAAAATACTTACTTCTTAGATCTAAGAACTAATATGTATTGGTAGGTTTGGTCTTAACAGAGATGGGACCTTGGAGAAATTGTGTAGTGTGGGTGGAATTAAGTCATTATAGCTTGCTATTGAAAACAATAAAGGGAGTAGGTATGTACTGGGAAATTGCTTGAGAGCACATCATTAGTAGGAACAAATGTAAGATGATGAGGACATAAATCCAAAAACTCTGAGAAAATAGAAAGGAGGAATAAATCAAGCAACTCAGTTTCTAGATATGACACAGTACTATTTTTTTCTACTGCACTCTGAAGGGCAATGAATGTAGTAAGAGGCTGATGTGAGACTAAATCCTTCCTTAGAGTACTCTCGCTAGAGTCAAAGTTAAAAGGTATATTAAAGGGAAGAGTTTGAGCCAGGATTTTCAAACCTGTGCTTAGATTCCTTAAAATGCATCAATGCAACTAAAATAAGTAGCTGGGCTTCTGGAATCACTGGTTATCCAGGCTTCTCCCACATAAAATCCAATATATACAAACAAAAATTAGGGCCCTAATTAAACTTTATGAAAACCCAGAAACTTTCTATTACTCTTCAGGAGGACTGCCACCCTGGATCTTGGGGGAGAAATTTCTGTTGAGACATAAAAATAYGTGAGGCATAACTGCACTCGTAATGTTTGGTTTGCTTCTTGTTCCCTATGGGGACATGATGAGCCCATGTTGTAGGTAGTGGAGGAGGGGGAGGGAAGGCTGCCTGGCTGCAAGTCAGGTCTGCCTCCCTTCTGGTAAACATCTTGACTAAATGAATGAGTCCTTTGAAGTCTGTGGCTTTTTTTTTTTTTAAAGGGGAAGAGTCTTCTGCTAGAAAGGTTCTGCACTAGGTTTTGTAACCTGAAAAGAGAAATTGTATGAAAATGGGTGTGCATTCAGGTAGAGCAGAAATGCTGATTATGAATTAACATTTTCCACGTGATCAATAGCAGTCAATGGGCAAGAGTGTCAGTGTGGCTTTGCCAGGACAAAGATTTGGCTGGAGGAGCTGCCTGGCATGTCATAGTGATATGACTGAAATTCTTCTTCTTGCTGAGTTGGTGCTAAACTTCTTAATGAGTTAGTTTAATAAATTAGCAGCATCAGCTTCCACTGACATAGTTGAAGTTGTGGGTCTCATCGCTGGCAAATTTGCTAGTTATCCTTCATGTGTTAGGGCATGCAACAGTCTAATTTTAATCTTAAAAATAGATAGCATGTGACCCAAAAGGTTGCTGTGTCACAGAATTAAATAGCCCCTGCCTGCGAGGCTCAGCTGCAAGCAAGGAAATTTTCCCCCACAGGAAAACATCAATACTATAACCTTCCCCCTTCCTCTAGAAAGGAATTCCTTTTCCGGGATGTAATAGGACTCATTTAATTCAAGAAAATTAAACTCAACTACAGGAGCAATTTTACAGTGTCAGACCAAAAGTCTGTTACTCTTGTCTCCAACTATGAAAATAGTGAATAGGTGTGAAAACAGGAAAACTGTAGAGCAATTCATTCTCTTAGCCTTGGGAAATCTGCACTAAAAGCACTACTGAAGGTGAAGACTGCATGAATTGTGTTAATATCTGTCAGTGGACATATTGTCCATAAAATTGTTTAATTCCTAAATTAACATGAACATATAGAAATCAGTGACTTTAACTGCTATGCTCTTACTTTCATTATTTTACCTACACTTCCAGCACAATCAAGTTGGCTTCCTAATTTATGTCTATAACAAGATGTTTCTTTAAATTCTCTGTGACTGGCCTTGTTATGGTTTCATATTTAACCTTCAGAGTTTTTGCTCTTATGTATGTTTTTCACTTTGTCATGACTTCTGATTTTTGAAGGATTGCTCAGCTATCCACTGAGCGAAAAATCACTCCCATTTGTTTGTTTTGAAGCTGGTTCCTAACAGCTTCAATACAGTTCCCTCCTTCTAGTAGTGGAAAAGAGAACAAATGATGCCACCCTCTCCCCATCATATGTGATGGAAAGTCTGGTGGTATCCATTTTTCTTGACTGTTTTTGACTTGTGCTGCATTTTAAAATATTCTTGTGCTACATTTAAGAAAATGTTTCTGATAAGAAGATCATAAGTATTTCTGCCTTGGATATGCCCATCAACTGACATCGTTTTATTCTTATTTTTCATTCAGAACCTATTCATTACCTGTGTTCTGTAATAATTCAAATTACTTTCTGTAAGTAGGATGATTTTCCTTTAAAAAAAGAGAAATTGGGACTTTCTATTGCATTGCATGCAAAGGAAATGCAATTTTAAAAGCATTAGTATACAATAAGAAATCTCCTCTGGCTCCTGATTGCCACCAAAGTTTTTACCTGGTAATTTTAAATTTGTTGTAGTTTGTACTTTCAAACCAAATTCACACTAATATTGGGATTCAATAGAAACTGAGGCTATACAGGATCTATCTTCAAAATAACACCTTACAGGAAAAGCGGATAAAGAATTATTTATCCATTGGGAAAGTAACACAGGCTGTTCTTCCAGAGATGTGCCGGCAATGTTGTATTCGCTTGGTGATTCTCACAGCGTTTTCCACCTAAAGTTACTTCTTGCATGTCTCCTTCTCTCAGCGCACTCTTTCCAGTATCCCTGCTTTCTCTTTCCTCATAAATATTGGTATCACCTCCAATTTTAATTAATTTCATATCTCTTCTTGGAAATTGTGTATCTGCTGTTGAATGGCAGGTAGGTGTTGGGGTGGTGCTTGGGGAGAGAGGTTGAGGCAAGAAGCTTCTCCGGGAGCGAGTGCCGCTGACCAGGTTCGGAGCCGCCGGCTGCGGAGACCAGCTGCTCCTTCCTGCCAGCTCGCTGAAGCTTTTGCTTCGCTTTCTTTCTCAAGGCTATCTTCACTGTGCAAAGCTCAAGGAGCATATTTTACAAGGAACTGCATTTCTTCCTTCTGTGTCCTATGGGCTAGTTTTACTAGCAAAGGATGGATGCTCATAAGGGCATTCTTTATTAAAAATTTCTTTGTTAGCCCTTCTTTATGGTATTCAGAAGTCTTTATATAAAATACACACAAACACACACACACAGTCGCTTCACAAGTAATCAACTATTGTTATTATACAATAAATTGAGTAATGAGCACAGGGGGTTCGATGGTTTGGTTGCTACTGCTAGCCAAATCTTAGTAGCAAAGAAAAGCTAAAGGCTGCTTTTCTTGCGTTTCAGTGACTGCTAATGATGGTGGCATTAGGATCCCCTTTCTGAGCATGTTATTTTTAAGCTGTGTGTGCGTATACATTCATGAGCCCAATCAGGCTTGTTAAATCTACTATTCTAAGCATCTCCCTCTTCTTTCTTAGCTGAATTATTTATGCAGCTAATATTAAGTATGCTTCACATATGAATGTTTCATATCAACTTAAAAAATTCCCAGTTCTCAGTCCCTCACTACTGGCCTAGGTAACTTGCCTAGCTTCAGTCTTTAGAGGTTTCTATTATAAGTAATCAAACCAAACTGAACTTGTTATATAATGAACAATTTATTGAAGATATGGAGTGATTTGTGATTTTTTTTTTTTCCCCACCCTAATTGCATTTTGGTGACTGAATTGTGAGTCTTCATCCTAGGCTGGATGAAATAAGGCTCTGGTGGCAAGAGATAAATAGCGTTCTCCCCCTGAAGGGTGGGTTAATGACGTGTGGCCATGCAAGACCTCTGCCAAAGCCTCCACTTCACATGGGACCTCTTCCACGCTATTAGCTGATGGAAAGCTCCAGCCCACATGGAGCAGCAGGATACGTTGTCAAGGAAAGGATTTGGACTAGTTAAGGTTTATGAATAAAGCATGTGTGGGTGGCTGTGTTTTTAATATGTTCCAAAACTTGGAAAGGTGGGTATTTTTTATTCCAGCAGTAAAGAAACTTAAATTGGCATGTTGAAAACACATTGCATTTACCAGTTTAAGATGGCATTTCAGATAAATTCAGTACTATTATGCTGTTCAGTGGATACACCATCTGGTAACTATGGTTAATTTTTTTTTTTTGAGGTAATTATTCAAATATATAGTATATCAGCATCCCTAAACAGCATCCTTCTATTTGGAAGGATGAAATGTCAGTGGAATTAATTGTCAAATGTTATAAATAAAGTTGGTTCCAATTTTATGACTACACCAGTGTCTTGTGTTCGCTAGTGAGCAAAGTTGGTATTGAATCGAGAAATAGTCATTTACTCATATATTCAATATATAGTAATATGCTGTTAGTAAATTTGAAACTTTCATTTACATAGAGTAATGAGCTAAGTGGGTGCCAGCTCTCCATTTTTTTCCAGTAAACTCAGTCTGAAATCATAGCCACAGTTATTTTAAAACAAGTCACTCATATCTTGATACTACTTAATACTAATGCAAGTAAATAGAATTAATATTAAGGCAAGTAACTATATATTAATAAATAATAGTTAAAGTGCTATTAGCTTTTTCCAGAAACTTATTAATTATTCCAAAAAATTCATTAACTTATTTATGCATGTCATTGAGCCAATAGCCATTACACATTTCTTGTCAGACTTTACTGCTGGCTGCTTTAAATACTCTGGTTGATATTTTTAAGCAAACTCTCTACTTGATCTTGGAGTTTCTATCAGRCTTCTTTGGGGAAATATCAAAGCATGCCTCATTTTAAGCAGTGATTGCAGAGGGACTATTYTAATGTCCTAAGTACTTTTAGAGTAGCTTTGTCTTATCTATGTTGCCTATATGGCCAAAGCTTCAAGACCTGTTATTTACCTCCTGCTGTGGATTAGACTGAGCCTTGGTTATTATTCATGAGGAATATGCACACAGCGGACCTAATCTGCCTTGGCTATCTCCAGCAGTACTCAGTCCCCACTTTACTACTCGTATCACAGCTTGCTGCCTGGCTACTGCTATGAGTATTCTGTATAGCATTGCACAAGGAGTAAAAAACAGGAAAAGGATACCCAACTGTGCAGTTTGACTTGTATTTGTTTAAAAAAGCCCTTTAATTATAGCCAAGCAGTAATTCATAAAGGTACCTAATGAATTTTAGTCCCCCTTTTTTCCTCTAAAACAATTGCAAGTAGATTGCACATCTCCCAAATATGCTTATTATTCAAAAGTTGTCAGTGAGGAATGTGTCCACGCTTTTTATCTAGAGATGGACCACAAACACTTGGTTGCCAGACATGGCACGTGGCCTTGGGTTTTGTTCCTAAGTGGGTGAAGCACGTGTGGGCACTTGTGAAAATAACCCTCATCTCTGAAAGTCAACTTAGCCTCTCTGGTGGAACAGGAGAATGGACTTGGTTACTTTTTCTTGTTTTATCACAGGAGCTAAACATACAAATGTCTGAAATCATAGCAAACTCATATGTATGTTTATGAACTCAGTCACGTGAGCTATCCCACCATGTCTCTGTCTTCCTCGCAGCGCAGTAGCCAGTATTCCCCAGCCAGAAGGGAGATCTCACACTGCCCATATTTTGTAGTGTCAGTTTCAGCTATTTTGATGCCAAATGTAACTAAATTCTGGAGAATTTGAGACTGGCTGATTCCAAAGGCTGAACCCATAACGCATTATGGTCAAGCTTGTATTTTGAAGTGTTTAGCCACAAGCTGACAGGACAGTTTTAAAATGATTTTGTTACCTGAGAATTAAATGTCCCCTTTAACCTGTTCTCACTAAAACTGTCAGAAGTCACGTCTTGCCCACGGCTTTTGGGGGTAGGCACTTTGCTTCCCACACTAATGAGTGCTTATCCATCTAGATAGCACTGCATTCGTCAGAAAAGCTTTATGTAGATTTTCAATGGATACAGTGTATTTGTATCCTTTCTAAATAGAGGAAGATATGGTGGAGAGACTCCTACAAGGGCGTAGAGCCCCCAGAGTCTTTCATGGTTCTTATATATGTAGTTATATTGCAATTGAAGGAGGAAAGAATCTGTAGAATCAATTTAATTATCTTTTAATCTATCTGAATATTAATGCAATCAATTTATTATTTAATTCTTTATCTAGCAGTCTATTTCCACAGCACATGCTTAGCTCATGAACGGGGCTGGAAGGAGCCATGTGATATCGCTGTGAGCTCATTCAGGCGAAGAACAGTTTCTGTGCAGAGCTGTATGTTGCCTGGAGAAGTTCCAGCTTTTAAACAAAAATTAGTGGTAGTGTCTGGGAAGCTGTGCTTTAAGTGTGAAGCTACCTTAATGGCATCAACAGTTTGATACAAAGGAAAGGACCATGTGAAGTGACCTCCCTGTCCTCTGCTGAACTCCAGCACTCTTGGTCCCGCTGGTGAAGTCCCTGCGGGCAATGCCTATGGGATGGGCAGGCGACACTGCTTCCTCGGGGGGATCCTTGTGGGCACAGACTGCTTGTGCAGCTCGTATCCCGGGCGGGCAGGTGTGYTTGTGTGATACTTCGATACACATTACTATCTGCAAGGTCTGACTGCAATTTTTTTTAGTTGGGTGGTTTATATTTTTTGAGTGGCATCATTTGTGAACTCTAGCTTTTATTTCTCCTGTAGTTATCTATGAGCAGAACACGAGTTGTAAATAGGGCACATATGATATGAAATTCATAAGGAGGCAATAAACATAAACTTGATAATGTAATTTAATGTGCTTATGCATTAAGTATTATTTCTAACTATAACTGCAGTTCAGCTCTGAACCTTCGCTCACTGAGGTCATTAGCAGTGCTGCTACTGGCTGCCGCAGGGCTAGGAACAAGTCCTCGAAGGGGGGAAATGGAAACACTTGCCACTGACTCAACAAGTAATTGAAGCTTTTGCAAGCTGTGGATTCTAAAAAATTGCTTTTCTGTTGTATCCTTTCAAAAGCTTGAAATTATAACTTTTTTTCCCCTCCGCTGATTTTATGGTTTCCATTTGGCAAATTCTGACTCTTTTCTTTCTTAGATTTTTAATGGAAATTGAAGTTGCAAGATGTTTTCTATGCTGGTGAACAAGCTGGGTTTACTCTTTATCTGTGTTTGATAGTGAAGCATCAGGAAACAAAATATCATAAGGCTTTTATGTGCAGGGGTTATCGTTTAACTGCTATTTTCTTAACCCTTTTGGTAAGGGGGTAGGTGTGAAATCTTTAGTTTGCAAATTATCTCCTTAAAAATCTTTCTGATAAAGAATTAGCAATGCAAACATTGGCTTATGAATAAATATTGACAAGTGACTAGCCAAATTTACATAAAATAGCTATAATGAAAGAAATGGCCCTCAAAACATTTCATATAACAGTGTCAATTCAATACAGTAAGAACTGGATAACTCTTGAAAATATTTCTAAATGAATATACTAAGAACCTGACTAAACTCTTCTTATTTTTACAGAGCAGTAATTCTACACAGCTCTCCATGGGGCAAGATGCTATACAACATGTACAGGAGTGAAAACTGAGCTAAAACAGATTTTTCATGTTAGCAGATGTATGAGAGATGGAAATTCTTGAGACAAAAATGTGAAATGGTTTTTAAAATATAGGTAGTCTTTTCCATCCTCTGACTTTTCTCCTTAATAATTCTTCTACAAAGAGAGTCCTCCAGTATTAAAGATAGGTCTGCTCCGGGAGGAGCAGCTCTGGCGGGAGAAAGGTGGGAGCCTCTGCGAGCTTGCGGTGCTCCCCAGCACTGGGCTCATTTGTTGAACAAATCACCCACAGGAGAGGAGCCAAATTGGGTCACTGACCTGCACGTGTGGCAACAGCGGCCCTAAACAGCCAGACTACTGTTAATTTACAACGATAATTTAAGAACTTAATTTTATCTCGTACCTCCAGCAAGTTATGAATTGGCTCCTCTTTATAAAAGTGACATCCCAACAAATCCTTGAAAGGTAGAAGGCCCCGCTGCATCTGTGCTTAGCTGCCCGGCGCCTTCTGGGCTGGGTTCCTGGCAAACTCAAGGAGGTCAGTGAAGAAATTCTGGCTTTGTCCTCTGTTGGTATTGTTTTAATTGCTTTAGAGTATTTGAGTCCTGGTGATTAACAGTGACACACAGGCTCAGTGATGTGACTGAAGGAAAAGTATTAATATCACAAACTGCTCCAAAATAATTCAGCAAAAAAGGAAATGAAGCACTTTCAGCTCTGGGATGAGTAAACTGGCACATAAGAGCTTCCATCCTTGTTTTAAAAATGATAAAACAACGAAGTGCCTGATGTGTTCAGCAGCTTGGAGCTGTAGCAGGTTTGGACTGTGCTAATCTGCCTGCTTCTTAATGATAGCTGTAAAGTGCTGGGGATCTGTACTCTAGCTGGAGAAAACATTTATTCCCATTTTTACTTCCAACATGTGAATATCTTTAGTGAGGTCCATAGTGTGGCTTAATAAACATGCAGAAATGCCGTGCTGACATGCTTACTCTTCGCATGTTCCTCCTGAGCTTGGTGGGATTTGTGCCGGGGGATGCGATTAATTCAGTTGCAGGGAGCCTGGTCAAGGCTTCTTTGTCAGAAGCCGTGGTGGAGAGCTCGTGACTCCTCTGCGAGATGCCCAGCAGCTCACAACAGTGCTGCGAGCAAGCCCAGGCAAGAAAAGTATTTTGGGGTGAAAGTGTAGAAGAATGGGAGCCTACAGGCTCCGAGGTGTGCGATCAGGACTGCTTTGTTCTGGTTGAGCTTAGTCAGATTTGAAGGTGTTTGGGCATTTCCAGGGAATGACAGCTATGGCTTATAGGTGGGAGGAAACAAAGCAAGAGTGGTGGGAAGAAACTGGGTGCCAGATGATTGATCTGCGCTGCTACCTTGCAGCAAGGCTGCAGGAGGGGGTTTTCCTGCCAATCCATTTTTTATTTTGTCTGGGCAAAGCTGACGTGCACCTCCCAAAGTGTAAAGAGAAATATGCACTGCAGAGAAACCCTGGGAATGAGCCTATGGTGCTAGCAAAATTAATTTTCTTGTCATGTTGCATTGCTTGAATTGTGAACAACAGCACGACTAGCCGGTAAATGATTCTGTTTCTCTCTCTTGCATGTCAGGACGGTAGAGTTGGTCATTTTCCTGGCATGATACAGTTCTTGCTTCTTCCTCACGGTACTTAGGTGTCATTAAAGGGTTTGTGCAGGCCGGGAACAGTGGAAGCATAACTATCCTAACACTGGGTGGCATTTTGCTAGCAATTTGTGAGTACTGAGATTAGGGAACGTAGCAGTTTCTCCTTTTCACCTTCCTGAAATCAGTTTACCTTCTTAATTTGCCTCCTGGAAACCACAGACATAAGACTGCAAACTTAAATCTTGTTGCTAATGAGACTATACTAACTTCACCTCAGAAGGCTGTATAGTTTGCAGCCATTTATGCCTGTAAAACATCCTAAGAAGAGAGAGAAGTTTTTGTTTTCTATGTTACTCACTTTTACCACTGTAACTTTCCCTTTCAAGGCAGATTGACAGTGTCACCAGCCTGTCTTTAGAAATCTCTGTGCTTTCAGTACACAAGGAGCTATAAGCTTCCAGTTAGACTTTCTCATATGTCAACAAAGAAAGAAAAAAACAAAACAAAACAGGAAAGCAGTCGCACTATATTCCCACAGGGAGAGCATAAAATAACTCTTTCCTTTTGTAGCTGACTATCTCCAGTACAGGAACTGTCACTGCAGAAAGAGGCAGGGTTTCTTGCATTTAATAGCATGTAGAGAGTCGTAATAAACGCAAGATGTCGGCACTTCCGCCTGTCGCTTAGACTGCTAACTCTATTTTCCTGTTGTATGCAATGCCAGTAAAACATGATCCATAAGCCCTGGGCTTTCTGCATTACTGTCACAAGCCAGGTAGTGATTCTGTGAAATTTTCAGCACAATTTTTCTCCCTGGTAAATACCAGTTCATAGAAGCAAATGTGTGGCAATGGATCTGTTTTGGCAAAGCTTTTATTAAAAGGCTTTTCCAGTTCTAGAATGGAGCTCCTACCTGTCCCTCCCTCTTCCCTGCACCGCACGGTCAGCAGCACCAGCGCTTGCGGTCTTCACTTGTGGTACTGCAACTCGAGAGCATTTTCCATCTCCCAGATGATTGCCGATGTCCTCTGGACAACTGGTTACCCTGAGATGTGGGTTCTCGCTGTTCTTTGGCAAAAAAGTATGAAAGGGCAGTTTTGTTTTGGTGCAAAAGGAAAACAAATGTCAAAACTTTGAATGCCGTGTAGAGGTGGTGTTCTGCAGCAAATTTTAATAAGGACAGCTGCAGGAGAAACCTTCCGACTCTCTGAGACTCTCGCCCGTCAYTGCGTTTTATTAAAATGTCAGAATGAGTAAGGCTGCTCTTCTGCAAGATGTGGCAAACCTGTGCTGTTAGCAAAAATCTGCTGTGTATTAATGGCAAGGTCAATGGTGGAAAACAGGATCTGTGCAAAGATGTTTGTTTCTTTTGAAGAACACATGTAAGAATATACTCCTATAAGCGTGTGTGTCGTCCTGCTTTCCCYCTCCGCTGAAATGAAGCCTAAGTTCGTTTGCTTGCTGTATAGAGCTTATTTGTGGAAAAATGTGTCTACAGTTGTAAAGCATMAGCATTATCCCCTTCTCTCAAAAATACTGTGAAGCAGAAGTACCCTTCTGCAGTGCCCTGTCGCATTCGGCTCCCCTGGTTCCCTGCAGACCGCAAAGCGGGATGGCAAATTCATGTTTACATTTGTAAAAGAGCACCCCCGAGTCATCCCTAATTCCAGAGCTGCCTGATCCCGATATCCCGGCGCCCTGACGTGGGAGAGGCGCTTGACATCACCCAGGTCTCGTGGGACTCTGCGCTACGCAGCTCTGCACATAGTCTGTGCAGCAGGCTTACTAGGGCACGGTGACAAAAGCTGGGATTTCTGAGATTTTTGTGGCCTAAATCCTTGATTCAAAATCTGTTAATTGTTTATTACAGATAATATTATTCTCCATCTTTTAGTTGTATTTATGTAGCTACTCCTCTACTTTTTATTCTTTCTCTGAAATACACTTTTACCAATGAAAAATGATGCATACTAACAGGAGTGAAAACCTTAAGGGGTCATTACAAACCTTTTTTTTTTCCTAATATAAATTTTACAGGTACTGTGCATTTGCTTATATCATATATCTTATGCTGCTGGTGTTGTGGAAAATTAGAAAATGTTGCATGATTTTATTCATCTTGTAGGAGCACACTGTATGGTCGYGGAATGTGTTTGACCTCCTGTGGCAATGGTGCATGTTGCTTGGAAAAGTTACAAACACGTAACTGAGAGGAAGGCGTATATAGCCCCGCTGTAGGCAGTAATTCAATTTTGCTGTGACATTAGATTCTTTCTTAACATACACACAAGTAGACTCTGCCCAAGGTGACATCCGTGTCTTGTGAAAGATCTGGGAAACGGACCCAAACCTTGCRTCTCCTTCTGAAGAGCACCTCAGTTAAACATCTGTAGTGCTAAATGAGCTCCAACGTGCTGGAGCAGGTCTCCCACTGCTGTTCGGGTTGCAGGGGGGAACAGGGGGCATCTGCTTTGCGTTTCACTGTTCGCACTCTGATCGGTGTTAAACCCTCCCTTTTCACAGATTCAGTTTCACAAGTTGTGGGTTTTTTTGGTTTGTTTTGTTTCTTTTTCTGGTCTGTGTCACAGACTATAATCTTTGCCAATGAAAATAGCATGGAAAAGCCGTAAAATATTGAGCCAATTATGGTAGGAAAGTAAAAAAAGATGCTAACAGAAAGTATGCCTTAGAAGTACTCACTCAAAAGACATTAGTTTATTGGTGTATTTGGATACTCTACAGGGAAGTACATAAAGGAATTAAATGTACAGGTTGTGTTTGTAAAGCTGTGAACTTTAATGACATAAACTCAAAGTGGAGATGTTGCAGCAGATGGAGCCGTACAGGGAGAAGCTACTGTACAAATTCTTGTATCAGTACCACCAGCTGTCAATATATTTTTGGATTAGTTTACAGAATAACYTGTCTCCCCAGTTAAGAATAAACAAAGCATAAAGCAGACTAAGAATTTTGCTTTTCAAAATAAAGAAATAAAAAGTAATGAAATCTAACTTAATGAGATTGAAATAATTTTTATAACAAATTTTAAATAGCTACAATGTTTCAAATGACTTCAATGGATTTATGCCACTGTACCTGTCTAGGATTCAATACAATTGACCTCTCTACATGAGGCAAACTGACTTCTGTAGGAAGAATCTGATTAATCTGGAAGGCTTATAAAGCAGCACAAGCCCATGCATATAGCAATTCCAGTAGTCTTCCTATATCCCTAAGGTTGCTTTTATATGTCTAAAAATACATCATTTTGAACTGTTACATCTATTCACCAGTACAACTCCCTTTACTCAGATGGTGTCTCTAACATCCCTTTGCTTTCCCCAATATTGGGCTTACTGTCATCACTCAATATTCAACCATAATATATTTAAATAATTATTCTGGGAGCAAGTCCTTTGGATCAGGCAGTCCATTCTTAGTGTTTTGGAACACTGAATATTTTTGACAGGAAAAATACAAAACCTAGTTAAAGCAGTGCAATGTTTCTTGCAAAACCTTACTTCTTCTCATCTCTCAAAATATGCTCTTCTGTTATAAAACCATCTTGGTTCCAAATGCATCCTGGAAATAGGGAAATKCATCGTCAGAAGCAGCTTTTAATCTAGGTGGAAAGGCACGAACAATGAAATTCAGTGAGAAAACGGGGAAATTAAGAAAATGCCTCTTGTCCCAGATCACATCCCCTTTCTTTACCAAGTCGAGGTAACAGTGGTTATTCTTTCTGGGGTGGGATTTCCAGGCTGTATTCTAGCAATAGGTCAAATTTGTCATCCTTCCAAGACCTGCATGTTTTCTCCGTTCTAAGTTTGTGAAAGAGGTGTTTTTCCAAAAATAAAGCTGAGAAAGGCCACCAGGACAGACAGTTTTCTTTTGCCTATATATGGATGCCAAGAACAATTAACATTCTTTATTCATGAGCATAAGTTTAACCTTTGGTATTACTGATATCTGGTGCATATGGTATGATGAGAATATTAAGGAATTATAACCTTAGAAAAGATTGTGTGTGGGGAAGTGGAGGGTGGAGGAAGTGGCATTTGCATAAATGTGAAATCAACTTTATCTAAGTCATTGAATCTTAAAAGCCCATGACTTGATATCCAAATTGATGAAGTATATTTTTACAAGTTATCAAATCACATGTGAAGTTAGAATAATCCAGTTTATCAAGCGCCTTTCTAGTATGTGCTGTAGAATACAAAGCTGTCGTCTGGGGTAAGTCAAATGGGAGATGGGTGATGGAATTCTTATGCTGCTGAAATTGTAGTGTCCTTGAAATACATGTAATGGAGTGCCTCAAATTTAGGAAAAACTGATACTTAATCCCCATTTTTGACAGAGAAGGAAGAGCTGAAAAGAAGTAGCTTTTACACAAATAATTATGAAACTTTTCTTTTTGCACATAGGAATCCAAATCAGCAATTCACATGAGTTATAATGCATGTGTACACATCACAGAAGGACACGCAAAGTTAATATTTGAGTAGGGATGGAGGTGAATTTGCTGGGTAAGAAATTAAACAGATGTGAAAGATAATTGAGAAATAAGATTATTTTATCAGATGTTCCAAAAGCCACTAGCTTGCAACTCAGCAATTTCACTTAGGGGAAAAGCAAAGGCATCTATAAAAATATATAAGAATATATGACAAATGGAGAGAATAGGAAAGTTGGCAATGAGGAATAAAATAAGAGGCTGAGAAATGTAAAAAATTGATTAGATATGCCAGTGCCATGAGAAGAAATATATAGTCAAAGAGCAAAGGAYGATATGGAATATAAGTATGCAGGGAATAAAAAGAATTCTAGCTATGCTTTCAGCCTGTTTAAGGTTTCTTGCTGTGTGGGAAAGGAAGGTGTGTTGATTTATTTTGTTCCTCATCTGAGACTAAAAAAAGGTGAACTAGAATTYGCTAACAAACTCGCACGCATCAAAGAGCTTCAAGAGAGCTGTCTGAAGAGCTGTGCAGGCAACTGACACTTGATCTGTTTAGTTCACTCCAGAGCACTGGAAGAATTGCACAAAACTGGAGGAAGCTCATGYTATTTGTGTAGTGGCTCAACGTAGAGAGGAAAATCAGTCATTGATCCCCGGTGCAGTATAGTTTTTGAATAGCCCATACAGGATTCAATAACAAAGGATTAAAAGAAGCTATAATAAAAGAAGAAATAATTGCATTGCTAATCACCCAGACATCAAAGTTAGTCCGAAAGGATCTGTTTGTTCTGTCTGTTCTGATTATATTACAAGTTTGGCTGATGAAGGTAATACTATTGATGTAATTGTTTTTTATAGATCTGACCTGATACTATTCAGCATTTTGACTATGAAATTAGAATAGTATAAAATTAATGTGGTACACACTGAATGGATTGACAACTGGCTAGTTGTCAAATCTATAAATGAAATTGAAAGTAGTAATGACTATCAAGGAGGTATCTGTTTGCTTCTCATATGCTGTAGTATTTGACATTGCTATCATTGTCAAAACAGTTAACAGAAAATAACTATAAAAGCTGGCATGTGACACAAAAGCCAACAGTCCARTACTGTGACAGGGCAATGTGAAGTCGTGTGTCTGGGACTCGAAGCCCTTAGTGAACTGTGGTGATCAAAGGGACTAATAGGATCATTAGTGGTAGAAAGAGAGAGCATTTCAAGTGGGAGCAGAGATTATCCCTCATGATTAGCAGTGGTCTCCTGGTTCCTGGAGCACCATGTCAGGTTCTCGGGTAATACTTCCAGGAGAATCTGGATAGGGAAATGYTCATCTAATAGCGGCAGAACAGTGGAAAATAGGTCTTACAGAGTAATTTCAGAAATTAAAGTAATTTAGTTTAACAAATCACTCTTGAACTTTCTCTGAACACTCTCTTTTATCTTTTTTTTTTTCCTCATCTCCCTTAATAGTGAAGATAATATGTAATTGGAACAATGTGTGGGTTGTGGTTGATCTTCCACTGCTGGCAAGTTTGAAATCAGGATTAGATTTTATTTATTTATTTTTAAGATGATCGTTAATTTCTGTTTGAACATTAGCCTAACTTTCTTCAAACTATGTTACTATAGTCAAACTCTGGTCTGTGTTATTTGGGAGGTCAAACTGCCCATTAAGAGTAGGACCCTCTATCTTTTATGTAAACGTGAAAATAACACTAAATCCAGTGACTTATTTTTGTCTGAACAAAGTGAGATTCAGAGCTATGCYGATGGTGAAATCCCATAAACAGTAAACTGCTAAGTCCATTTTTTGTCAAAAAAAAGCAGAGAAAAATGCCCTTTCTTCTGACTTTAAGTCAAGATGTTACATTTCTGTTTGCACTGTCTTGTTTCCATGGAAACAGCCATTCTAATTTTAGGTAATATTCTTTATTCCTGCATAAGCCTATGTGGTTCCATGGGTGTTTGTTGCACTGTCATCAAGGAAATTCAAAATAAAGTTGGATAAAATGTATATATCAGATATGGAGAAAGCAAGTGAAATTTTCCAGAGAGAATGAAAATGATAAATCCAAGCTGTATGAGGAAGCCGTGAGAAGCTCTGTGTTCCATTAAATTGAACATGCTATCACTGGATTTGGCTTAAACAGTATTAGACGAAGAAACAGTCTAGCAAGAAACAGATCTCATTTAACTGAGATGTATAACTGAGCTCTTCCTTCTGAATATTTAAATTGCAAAATAATTAAAACATAGTGTCACATGCACTGGAGTCTGTAGAAATTAAGTAGAAAGGTAGGGATGGAGCAGTGAATTGGAAGAGGGAKATGTCTGCCCTTCAGTCTCTAAAAACGAGACAACTTCAGCAGTGTTTATGATAAAAATGAAGTCACCTGAAYAATGTAATTTATTTATTTATGGAGGCCATGCCGCCTATACTAACACAGTAGTGTCAGCATGTTGCACACAGCAGGCTAAGGATTGAAAAGGAGGGGAAATATTATGTTGCCTCAACTGCCAAGAGGGCATCAGCTATGGAATACAGTTGTCTAATCCACAGTCAAGGTTGGGAGCAATATCCCTGCTTTCGCCAAAACTGGAATGGCGTCCTGCGTTGTCAGGGTCCTCTCCGAAAGACGGCGCTCCCAAAAGGTTGGGGAGACGTGCGAGAGCTTTGAGAATCCCAGCTGTAGGAATGGCTGCGCCCCAGGTTTGATATCAAATAACCGCTCTACGGATACTTCTGGGAGCTTCGTCACTGATGACGATGTTTAGAACATAGCATTGTAAAGTGCATGCAGTCTGTCTGTAATCTCAAATTCTTAATATTGAAATAAAAAAATCTGCTTTATTGAATCTATAAGGAAGAGATGAAATCTGCACAAGTTATATTCAAGGAGATTCAGTGCCATAAAGAGTAACTGAGCCAGTTAATGGGATCTAGTGATAGTAGGAGGCCTAAAGAAATCATTGCGTGCATATGTGTACGTTGTTTTTTGGTTCATGGCTGGGCCCCAAACAGCTCTCAGCAACCCTAAGCRTGCTCACTTGCATGGACTTATCTGAAGCAGTAAACAAATGCTCATCTGTAGCACTGCATGTCTGTGTGCAATTATATTAGCAAAGCTCCTTCAATTAATTCTCTAACAACAATAAACAATTGTAGAACATGAAATCACGGACATTATATTGTTAATTATCATGTGCTCAAACTAATAATATTCTTGTGGAACTAGTCGTGTTTATCCTCTCCCTTGTTCTCTTATTTTTAATTGTATTCATGAACGAAGAAGAATTTTAATTGATTGATTTTTATTTTTTTGGTTTTGTTTTCTTTTGGTCTTGGAATCTTACTCTGGTTGTATGGATATTTGTGAATAGCAAGCGCCTTATTACGTCATATGGGAACTACAGTGTATTAGAGCATGCAGTTGAAAAATGATCTTCACAAGAAAAGTAATAATGCTTCACTTATATTTGCTAATAAGGGATCTGGGATAACTTTCACAATACACTTTTAGGGAATTATCATAGATCCCCAAATGCATGTACCAAATTATTCTTTTTCTTGAATAAATGTGAGCAAAGCGGCTCATTTAGGTTTACATTCGTTAAACTGAGTAGTTTAAAAACATTCTAGCTGGAGATTAATTTGTGGTTAACATCTTTGGTGGGAATATATGAAACTTCCCATTTTCAATARTAACTTGAGCACTTGGGAGAGTTATTCCCATTTAATGGGAGTCTGGGGTGTTTTAAACTTTTTATACCATTTATTTCTGGAAGATGGCAAAATACTTTGTCTGAAACAACACCATGTCTCCTATTAGGAGCAGACATATTTAAAATTTTGAAAAAGATAAAATCTGAAAATATAGTTGTTTTACAACTTCATCTGTGTATTTCCTATCCTGAAAGTTACCTTTGAATAGGGCTTTTATATGCAACATTTGCATGTTCCAAAAATGTTATAGCAGGGTCTACCACACCCAGATTCGTAGTTYGTTTTTATTGCACCAAGAGACATGAAGCAGCATTTCTGCCCTGAGCGCCGCGGTAGCTCAGTGTCTCCAAAGCCGAATGCTTGCGCTAGCCTGGCAGCTGCTGCCCGTCGGCACTGACGTGGAAAGGAAGGAGCGCAAAAGTGTCCAAACAAAATGGAGGCAAGAATAAATGAGACTTTTCCAATAGTTCTTTAATGGCTGAAGATATCTTTTAATGAGTGTCAAAGGAGATATTTTCAAAATATTTCATTTAATTAGTCAAATCCAGAAATGGAGACAAGACAAAAGTATTTTCAAGTCCCTTCAGGGTTTCCTGTAAAACAATCCTAAAACTSTCTTTGTTTCTTCCTGAAACTGGAACAGAGTGTTCCAAACTGAGGCTATCCCAYGTTAAGTCAATCTATAGTAAATTGCTCCTAGGACTCCCAAATAACTGGGTTTTTAAATAACTTTAGCTGTTGTCCTATTCCTAGCTGTGAATGTCCGGCAGCCCAGAGTCTCCCATCCTGTCTGCCCCTGCCCTTGCGAGCGCCGTGTTTGCCTGCGTGCCGGCCTACCGGCCGGCCCCTTCTGGCGCACTAGCTCCTGCCGCGGGAAAGCCTCCTCGCTGGAAGCGGGGCGAGCCGCCCCGGAGGCGCAGCGGTGCCGCGGGCAGCAGGCAGCAGGCAGCGGGCAGCGGGCAGCGGGGAGTAGGCAGCGGCCCGGCGGCCGCCGGGAGAACGTCTGCGCGCCAGCATGCCGAGCGCAGGGCAGGGGGCAGAAGGACACGCGTACTTGCTAGAGGAGGCAGGGCTGTTTATTCTGCTGTCTGAAGCTTGCGCGTGTGGCGGGCACGGGGGAGAGCGTGGGCGGCCGTGCCAGCCGCTGGCCTCCCCGAGCATGCCTTGCTGGGCGCCGCAGGCTGCGGCCGCGGTCTCGCGCACCGTGACGCAGCGCATCGAAAGCAAAGCTTGCTTAGCGTCTCAGGTGTTTATGAAAAATCCAGCACGGACTAGTCCCATTTGGGCTGCCAGTTATACGGATGCGAAGGCAGGAATGGCCGTTCCTGTGTAACGGGAAGGAGGGGAGAGCCCCGCGGGTTTCTCTGTCGTGCAGAGGTGTCCCGTGCAAAGACACTGTCGCACAGCTTCTCCTCACCTTCCTCAGCCTCCCACTTCTGCTCCTGCAAAAGCCCAAGCAAACCGGAGCAGCCCAAAGCCCCGACAGCCCTGTGCCGAGCCCCAGCACAGGGTGCTGCAATCCCTGCTGGCTGCTTGTTGGTGACGTGTACGAAGCGAGGTGTAAAATCTTTCTTGCTGAAAACTTTTTTGTAATGAACAGTAACTTTTAAAAGGAACGGTTTATAATGTTGTTTGGTAGGAGGCAAATATTTTGCATAGCTCTAATCAGTCATCTTTTGAGTTTTTATTTTTTCCGTTTAATGAAATGAAGGCTACACAAAGCCTGCAGTTGGCTGCGGTTCCTTTTTTGCATCCTTTGTCCCTGCTGCACCCTGCGCTGAGAGCAACGGGGCTACGCAGGGAACGTGAGTGCGGTACAGAGCTCTTGAAATATTTACTTCTGCTTTCCTTTTATAAAATGGAGGTTATAAGCACTGAGAAAATCCCTTTTCTCCCTGCAACAGCAGAATTGTAATTACATTTATTTCTGCTACTCATTGGCTGATAGGCAATCTTTTATCTCCCATTCTGCCTCCTAGCATTTGTTACAGCTCTTATAAGTAGATTACGCTCACTTTTAGGAAATTTGATTTGTTTTGAACTTACTAACTTTATGGCTAAGTCTAACCTAACTTTTTTTTTTTTTTTTGAGAAATTCCCTATTTTGTTAATGGTTATCCTTATTCTGAGAATAGACTAAAAAGGAATTTATTGATATTAATGAAGTAGCTGAAGTGCTGAGTAGTTGAAAGGGAACCTTTGTGAAAGGAAAAGGAACAGATGGATTTGTACGGTGGAGGCACGCGACTGAATATGATAACAATACAGCAATGCAAGTCATTGATCTTTTAGCTTAGGTGTAATAAATGACCATATATGTGTTTTCTTAGCTTTGATGTTGTGTCTTATATAGCATTTTAAATTTGTTTCCATGCATGGTTAAATCTTTATGGTTATATGTAACAAGCATAAGCYAACCATCAAGTATAAGCAAATGAATGACTTGGGTCAAATCTACCTTTCAAGAATGAATATAATTCTGCAGGGAAGACAAAATTGGTAAAACMTTGTGATGTTTTACTTTTAGTTTATAGATTTTGTTTGGGTTTAATCAATATGAATTGGTGTATGATCRGAACCAAACCCAAAGGATTTTTCTCTTATACAGGAAATTGAAAATACCTCTAAAATTTCATTAAAAAGCATAACAATTTCTTCTGTTATCTAGTCTAACTTAACAACAGAAAAATCCAGATTTCCTGCTTGTTCTTATATCTAGCAATAGATAAATTTAAAGTAAAATTAAAGGTCCAAGCCTCGTTCATAAAGGCATTTTTTCTTGTTTGTTTAATGAGAGCATGGTTAAGCTCTCATGGTTATGCATGACTTAAATATAAACATACTGGATGATTGTATTTTATTGTATTTTCCAATAAATTGTAGCTATAGCTTTCACTGTATTTTTAATATTTTAAGAGGAATAGTGAAATAAATTTGATGAAAAGAAACATTGTGTACCAAGCTCAAAAAGCATGAAATGGAATAGCGTTAGAAAAGACAAGCATGCTATGCACTGAATGACATTATCATTCTTTGAGCTGCCTGCTGCGCCGTCACTCTTGGCTGTCTTACAGACCTAAAAGTACTTCTGTGTTAGCTGGAAAAGTTTATTAGTAAACTCTGAGAATCAGGAAAGCTGCAGAATAAGCGTCTTACTGTGGTTGTCCCACATCAGATGATCCTGGATAGATTTTACTTGCAATCTAGAAAAAGAAAAAAGTAGTTCTTATGCACCAATTTGTACACTTACTGGGGAGCTAAAATCAGCCTATGACGCTTGAATAGCTTGCTATTATTTTCTTTGCAATTCTAAACAGGAACATAGAAGTGAAAAATACGCAGTGCTTTTCCAAAGAACGGAATGGTGGATTGTTACTTTACTCTTTTTTGCATTATCGGTTCAGTCACCGTAATGCTGAGGGAGGTAGCGCCCGATGCTGGGCTGCTAGAGACCCCAGCTTCTCCCCGTGGCTCCGTTTGGTGCATTCGCCAGCCTTGGCGTCAAATAGGATGCAAATATGACCAGCTTTGAAATCTTAAGCTGTGTAAATGAAGGATTTCAACTCAAAAGACATTTTTTTTTTTTTCTGTTGGGAGATTAAGAAGATGTATGTTTCTGAGACATATTTTAGGTAATTTGTTTATAGCTGAATGTGGGCCAGGTAAATAAATACATGCAAGACGTTTTTTTCATTATGGTTTAAAAGGCTCAGCTCTTAATAAACGGTGCTGTTGGATGACATCTTCCAAGCTATCACGTGCCTGTGTCTATTAAAACAACAGATTTTAATAAATGTATTTGTCTTCATCGCAGATATGTAAACACACGCTTCTAACATTATTCTGCTTCAGTACTGCAGCTATTCTATAAGAAGTTAACGGAGTGGCACGTGATAACCGGAGACAGCCATCGTAGCTGTGGTGTCCCCGCGAGCTAATTTGTGAGCAAGGCTGGTTTTAGCCAGCAGGTATGCGTTCAGCTTGCAGGCAAACCGCGCTGGTGCTACGGGAATGTGCGGCATATGTCGTGGGGAAAGCGGGCAGGTCGGGGGGCCAGCTTCTGCGGCGCCTTTCAGCTCAGCCTGGGGAGCAAACAGATGCCTTTGTAATCCTTTTTCACTACTCATTACGGTCTGCTCGTGTGTATTTACGTAGGTGAAAGGGAGGACAAAACCATTTATATATTTATTTAGCATTCTTGGGATTTTTTTTGTAACAACTCTGATAAGGCAGCTAATATTTGGCAGTCTTTATAAACAAAAATATTTTCAAAGCAGACTTTCCAGTTCTCTGGATCAAATCAAATAGAACTGACTGCCAACATAAATGTGAAGGAAATTATTCAAGAATACTGTTGTCTATCTGAGTGAGTGTGTATGGGATCTGTATTTACTACAAAGGAAGGGAAATATGCACAAACTTTGCTATTTATGCTTCTGCCATGCACATCTATGAATGTTCTTTACCTCAGCAGTAAAGTTTGATCCTGTATATCTCACCTACATAGTACAGGAAATTTCTGTCCTATAATCATGCCCTTGCTAAAGGGGTTTTGTGCAGAGGGTTGGGTTCAGAGTTGTACAATAATTTCCTGTGAAGGTGTGAAGTTCTAGTCCATTCACTTGCTTTTGAGAATAGAGAAAGCATTTCATACGCACCTTGTGGCTTGGGAAGACTGGTTTGTCTCAGAAAATTCCTCTCACTGGTGCAGTGACCTTGGTGGACAGAGCCGGCCAGGCAATGCAGCGCGTTGTCCCCAGGTCACTAGCCAGGCAGAGACCTTGATGGGGAGCTTCTGCTGGAGTCCTCAGAAATGTGCTTTACTTTCAAAATGCTGCGTGAAAGTGCCTCAGGAAAATACAAAAGCATTTTCAGGGTTTCTTTTACAGGAAATATTGGAAAACTAWATTTCTGGATTGGGCTGGTTAAATAAAACATTTGGAAAAATTGTTGAAATAAGATTCTGTAAAGTATGTATTGAAGGAAATTGATATCTGCATCTGAGGAGAAAGGTCACTGGAAAAAAAATATTAGTTCTGAATTTTATTGTCTGCTGCAGTATTCATGTCCAGAGCTTTCACTGCTCTTCCGTATGACCATAGCTAAACTGTTCAGGGCTGTGGCTTCCACCCAGCGCTCTTTGGGTCATGACAGGCGTAGCTTGCACATCGAGGCTCTTAAGGGTGTGCTGGGAGGTCATCAGGAAAACTTTGGGAAACGCTCCTAGGTTACTGGGCACCTATTCCGTTAGCTGGGGGATCAAGGAGATTCTTCACCTTAATGCTTTAGCATGCTGCTTATGACTCTAAATTTAGAGGCTTTGACTTCTGAATTATGTTGTGGAAAGTCAGTAAAAAATTTGGCAATTCCTTATTAGGTCAGTTAAATTACAGTTCTCCATCTGCTGTCAGTGAGTGATAGGAAAGATAACCATGCAGCGAAACCTGCAGGGTAGGGGTGCCTGTTCGAAGGCCATGCTTCACACACCGCATTTTATTACAGTGAGAATCATCTCAGAGGCTGCCTCTCCTCTTCCATGCTCTCATACAATGCAGAACAAAGTTTGCAGCTTTATTTGAGCGGAGCACTATGTAAAGGTGGACTGCAAAGCCCTTGTTTGCCTAGAAGCCATACTAGTTAAAAAAAAAAATCCTGTCATATGAGCCAAATCTCATTTGAACATGAGAAAAAGTGAACTTCAATGATGTTACCATCATGAAAAATAGATTATGCTTACGGAATGAAATGCGACATGAAGAAAAAGGGAAAAAATTGCTTTTTACCAGATTCCCTTTATGAAAGATAAATTTGCTCAAAAGAGAAATTCTAGTCAGGGAAGTATCTGTGATATTTTCCCACAGAAATCACAAAGGGTGTCTATAGAAAAGAGTGATAAGTAGGTGTAGTGATAGTTTAAGAAAATAACCACTGAAGTATGGTTTCTTAGTAGATGACTGAGCAAGGACAAGCACAGAAATTTCTAGGTTTCTGGTTCAGGATTTGTGTGTGTTGGGAGGAGGGAGACGGAGGCTTAGACATTTATATGTTTTTAAGATATGCATATACGTTTCTATTTGGATATAGCTGCAGAGTAACATTTGCCCAGGATCCTATACATTTCCACTAGCATTAAGCTGATATTTTGCAAAATCACAGATTTTATTCATTTCTATTTGTATGACATATGTAAAAGCTGTTATTCCTGGTCATTCGTTCCTTTTGATTTAACACAGGAATATATAGGCATGTTTCCCTAGCTAAAGAAAGTATTTACCTGGTAACGGGAGTAGCAGGATCTTGTCTGGCAACAAGATTCACAGATTTCCCCATTTCCCATCACCAGTGTACTGAGACATGGAAATATTCAAATTGCAGTATTTGTATATATATAATCTAAGGAAACTTTGCATGTTTGCTAGAACAGGCAAGAAATGGAAAAGCTTTAATAATTTTAGAATATTACATCTTAAATCATTTTTACAAAGGGTCAAAACCAGAGGCTATTTCAAGGAAAGCGCTTTTCAGAAGAAGGTCATGCGCATTCCAATTCATTTGATGAGAGTGGGGAAAATGATCCAGAGTGGACCCAGTGCGTTTAGGGAGAAGGAAAAGCAGAAAGCCTCTCTAATACATCTTCTGAAAGCCTCAGAAAAGCCAAATGGGATTCTCAGCTACTTTTGGTTATGAGTCAAAGGCTGTAAGCCTTCCCAAATGGGCCAGGGAGAGAAATGTGACTGGTTAGTAATAAAGGAAAAAAAGAGGGACGGATCCGTTCTTTACTGATGTGTGTGTGGGTGAGGTGCATCCTGCTGCTCACCTCCGCAGCAGCCCGCAGTACGGCAGTCACTTGCTTCCGACCCGCCGGGGGCTTTGCAGATGAAGAACAGATTTATTTCTTTTTCTGTGAAAAGTGTGGTTGAATGAGGACTTAAACACATACAAAATTCTTTTATTTTTGTTTGCTAGTGTAAACAAAGAAGATGAGAGGGACAAGCCTGGATTGTTGATGTAGTCAGTGTTTTAAATCAAATTAGCATCCCTCCTCTACACTCCCCCCCGCACTCAGGCACCGCAGCTGACAGTAAGCGTTATCTGAAGTCAAGTCGATCAAAATGCTCAGTATGTGCAGCGGCGCTGTCGGCGCTCTCGCTGAGTCCATCCGCGCAGGGAGGCGGAAGCGGCAGGGAGGCCGCGGCGCTGGCGGGGGCAGCTAGCCCGCGGTGAGCCCTAGCCCGCGGCGAGCCCTAGCCCGCGGCTGGAGGCAGGGGCACGGGCAGGCCCCCTCGGCCGGCCCGCGCCCGCAGCGGGTGCTTCGGTGGTGCCGTCGGAGGCTGCGGGGCTCCTCAGGGCTCTCCTGGGTGACTGTGTGCAATTTAGGCTGCAGCATTGCCGTGCTGAGATACCCAAGTTAGACGAAGCCTATTCTGTTGCAGGCGTAGCTTGAAAATCCCCACTTGTTCCATACTGCCCTGTTCTTTACTTGCTGCTCAAAATCTTTGCATGCTGGTGCGTTGTGCTTCAAATGGTCTTCCTACAGCACTGGGATTTCCCCAACCTTTTAAGCACCGCTGCTAAGTCTGCACCTGCTCTGAAGGGATTTTGCCAAATGGTCCAGCTTGACTATCTCAGCTCCCTGTTTGCAGAGGTCGCAGAGATACTCAGATGGGACTCGGATGCCTGGGTTCTGTTCATGCCTCTGTCACTGACCTAAGAGGTCACTTCTGGCTTAAGATGCTTTCTAAGAAAGTCCTAGCCAGCCCTGGGCCTAGTTTGCCCTTTTCTAAAATGGGCAGGGAAGCTGATAAGGAGTTGTGCGATCTGTACTTAAGTGCTATGCAATCAACAGGTCTTTAGGAAGAGCCCTTACAGGTGTTGGAAGCTGCTATCTTCTGTTTTCTCAAGTACAGGAAGTCCTACATATTGTTCACCAGGTTTGATGCCATATTATCGTCAAACATTATGACAAACTACTTAGATTAGATCTCCAGGGTGCAGGAAAAGTACTTTGTGTTGGAAACTGAAAGCTTATAAATAATAGCCTGGTCCCAAGAGGCTCAAAATTGTTTCCAGGCTCTCCTGAAGAACGTTTAAGAAACGTTCTTAAGATAAGCAAAGTCCTAAGCTTACAACCAGTTCAGGATCGTTTGGTTTCCTTACACAGACAAGCTATATAGAAAACTATAGAAAACTACAGTTTTCTAGAATGGCTGCTGGCATTAGTTCAGTCTGTGTAGTATCTGTTACTGGTGACCTAGTATAAAGATGTTTTCTGTCTGGTTCTTTAGTCCTTTTCTAATAATTCCTAAAGTGATTTTCTCTTTTTGTTCTCTGTTAAGCAATGCATTAACGTTTATACAGTTATCTACTCTAAGTGCAAGATCTCCTGTCTGTGTGGTAATAACCAACTAAAATCTTAATTGTAAGGTATTTTTGTAATCTTTCACAACTGGCCCTAGGGATCATGAACAAATTTGGTTACTTTAGTAACACATTCTAGATTTGAAAGATCTAGGGCTTAACATCTCTGAGCGCCAGAGCTCTGCTTAGTTAAGAGAAGGGTAAAAAGGTAGGACCCAGACACCAAAAGGATCTCTACCTGCAAATTATCATCAAAGTGGATTGTTTCTTTCTTTTTCATTTGTCTTCAGTGGGTCTTTTTGCTCCACTTCTTTGTGCAGTAGAATGACTTAAGGTTGAAAATAATGGCACAGGAGCTTGCTCAGATGCCTTTCTGCTGGCTAGGAGTTGCCTTGGCCAAGTGGGATTTCCTCCTGTTGGTTTATACCTGGAATAGAGATCCTAGGTGTTCCTGAATGTAGAGTCTGGGTGTTAGTACAAAATAGCTCTGGGAAATTAGAGACCCCACCCTCCTGAYGTTAGTAGGAGCAGATCTACTCACTGCACAACTATACGTGTTCCTCAAATTGATACAAAATTCTTGCAAATTTGATTCAACACTGCATGCTTTTGAAATGCATAATGTTATCTCTCAAGGCAACTTTATCATACAGATAAGACTTGAAAAAAATGAATTTCTGCCAGTTCTGATTGAACATAAAGACATTAAATGTCTCTGTCAGTACCTCTTGGCAAATACCCCTAGTGACTTACAGTGAGATCTGGATCTGGCACCTTGTACCCCAAAGAAGTCCATTGGTTAGTATGGCTCTGTAGTTATAGCTGTGAAATGCTATGGTTCTTCAGGAGAATCAGTAGATCTTATTGTCTCAAAATACTTGTTTTTTATACAACAGATGAAATGAGTACAAAAGGCATGTGGGTTAATTTTAAAGCTATATGTAATAGCTGAAATAATGAAGTCCATAGGGTTTCTCTGTGTAGTAATCTTTTATGAAAGTCAGTGGCAGATTTATCTGGAAAAGAAGTGAATAAGAACTGTAGGGTTTGACCAAAATGAAATTATTAACAGTAATCTTTTTAATATTAACAAGATTTATTAACATAGTATTTAACTGAATGTCCACTAACAGTTTGAATTTCTGTTGCCCATTCCGAATGTTCTGGATTTGTTTTCCACTTGCATAGTTGCTACTTGGAGTCATTTGCCTCATAGACTGTGTAGGTAGTAAGAGTTCAGGTAAGAAAGAAACAGTCCCAGAAGAGCACTTAAGTGTTTTTGTTTTTCCCCTTTCTATTCTTTCTGGGGAAGCAGAGGGGCTCCCTGTTGTATCACAGAACAACTATTTCCTTCTTCATAAGCGCTGAATATGTAACAGAAGGAAACAAGAATTGCCCTAATTACTCATCAGTGGTGCCTTGGAAGAATCGAATATTTTGCTATAAACGTCAGTATTCAGAAAAAAAAAGAACTTTAGTGTTCTTTCTCCTTTTTTTCCTATGTTTTTTTCGCTTTACCTATTTCAAATGTTCATCCTTCATCTCAATCATATCAGTTATAGCTCTTTGGGGAACGCCATGAGTTTGCTCCCTGGTGGAGAAATCACCAGAGTGTGTTCATCTTAAATGAAGACTAGAATTTTGCAGCTGACTGAACATGAGGGAAAATTCATATTAATTAGCTATAATTTTCCCAAACTAATTTCACAGAAAATGATCTTAAACCTACACAATAACATGCATCTATTTAAATCTCTATAGGGTTGTTAGACTGATAAATATTTTAGAAGGAAGATCTTAAAAGGTGTTTAACATCAATACTAACACCTTTCTTGCATGCATAATAAATACAGCAATAAATCCCAAGATGCGACTATGACTTATATTGAGCAGATTCATTACACAGAATTTAGAGAAAAGGAACTCTGAGCTTTGAAGTATTTGGTGTTCTCTTAATTCTGCTCCTGGTGAAGTGCGTGAATCTAACTGTGCTGCTGGTGTGATTGGGAGGGGTGGATGAAGCCTGGCAGCCTGCCCAGGGCAGGGAAACGTCGTGCACAAGCTGAGCAAGGACTCGGGAGAAGGTCCGGCTCTGCCTGTCTGCTCAGACACTGTGATCCACTCCTTCAGTGGTGGAAGAGAGAGATCACTTCTAATGCTGGCGGTGGCAGAGTGTTTATCCTAGTAAATGGGCAAATAATGTAATTGCACACACTGTCAAGGTTAGCAGTAACATAGCTGAGGTACTTTTGTTGCTGACCTGGACGGTGGAAAAGGGAGAGGCGTGGAGCGAGCGCGAAGCTGGCAGGGAAGCGTCAGGGCTGTTGCCGTTATGCTGGTTGCTGTATCTGCCATGAGCAAAGCTGCTGGCTGGTTTGGAGTTTGTTTTAGGATCCTGTCTGCTTACCACCTGCTATGGGGGGCCTACATGTTTAGTCTGAGCTTGGATTGTACTTAACTTAATGTAGAACATACCTGTTTTATTAAAGGCCCTTCCTTGCTCCAGGCTCTCTCTGAAACTTGATTTTTTATTTTTATTTTTGGAAATCCCTTGCTATTTCCTATTCTCCTTGCTGGCTGCCAGGCTGAGAGAAGCAGCCATCCCAAGGAGCTGCGCTAACGCGGAGCTCGGCTGTGTCTGTGCCGTTGCTTGTAACACCTCTTGGTCGCTTGGTTTACTCCCTTTCTTCATCTCAGTAACGTTACTGAGAATCAGCAGGGAGATATTTGCCTTCTCTCTCCCACTGCCTCCGAAGAGCTCTTCTGGTTCCAGCAAGAAGTATAACCCCCCCCATACGTGCGTGTATGTCTAGTTTCTCTTCTAATTGTTACATTAAAGAACATTCAAAGCAATGGCTGTAAATGACTAAGAATTGCAATCACCCCCCAGTTTATTGTGCTTCTAGTGCTAAATGAGTCTCTGTATCTCTGTAAATTGACCAATTACTGGAAGTGTTGTAGTTACCCAGGAGATGGGGTGATAAAGCTGCAGAACAGAGGCATAATGTTAGGGGGCCGATGTTCTCCTATTCATATGCAAGAGCACAAAAGAACAAACATCTAAGATAATCAGAGGGTATGTGCTGCCCTTTGTTCATCTTTCTCTTTTTGACCCGTATTTTTGACTTACCTTTCCTCTGCCACTAAGTCAATCACATGATTTGGAACTTGGTAATACTGCAAGTTTTTTGGATGTTACCCTCTTTTCCAGCAGAGGCCACCCCTGAACTGAAACAGCGGGCTGGCACGTCCAGGCGGCTGCGGCGGACTCCCTTGTGTCCGGCTTTCTTCTCGTTGCCTTTGTCGTGGTCTGGCTGATGAATCAAGCAGCGGTGTGAGGGAGAAGGAAACGGGCCGCCACAGTTATCCCTGCATCCTGCAGCATGAATTTGACTCTCTGATTCTGCAAATCCACGTGTTCCCTGGGAGTTGTTCTGCTCCTTGTTAGGACTCTGCCGTTACCAGGGATAAAGCCGCCTTTTCCATGCTCTGGGCCTGCTTCATCCTGGTGGCCTGAACGCACATTTCTCCTGTGATGCCTCGTGGTTTTGGCTAGGGGAATGAGTAATGCTGTCATCCCAGTTGGCTGGGGAAGAAAGAAACCTAGGTCTGATAACGTGGCTTTTGACACCTGATCAAATAAATTGGTGGAGAACAGCAGAGACRCTGCCTGCTGGGCGAGGGCTGCGGGAGCTGGGTCTGTTTTCGGCAGAGCAGCAGTGTGTTTAGCCTACTGGGGGCACACTGTAACTGGCAGCCACTCGAGGGATGTTTTCTAGGGAAAGTGGTTTCAGGTGTCTGAAACAGCTACATTCTTGTTAGCTTTTATTGCATGTAAAATGATAATGAAAAGATAAGCTGAAGTTGTAAAGTTAAGGCAAGTCACAGCGATCCCTTTTTTGTATGTTTGTGCTGAACCGTAACCCCTTATCGTATTAATCTTCCTTTGAAGCTACAGCAAACAGCTCTGATGTTCATGCCGTATCAGCAGCTGGTATCCCGCCTGCTGTAAAAGGCTAGCAAACCGGCACTGATTGGTGCCAGTTTTTCCATATACCCTTTTGCTTCTTTTCAGCTTTAGCAGGATTATTGTGTGCATACATTGATGCTTTTAACTAACACTATGTATGTTGCATGGGGAAAATTAAAAAAAAAAAACACTGTATGGGTGTGTTTTCTTGGGTTTTACTTTTATCTTTTTCCCTGATGGATAGTCTTGTGGGTTTTACAGTGTGCTACCCAAGGTCTGAGCAAAGAGACTGAGTTTATTAATGAACATGCACAGGACCAGCTGATTATTCTAGTGTTAATTAGACCTCTGCTTTCTCATATGCTAATTGCAGGGTCCAACTGGGTAACTCAGCTGTCTGAACCTCTGATTTGCAGGGGCAACCCAGATTTAAACAGCCAGTATGGTTTGCAACTTTGGTCCACTTTTTCATTTCTTAAAACAGTTACAGCAGAAAGACATTAAAAAAAAAAAAAAAACCAAACCCTAGGCAGCACGGAAGGAAATAATTAAAGCTAGAGTTAGTCATCATACAACAGTAATTATAGAACAGGGATTTGGGCTGATGCTCTCTCTGGAGGCTGAACTGTGGCATCCCAAGGACAAATCTATACACCTTTTAGAAATCGTGCAAGAAGTTGCTCCATTTCTCTCCCCAGGTGTTTTGATGGAGAGGCTGTTTTTTAAATACTTTGGTAAATTTTTTTGACTGCTACGGAAACAAACATCATTAATATATCTATAGGTGGGAGACCCTTGTTGCATTCATCTTTTGGCACATACGGTCTCTGACACCCAGAGCACACAATATTTGTCTGTTGGTGAACTTTGCTGTTAAGAATTTGTTGAAGACAAACAAAGAAAAATCCTCACCATACTTGTTCAAAAACCGAGCTCCTGGTAGTTCCAGGAAGCAATTTGTTTACATAGTAGCTAGAGGAAGGTACTTACGGAGTTTAAGCCAGTTAGTGTTTACCAGCGTACTTCTCGTCAGCAGATCGGTGAACAAAGAAGCAACAGCAGTATAAGTAGGCCTTAGCTTAAATTTCACAGCTAAAGGCAAGAAGAGCAGAGAAGGTGGATGGCATGAACTTCAGTGCAGGTGCTTCAAGACCCTAGTCTAGTCTCTAATTCCTGCAGTCAGGAAGACACAGGCATAGGAGAAATGGCAACTGTAAAAAGGATAGGATGAAAAAAGAGGATGTTTTTCGCAGGAGCATGGAAAGGGAATAGATCTGTGGGTCCTGGATGTGTCAGTGGATGCCCTATTCCTTCAAAAGAGGGAAAAAAAATGACAGGAGTAGAGAGATCAGCCTTGGGAAGGAGAAGGGAGAGAAGGAAAGAGAGAGACCCTTGCTAGCCCGGGAGCATTCTGCTTTCTCCCAACGGCGTTGTGCGCTCCCCAGGGCCTATCCAGGCCTCCCACCGCTCCCTGTCGGAGCATCCTTGAGGCAGGAAAATTCACCTGTGCTGCCAGGCAGGGAAGCCTCGAGCAGGCTTTGAGCAGGACAAGCCTGTGCTGCTGCCCCAGTTGCTGCCCACCTCCCCAGGCCTGAGCGCCCGCCTGGGGAGAGCCGTTCGCTGTCGCTTCTGCTGCCTTTGCGCTCAGCAGAAACGGCAGCGCGTCTCCCCTTGCCTTCACGCGTGCTGTTCAGCAAAGCGTTGACAAGGCAGTAACACGTACCGAATCAGCCGTTCTTCCTGGGATGGGCTGCACGCCACTGCCCGGGAAAGTCTGCAGGACGTTTTGGTATTTATGTAAGCTGCTAGCAAATTACTGCCTGTGCCCCCATCCGAGAGCGAGAATGGCTGTTTGGTGTGGCACGCAGGGTAAAGCAGAGTCTTACCCCCTGCTTTATGCRCCTAACCCTGAACTTTGGAACCGTAATAATCAACCTCCGTTTCAGCAAAATATTTGAAAATTCCAGGGTCCACGTTATTTCCCTGTTCTGCTAACTCTATCTGTTACTTTGCAGGTATCCTTTGGGTTACATGTGCTGCGTTCCAGTCAAGATGAAAGCAGAAGTGAAACTCAGGCCTAAATAAGGTAAGTCATCACTGTTCAGATCTACATGCAAAACCATAGACCTATTTTACTGTTGAACCTTTGGCTTACAAATCAAATCTCTCAAATAATCAAATGTTCAGTTACTTTTGCATACTTTTTTTTTGGGGGGGGGAGGGTAACATTTTGGGTATATTGTCATCTTTTTTGTCCTTAAAATAATATGGAATGTCAGCAAATAAAAGTAGAAGCAGCAAAAAGGATGTTCAACCACTCCAATAGTGAACTTCCTACACAAATCATCTTTCAAAGTTCACTGGGCAGAATCTGAGGTAAAAATATAAAGTTCAGACCTTAATTATATGAATAGTTATATATGCACATGCTTCAACTGTTCCTGTTGTCCTGCTAAAGTGAACTAAAACTGTTCCTAAGGTAAGTTACATCTCTGAATGTTTTGGTCCAGACTCCTCAAGGGCTGAAATGCTTTTCGCATTGGCAGAATGACTGGCTGGGATGGCAGAGTGAGGCTCATTTGTAGCCAAGCTTTTGACTAGCTATTCCTAATATATTTTCAGTCAGCAAGAGAGGTTTGTATAGTATCTACGTGAACGACATCAACATCTCAGCATAGTTTTTCACTTTCTAAGGACTTCTGGACTGAATTAATAACGATATTGTCGCATAATAGCGTTTCTATTAAATAACACTTGTGAAGTTTTATGATGTTCTGTCAATGTCAAAAGTGAAGCAAGTGGATCAACTGAAATAAGACTTTAAAACTCTAAGTTTAATTCAGCCTGATGATGAATCAGTGAAGCTTTTATGCAGATAGACTATTACTGCAATTGTTGGTCTTGAATTTGTTTTTCTCACATTTTAATTTATTTTTAATTCTCTTAACTTTTATTCATTTCATTGAAAGTGTTAAAATGTCTAGTAGATAGAAATCGCTGAAAATTATCAACAGGAAGATGTGAGATTAGTGCTGGTTTTGAGAGGTTTAGAAGATTTAGCTGTTATACCTGGAGGCACTGCAGGATGGAATTATTTTGCCTCAGTACTGTCAAAGATTAAAGAAGGAAATCTCAGCACTTTAGGATACTTGCTGTTTTCATATGACGGTAATTGCTTGTGAACATATAATAGGAGATAGGTCTGAACCCAAACCTCACATTTGAACTTCGAGAAAGTTTGGATACAGGTCCAGATTTTGTTTCTGTTTCAGCTGTACATACAGATAACAAAAGCTGTAGTAGCTTAGTGGCTTTCAGCTTTATAGACCACACAGAAGACTTTCAAGAGGCTGTTAGAGGAGTTGTAGAGGTGAAAAAGTTGTATGCCATTTGAAACAAATTGAACTGAAGTGACTTTTTTTTTTTACTTTTTACTTTTCCATATATATTTATGTGGCTGGAAAAAAGTCATTCATTTTCTTTATTTATGAAATAGGAAGATACATCTAATTAACTTTAGGTTTAAGATTCCTTACTAACTTGAGGAAAAAGAAATGTAAAGTATGGCGTGGTCAGGTAGGAGAACATGTGCTATCAAAGTATTTTTCTTCTCAAAGCATAATTTTCATTTTTGGGACTGTTTGCTTGTTTAATTATCTTTTAAACTAAAATAAGCCTTCATTTGAATTTTATGCAGTCATTACTCAATCACAGCAAGAGACTGTACAGGATGTGTCTCATGCTGATTCAGTATGTTGCCATATCATGGATGCCCTTATTGCTGTGCTTGACTTTTGGCCTTGTCCCTGCCAACCCACATGAGACATGGTGCCATTCCAGCACAGCATATTGACTGTTTTGTCATCTTGTACTGCTTAGATAAATTTAGAGCTTTTTAGGACTTCCCACAGGGTTCCCTGGTGCCTGTTGTTGTGAGGCAGTTCTGCATTGCATTCCGACTTTCACGTGGCACAGATTTGTGGAGATTTTTTATAAAGAGAATAAGACTCATCAAATCAGATTGTTGCAAGTGTGTTTGTTCCTCAAAGTGCTGAGCCTTGCCTTACAGGATTAAGGGCTTAACTTGAGTGTACAAGTCACTGTTCTCAGGAATATTGACACAAATGAACCCAGAATTCCTGTATCGTGCTGCCTTTCCAAGCTACAGAAGTCTGCTGCCAGTGGCATCCATCTCATTTAAGCTACTTTGGAGGGGAAACTTAAAATACAAACAAAAAACCATTTGTGTAGCTTATACTGAAAGCCTTCATTATCATAACGTGTCATGGAAACATGGCAGTTGTAAAGAAAGTGAGACCTGCTAAAATTCCCATAGCAATCCCGTGCATTTTTTTTTTTTTACTGAGTTTACTGATTTGTATGTGGAAACAACAGAATGTTTGATTGCTGTTGCCGTATCTCCCTCGCTTTTGCTCTAGAAATATTTCAGTTATAGCAAACCGTTTCGTGTAAGGAGTGCAAGAGCTTTCTACTCATTAATGCATCAATTTATGTAAACCAAATGACAGTACAGACACATTTACTGTTGTTTAATCTCTAACCTATGAACAAACTTAATGCTATTTGGAGGTCAGGAATGTTTTCTTATCTTAATAAGCAAATGGTTGTCATTATATAGAGGTAGTACTTGACAATGGGGCAAATATTTCTTTGTGCTCTTGATTTACAGCCTTCTTGGATAACATATATTAGGGGTTTCAGAGTAGGAATAAAATTGCTATGCGTTTGGTCCGCATAGAACTACCCTGTAGCTTAGCAGTATGCAAAGCTGATTGAATGGTGTACAGTAGTCTGTCATAAGAGTACAAGCATATTTTATACTGTATTTTCTATAAAAGCTTGATTAAATGTCTACAAATTATGCATCACATAGTGAAACCTATTTAAAACCTCTGCTGTTAGACCAATTTCTCTCATAACGGAGTCAAACATATCTTCAGCTTGTCTCTTAGCTGAGCAGCTGTCTCCTTGGTAAATGGTGGTTCTCCAGCAACGCCACAAGTAACTCTGTCCCATTGCTGCTTTCAGCAGCCATATTCCCTTGCAGGGGAAATTGTGCAGCCGTAGCAGGGCTGGAGGCCAACGGGTTGTGCCTGTGAGGAGTTTGCAGGATCCTAGACCTGACCTGGGACTTTACAAACTCTGGGTAAAAAAAAATCAACAGCAGCAAAACAGGTCAAAATTTGAGGTGGGGCTAAAATCTGATGAGTTTGAAGCTACAGGTGTCTATATGAAATTGTTTTACACCTGTCGTGCTCCAGAGAGGTTTTATTCCTGTCAAACTTCTGCCATTTTCTGGTAGATGAACAAACCTGGTCTTTAACTGTGGACTTGTGTTCTCACTATGGGTTACACAACTCTTCCCTATCCTCTCCCTCCCCTTGCTCAAATACCRACCAGACTAAATCTTTCAGAATAATTTCCTGTCAAGTGAAAGATGTGTAAAGAATGAATTTCACCTGTATTACAGCCTAGTGGAGGGAGGAAAAGAGAAAGCATATTGCATGGGCTAGACAAAACCTCCAAATATTTTAGAAGCCCTAATGCTGTATTTAAAGGCATATTTTCAAGGACTGTTCAAGGAACAGCTATTTGGTTAAAGTAAAAGAACATGCAGGCAAAAAAGGAAGTCTGCAGTTTTTGACAGAGCGTGCGTAAGGCCGTAGTTTGTGTAAAATTTCTTGTGTGTTCTTTCCGTCCAATTGCAGATGTTGAATTAACCTGGCATTTAAACAGTAGAATAAAGAATCAGCAAAAATAACTGTGGTATTTAATGATATATATTGACTCACAGGAAAGTTTCAAGACTGGTCTTTGCTTCTTTTAAAAATAAAATGAAATAAATTTGCTGGATTAACGGCAAGAAGGAGAAGCAAAAGAAGAAACCTTAGGTGAAAAAAAAAATCATCTGATTATGATGGTCATTTTATATTTTCTGGCACTGTGGGAGCTGTTAGCCTGAGTGCTTTTTATATTGATGTCTCCTTGCATATGTTCAGCAAACTAAAGAGTGTGCATCTCTGTCCGTCTTTCAAGCTGCAATGTGTATTGATTTTAAAAAGTGAGCTGCGTGAAACCCAAACAGTAGACTGGGGAGCAGCTGCTGTTATAAGAGAAAAGGTGGGAGAAGTCAGAAGAGAGCAAATGAATGGTGAAGTGAAAAAAAATCATATACATGTTTCTTTTAAAGTTTAGCCATGGCCCTCTCAAGGACCTGGGTGTTCTCTGAACAGCAAGGAAATGATGGACCGACTGACAGAAATGAGATCTTCTGAGAAAAGCTGCTTTCCTAGAGCATAAAAAGTAGCATATCACTGGGCCGTTTTTCGATCCATTGAATTTTCCAAGCTATTACCATCTTTTCCCCTAACAAATATTTTAAATATTTTGAGTCAAACATTGTGCACCCTAATCTTGCTAACGTTACTGCCCTTCTGTGAAACACAATGGAAAGATATCGGCTGTGTTCCAGCTGTTGGTCACCACGAGCTTGAGCTAAAGCCCAGTAAAGGCAGCCCTCAGTTGATTTGGGGGGACCAGAACCCAGCTGCGTTTCGTTTGTAACTTCGGTGATATGAGTGTTTAGGAGTTAGCTCTCTGAGGCAGGTCTGATGGATTTATTTATTTTTACACCAGAGTCAAGGAAAACTTTGGTGCTGAACAAATAACAGCTCTGAATTCCTTGCACACTTCCATGCTAATGCAAGAATATTGTGAGGCAGAAGAAGTTAAAGGATCATTACAGTTCAAAACATGTTGCATTTTTACTCACAATTACCATAAGATTACAAAATTGCATGAATCAGTCTGTCACACACAGGTTTTAGTGTATATTCAGCCACTCATTTGAAATTATGGTGCTATATAGGATAGCACTGAAACAGATTTTAAACCTTCAGTGTGGCTGTAGAGCTTYTCACCCAGGGCTTTGACGTCTGGTAACCGGGAATGGCTCATTTTGGCCAGCTTCTGAGCTGGTGGGTTTCTCTACCTGAGAGCAATAACTTTAAAATGGTAGCCCCAAGTACTGCAGAAGTTGCCTGGTAGGCAACCAGTCAAAAACATAGAAACAGATTGGGAATATTTCGGTGAACGAATGTTCATATTCAGTTTGTATTAATGACCTTTCCACAGACAGGGCTGCTGCAGGCACATGTTAAAACCCAAGGGCCAAAGTAGTAGCAACATCTGTTGTACTGAGCTGCGGGCAGGGAACTGAGCCGCTCTGGACCAGGGCTCTTTCCAGACTGATCGGTGAAAATATTACCTTCCTACTGTGAGAAGAATTCATGCAAAATCTCAGGTGACATTCGTTCTTTAATCCCAACAGTATCTGTCTGTACGTGAACACAGGAGTAACTGGACACTAGCCATGTTCAGACACACCGCTTGTATCTTAGTGCTGTTGTGTGTCTTAATAACATTTTATTGAATAAAAATTAACCTATGCAATCTGATGAGTAACTTTTGGGTGTGTTAATAGCCAAGAGAGTCTCAACACTATTGAACTTCTCTATATTCATGGGCCTGATTTAATTAAGAATCTGAAACTAGACTTATTCATGTACCTGTTTGCATAAAGAAGCCTATTAAGGGATTTTTTTTTATGTTCATATCTCATGGCTAATTAATAAGTACCTTCATATCCATTATGCTAAGAAGAATGATTCACTTGTCTACCAATGACTCTACTAGAAATCGTTACTGGATTGCTTCTAGATTTAATCCTGTTTGTAAAGTCTCTTCCCTCCACAGGATTGAAAAAAATCAGAGAGACATTTAATGAAACCAGAAAAATCTATAGTGAAATTCATACTTCTTGGCAAACCCTTGCATTTGTCTCAGAGATTTCCCACTTTTGTGCTATTTCTTTTCTTTTGCCATTTCATAACTCATTACCTGTCTCCTCTATTTCAAGTCTGGTTGAATTCCCAGCTCTTTTTTTCTTAAAAAATTTTTTTTTGAATTCTTTCTATAAGGTTGATATTCTTTCCTTTAATAGGACCATAAAACTACACCCATGAGATTGAATAATCCTTCTGCTTTAACGTCTAGAACTATTAGAAAAACACAGTTAGATGATAGATTTATATTCCCATGTCTGAGCTGAGGCTATTTTGAGCATCAGGCTTCTGTGAGATGAAGATAAATTACCTACCTTGCTTTAAGATCAGTTTGAACAGTTTGCTTTTGCCAGTGACCCTGGTAATAATCATCCCAACCTCACAAAATTCATGGTCATCTTTTAATCCATTTGGAAGTAAAATGTAAAGAGGATTTAACTCTAGATTGTGCTAAAACATTTTGTGTTTTTTTTTTTATTTGGCTTTTGAGGAGCCTCCTGGTGATAGTTTGTTGTCTTTTTCTTTTACCACTTACCACACTGTCAGCTGATTTGCAAGTATAACCAATTGCTCTGCCTTGAAATGTGCAGTGTAGGGGCTGCCCCACTGCCATTAACACAGTGCGTTGTTTTAGGAATTGCACCAATGCAGTTAAGCTGGGAGCTTTTATTTCTCATACAGTACATGAACTAACTTATTTGCAGGTTCTTTCCCTCTGGGCTTCTTCAAAGCACTGCTAAAGCTGTGTGTAAACTAAACTGGAATATTTCCTGTGTCTGCTACTGCCAAAAGATATACAGTGAGAATTTTATGGAGGGCTGAAGGGCAGCCAGAACTCCTATTTCCAATGCCATTCCTAATGGATTGTTTTGTAATCTTATTTGCATTTAACTGGTATAGATAATCTATCCTTTAATTGTCTATAAATAATCAGTATTATCTGTTATAGAGTGTCTATAAAATTTAGTCTGCTGTTTACATATTATGTTGATAATAAAAGCATTGCGAGGAGAATCAGGATCTTAATGTTTAATATATTAGTATTTCATTCATATGTGTTGAGAAAAGTATTCTGTAACTTGCTGTGTCTTTTTAAAATTTGAACATTTGAAAGAAATTGATTGAACTGTGAACAGTGTGATGACATTTCATAATGGTATCAATACACATAGAAATTGTGATCATTTGCATTTCTTCTTTTTTATGACATCTGGAATATTGATTTCATAAGTGGGTTTTTTTTGTTGTTTTTTTTTTTTTTCCTGAGAGAGGTACAGTTGTTTGACTTATGCGGGTGACCATGGGTTTCAGACTGTCAGCATCAAATGCTCTCCTGCCTCCCGCGAGGCAGTGCAGGGGCAGCGCGGTGGATCGGAGGGACCGAAGCCTTGGGACATGCCGTTTGCCCCGTGCGAGCTTGCAGCGCGTTGCTGCTGTTTGAGGAGCCGTTAGGAAGCCGAGCATGAAATGGGTCTGGCTTCAATTCGGCTGCAAAAGCCTGCCAACAGAACGAGGGAAGCCACTTTTGTACCCGACGTGGCACGCACGGCACGTTTTTGTGCGCGTAGGCCCGCAGGTGGAGGAAGGGCCACCCCAGATACCGAGCTCTTGTCCCCAACTGGGGTCTTTTCTGCTCTGACGCACGGTTGGGGAGAGGAAAGGTAGATGACCTAAACGGATTCTTTTCCCCTTCTTTTGTTCAGACCAGTGAGCCAGCAAACCAGCTATTCCCACAGCTCTAATTACAGTTCACACAATGTATATTTTGCAGAAGGTAAAAGTTCCTGCCTCAGCAAACGGTTCCCTTGGGCTCAGCCTTTCAGAGTGAAATTGCCGCTTGTTTGTTCTCTCCAGGCTTTCAAGTTGTTCACCAAAGTATGAAATGACTGGGAAGTAGTAAGGAATAAGTGAGCCTTTTAGCTTTTGGTGAGTCTTACCGACATAAAGAAGCGCCAGTTCCTATTTAATTGCTGTACAGAATTACAAAACTGAGCTTTCACTGCTTTGTTCAGTGTTTCTCTCGGTTTTAGAAATGGTTTCTTTGATGCAGCTGTCCTGTGGACTGGGTACTTTGGTTGGTGGGGGTGGGGACGGTGCCAGAGGAACTTGTTTCCCAAAAAAGGGAGTAAATCTGGCTCCCCGATCCCCGGGTTGCAAGGAGCAGGACCAGCCGGTCCTGGGTGCGAGGCAGAACAAACCTGCCGCTTTACTTTCCATCGCTAAGGCCGTCAGAAGGCAGAGGCACGTTCTGGATTTGTGTTGTAGCTTGAGCGGCAAGAAAGTGTCAGGAATAGTGATTTTATTTGGCGATTTTATGCTGCCCGGAGAGCCCGGGGTGCGAAGGGCCTTGTGTGGGCGGCAGAGCAGCTGGAGTCGAAACAGCGTTCCCGCACCCACAGCTGCTTCCGTTCCCAGCGCCCTTCTGCCTTTTAAAATTATTCCAGAACACTGTCAGAAATAATTAGTGTCCAAAGGTCGCTAGCGGTTTCCACTTAATTAGTGCAGTAAACATTTTTTAAAGGAAGGGCTGAAGGGATGCTTTGAGACACAAATAGGTCCGAGGAAAAGTGGCTGTAGCGTAGAGCAGGGGCGCAATCCTGACCTGCTGGGCGCTGAGAGCCGACCCGTGGCGGCTGCGCGCGGTCCCTGCCGGCGCCGGGGCCGGGAAGCACGCTGCCCCGGAGCGTTCCTGGGGCTGGGTGCTCCTGGCGCCTCCGCTGGAGCCTTCAGCCGGGAGCTGAGACCCGTGCGAAGTCCCCCGTTGTTCCTGGAGGTATTCGAGCGTCTGTCCAAAGACACCTCTGGGTGCATCAGGTCGTGTGCCCAAAACTGAGCTGCCAGTGGCAGGCTGGGCTGAGGCTTAATTGATGGTGCTATCTAAATAAGTCAAACACTAGTATTTTTAAAACATATCTAGAGAAGGGTGGGAATTCACTCTGTCCAGCACATAACTGAGTTTGTATTTATCATGTAAACTAACAATGGATTCATATTTTCAACAGGATCTATCACTTGTATATTCTTCAGGATAATTCTTCTTTAAGGAATATGGATATTCCACTGTATAATTCCTATACAGTGGAATTCTAGCCTTCTTCCTAGTGTGTTTTTGTGGTGTGTCTGTTTAATGAAAGGTCATCAGTTTAGAGAAAACTGCTATGATTACTGTATGACTTTTCTGCCATATTTATTCTAGGTATTTGTGATATAAATAGCTACCTAGCAATCATTCATTTCAGTGGCAGTGAGATGCCTAGATCTTCTCTATCCATTTTTCACATGTGCAGATTTTGCAATAACCTTCCTATATTTCTGAAAAGTCCTGTCAATACCCTCAAAATCAGAGCTGGCTGATCTGATTTAGCAAAAGCCCTTAATTGCTTTGTAAATTACAATAAACTTTGTGCTGAATATTGGAAAATGAGGTCGGTCATCTCAGTTACTTAAAATTGGTTCAGCTAGGATGGCAGAGACTCTGAAAAAGAAACAAAGAAATTCTGCAACATGACTACGTGAAATTATTAAGAAAACTATGATAGTGTACATGCACAGGTAAATACCTATGCATTTTTTTTCTAAAATGACACGTAAAAAAGCTCTTTGAAATGTTCTTTGGCTTTTGTTCCAGTTTCCTGTTAAATAGTTCTTTTGATTAGATTTTTTGAGTTATATATTGGGGCTGTAGCTGAGTTAAAGTATTCCTGCTAATCTAATATATTTGCATTTATCCATGCTTTCCATTCAGCTATCTTAGGCAATCCCATGGGCATTAATAAATTAACCTCCATGACCCTGAAACTGGTAAGAAGGGATTAATATTCCTGTTTTTTAACTGTAGGCTGAAATTAGAGCAAGGAGAGAAATGTGTGTGGCAGCTGGTAATCAAATGTTTACCATGTTTCTGGAAGGTATTTGCAGACTTTGATCATGAGACTGCAGAACAAATATATGTGAACTAGAGTAGGGAAATTCAGTGGCGTAATAATGGCTGAACATTAAGACAGTGACAGAATCAGRAATAGAATTTAGAAATCCTGACTCTCAGGTTAGCACTTTAAACACCACAGAGTGCTACTTTTCATTGGTTTGGGCTTTTATTCTGATTGGTAATTCAGGTGTTAATCTCTGGGAAACAACTCACAACTGAGGAATTCTGCTTTTGATTAAAATCCATTAAGAAGGCTAGTCAGGAGAGGTTTGTAGGAATTGATCCTGTCTGTCAGTCTTTATAGTGCTAACTTTTGTCAATGCACATGAGAAAAGCTGGAGGTTAAAACTTCCCTGGAGTATGGAAACAGTTTGGATCCCTCAGTGATATAGATAAGTTTTACCTTTAATTTCTATAGTACTTTGTGTATCAATATCATTAATACTCCTCCTCTGTATACACTGACATTATTGTATAATTTCCGTGCAGTATTGCCTTGCATGTGATTTGGATGAGGAGTAGTGAAACCAGGATCTTATGGGTAAATAAGCGAGCTGGTTCCTCTGAGAACAGATACTTACTTGTGCTAAGCATTAACATGCCTCATACTGTGGAAATCCGCAACTCTGTGCATGTGGTTAGTGAAGTGTAACTCTCTTATCTGACTAGTGCAGATGTAGCCAGAAGAACAATGATATGCTTCTCTCTCAAACAGACTTTTTCCTTTTTCTTTCTCTTCAGAAAGGTCATTCTTTTTGAAACTAAAGAGTTTTATTTTGTTAATGTTGATAACCACAAAAAGTCTGTTTCACGCACGCTGTGCAGAGACAGGACGGGTTGCTGTGTGTTCATGTGGGCAGTTCCGTTGGAATTCATGGCGCTGCATCCCTTACAAAGACCTAGGAGTCTGGTCTGGAAAGGTATGGTTTGGTGTGCAGATAAACCATGCAAACTACAAGGTAAAATTTTAATTCCAGATTTTTTTTATTTCCCTGAATAATGTTTTGTGTGGAAAGTCCCTGCTTTGAAAGGTTTGGAGTTGTTCTTTCTCTTTTTTTAATCACAAACTTTAGAAGAGCTGCTGCTCATCATCAGTGCAGCTTTGGATGTCATGAAAAGGTCAAGGTGGTGCTACCGCTGAAGGCAAAAGGCCATTTCTGGGTAGTGGGTATCCTGATATCCTGAGTGCCATGGTTCAGCCACCACTGAACCTAATGTTTTCTGAGGTGCTGCCCTTTGTGTCCTCCTGGATCTCACTCTGGAGCTGTTACTTCTCCATGTGTCACATGAAGGGCCAGACACGGACACTTAGGCAGTAATCTTCAGCATTGTGGCACCTATATATCTTCACAGATCTGACCTGAATTTTCTGCCTGTCTACAGTGTTTGCTGTATTCTGCAGGGCAGATTACTGAGTCTTTCTATTGTAGAGGATGATGTGCAGTACTTCCGCAAAGTAGGCCTTTCTGATTTGCAGTCTGCATGCCAGTGCTAAATATAAAGGCTCAACTCTTCTCCACTACATCATGGTAGTTAAATGAGGGGGGAGTTTGCCTCAAAGCCTTTAAGGAAGCTAAGGGAGCACAGAGGACTAAACRCTGTTTCCGCTGCCAACACTAAATAGCTTAAGTTGATATGGAGAAGGATTTCAGAGCTGAGGGTCAAGGAATCCTTCCTAAATGCAGTGAAGCTGCTCTGTAGCAGTCGCTGCAATAGTAACAGCTCCTTCTGTGTGCCTTTCAGCACCAGGAAATTCCTAGGAAAGCAACCAGATTTGCCCTTCTTACTCCCCGTCTCCTCCTTCTCCTTCTCCTGTCTACTAAATGGTAGGTGCGACCATATGCACATAGCTGCTGTGGTCAGGGAGAATGGCACTCAGACGCTCGGAATATCCCACCTGCTTTAACAGCAGAACCACACACTGCCTGCAGCCTGGAAGACGTGAAGGAGGGCTCAGGACTATCACAGACTGTTGTTTCCTCAGCAATAAATGGACACAATGGATCATCCAGACAGACAAATGTCAGCAACAGAGGCTGAGAAATGTTTCTTAAGATGCCCCATCAGTCATATAAATAAAACATGAGTTTGGACAGGACACTTCCCTCTCTTAAGTATGCAGTTGCCTAAAGATGCAGACACAGAACTACTTGCATTTAAAAATATGTAGCTTTGTTATAAAACTACTAAGGAGTGTCTTACTCCTATGGTTTTGATGGTGGTGAGGTGCCTGAACTGCTTAGATGGTTTAGTTGCCTTTAGACATCTGTGAAAGTCAGGCCCTTAGCCCCTTAGTTGCCCATTCTATTTCTAGTTGCCTAGAAATAGAAATAATAGTCCTTTCCTTCCTCAAAGAATGAGTGCAAGGGAAAGTATTTTGAAAATATGTATTCCCATTCCTCAGTAAACTTTACAAGTGTGTGGATTGTAGGAGTATTTTTGAAGCATAACAGTTGCTAGTTGCGCTGCAGTGTTCTTTGTTGGCTTTATTGAGAGTTAAAGCTTCATAATAATATGCCTTGAACAGAGAGCGCTACGACTTTTTGAACACAAACAGTGCATGGTTCCGCCCTGTTGCCAGTGTGAAGTTGTTGCTGTTGCTATTAATTGATGTGCTGACAAAGGACGTGCTGTACTTTGAAGGCAATCTTGTTTTCAGTTCTTCGGGGTAGGATGCCCTTTCCTTCTGTATACAAAGTACAGTATGTATGCAGATATTCTCTCTTGTTTATATATGATGGATGATATACCTCTGGAAAAGCAGTGTGGTTTATTTTGTTTCTGATATGAAATTGGAATGTGCATGCAAAAATGGCTTCTTTTTTGTGTTTCTAGTTGTATCTCTTCTGACAAAATAGAATCCTGTCAAATGCCTTTAAACCTGCTTTGCAGAACAAAAGTATATGGTACATCATTAATGGAGTGGAAGAATAAAAAGTAAAATATACTTGAAAGGAGATAAATCCTTGGGTTGCCTAAATAGACCTTCCTGAGCTCCTGCTTTTTAGCTTTTCCAAAGAACAAGCAGTATAATCCCTTCTTCTTCATCAAAAAGGGTGGCTATTGAGAGAAGTAACACAGGTGTCTTCCACCTGAATTTAAAGTAGTTTTCATGTCTGCTCACAGGCAATGCTTGTGTTTTTTAAAAGACCTATAGGCTATGATTATCAGTATGATTTAATATGTCATATAATCCTTCTTTCAAATCATGAATCAAAGTGGTCGGGAAAGCTAATATTTCACTCCAGAAATTCTGTAAGGACCCTCCTACATGGGTCATTTGTGTCCCCCCCCCAATAACATTGATTAATATCCAAGTATATAAGGATTTACGTGTTTATTAACTTAATATACAGGCATTTTATTTTTTGAAAAAATATTTCCAATCAGAATATGATGAGACTTGACAAAGTGCTTTAAAGAGTCAGTGTTTCCAAAGATGCTTATCCAAGAAATGGGTATCTTGTAATCTTCACTGAGGGTGTTTGATATTAAAAACAAACAAACAAACCCCCAAACTAAACCCAAACCCCACAAGTTTACTTTCCTTTTTCTCTGTATTCAAACTAGGAGGACCATGACCGGTGACCTGACAGTACCAGTGACTGTAGTGGTGAAGGGAAACACTTCTTTCTATCAGTGGAACAGTCACTCTTCCAGAACACATTGTTAAATGAGTTGGAAACAATTAACTAGAAAGTTCATGATGTTCTAAATCATATTGCATACAGCAAGGCAGAGTGACATGCAGATGTCATCTGTTGCTAAACAAATGAAATAATTACTCAGATACGCAAAAACCTGATTATTTTCAGAAAGAATAAGTCTGAAATCCTGCTAACAGCTCACTGCAGATCCTAAAAATTGCAATGTTCTTCATATCAGGTTGCTCTGGAGAGTAGTGGCTGAGACTGTAATGATTTTCTTTCTGAACAAAAATGGCATTAATTATCTACAGTCTGTGCAACATACTAGATAAATGAAAAATTCTAGGGAGCTAGAACAATATTAAGGTGAACAAGGTCAATCTGAAAATAAATATTCCAGTGAATGCATGTTTCAAACTTTAGTATTTGGCTGGATTTCTTAGTTTAGGACAAATACACAGCAGAGTTGTTGAAAATTGAATCAAATCTACTTGTACACAGGTTTGCAGACACTCTGTATATTTGTTTGATTATTGCTGCTTTGAGTACAATGAGTTGTAGTCTGATTTGACCAATTGCTGTAGAAAGCTCTGCATTACTTTTGTTGATTGTCATGATTTTCTGTAGTGTCATGCACTATAACATATGCTCCTGGTGAAATAAATTAATGTATAGTGTTGGGTAGGTAATGTAGCAGAGTTTCAGAAACAATTCAGTGCCACTGAACAGGACATTTTTTCCTGTGTTTCTTTCTTAGAGTTTAGAAGCAGTTTTATGTCCATCTAGTCGGAGAACAAAAACATCATAGGACTTATCTACCATCCAGCTAGACCTCGTAAGGCTCGATGAGTAGTCTCAAGTCATCTTGTAAATTGATGGAAGAGGCAAGAAGTCCCAACATCTTTACTTTTTCTAGTTATTTCTACAACTTCTAAGTGCAGTGAAATCTGGATTGTTGAAGGCACAAAGGTCAGATCTAAACCTTTGAATGATCTGTAATCTGGCTGCCTCCTTCCCTGTCTGCATTGGCCAAAGTACCTGTGATGTTCAGTTGTGCCACTGACGAGAGCTTTGAGGAAGCGTCTCTGGGTTATTTATGGAGTGCTGTGCCTCATTGATGAAAATACACTAACATTTACTTTCCAGTCCTGCAGGCATTGCCAGCTGTATTTAATGATAAACACATGAAAAACGTCATTGTCTTCAGTGCAAATACATGTTTTTTAAGGATAAACACAGGCCAGAGTATTTGAGACATCAAGGCTTTACAGAAATACATTAAAAAAATAAAGTCAGAGATTTCCCTAGTAGTCCGAACTGCTTTAAAACTGGTCAAATACTCTGGGAATATTCCTGTAATCAATCATAGATGCTTCTTATTTCTTATGTAAATCATTTTGCCTATCTAGCAAAAAGAAAAAAAGTCTCTTTAGATTTCATTTTATTGCTAAAACTGTCCTGAATGGGGTTTTGTTTTGATATGCAGGGAAGACTTTATAGGCTTTAGTGTTAGCCTCTTGATGAAATCTGTAAGCTGTATTCACTCTTTCTCACATACAGAATATTGTTTTGAACCTTTCTAGAAACATCACTGCACTAGTATTAAAACCTGACTTTGAACAAGATGCAAGTCCATGACCTTAGCCCATATGGCTGTTGGGAGCAATGTCAGGCTGAGCTCGGGCTGCTGTGTTTCCCCTGGGGAGTAGTCAGATACCGAAAAGCACGCGTGCTGCACAGTGGGTGAGCAACGTGGACCACGAGCCAAAGCTGCTTTTTGTTCACGCAGTGCATTAGATGCCTTCAGGAAGGGGGAAGGCTTCCTGCGCATGGCTGTGCTGGGTGGACATGGCGGGGTTTTCAGACACTGTCTTGAGGAAGGGATCGGAGTTTGGGCATATGCTCACCCTGCTGTGTATTGACATGAGCAAAGAATCTCATTTTTCATCAGAAGCCGGGTTACCGCAGAGCCAAATTGCCTGCTTCCTCCTTCCCAAGCGGAAATAAAGCACAGCAAATCTCCCCGTGACCTGGGCTTTGAAAGTCTCTAGGGCAGAAAAACGCAATCCTCTGAAGAATGTGGGTGGGGGTGTGTGGAGGGGGCAACACAGCTGCAAACTGCCCGGGCAGGTGCCTGGAAAGCTTCAAGAGCCCTGCGTTCAGCAGGGCACAAGCAATGTCACCTTTTTTGTATCTTTATGTGCTGGGCAATGGTTATTCACAGCCAGTGCTACCAGGAGCCCTGTGCTGGTCTCCTGTGTCCCCTCAGTCTGCTATCTCTACCCGTCACTGCCAGAGCGGGGTGTTTCCAAAGAGCACCCTGCAGGCTGTCACCTCCGCTTCGGACAACTTAGGGATGAGGTGGGGGAGGTTGGTGTTGCAAAAATGCTGTCCTTACTGATTGTGTAGTTTTTTGAGGACCAGCTTTGATCCTGGAAATATTTTGTTRCACTGCCTTGAAATACCTCTTCTGATAGCAGTATACAAAGTGTTCAAGGGATTTATTTTTGCTTAATACAAGGATAGGCAGCAAACTGCTCTCTTCTGTGCTGTGTAATGATGAATATCATATAAACCACTGTTAACGATGCTCTCCTGATAGTGAAGGTGAATGCAGAAAGATTTTTAAATGCTGGTAAGCTACTCCCTATATATAAAGCTGAAATGGAACTGGTAGAAAAAAGTGTGTGTGTGTGTGTGTGTATGTATATATATATATATATATATATATGAGAGGCAATTACAGGTTTGCACATTGTGCTGAGACGTCTGTGGGACACAGTTGTTGCTGCTTGTTTTTAATGCATTTTCAATTCTGTTTTTACTCTGTTGAATAAAATAGATGTCTTCATTATATGTACATTGCATTTATTGTTTAAACATGATAATTAGAATTCAAATCCTCTGCAGAATTTCTAAATCAAAACAGTTTAAGAAATATATATAAGAAGATGGTAAATATCTGTTTTCTCAGTTGCCAACTCATGCTAATGTCAAGGTCAGAAAATTCCCACAGATATATTTTCTCCCCTAGATCCCGATTTGAATTACAGTTTGATTTGTTAGTATGTGCATACTTTGTCCTCTAGCTATTTGGAGTGAAATTTAATTTTAAATGTGTTATAAAAAATATATGGAACTGAATGTAGAAGTGGTGCACATGAACTTCAGAAGAGTTGCCCTCCCACCAGGACTGTATTGGATGCTGGGCTGCTGAATTATTAAAAAATACTGGCTGTACTTAGAGTTGTTAATTTGTAGTGTTCCCCAAATTGATCTTTTTAACTGATGCAAAGATTGTACTACTGGATCCAGCCTCTGAAACAAGGCTGAAGGATTTAATCAGATTTATTTTGAAACCAGCAGTGTTGTAATGACCTCCAAATGGGACAGGTTGCAATGAGTTTCAGCGGAGATGGAATATTGCAAACACACAAAGATGCCACTTTGTTCACAGTCAAATTCCTAGAAATTGAAGTACATTGAATTCCATGAAAAAAAGTTAGTACTTGGTCTCACTTAATAGTCTTTTTGCAGTAGAAGGTTATGGTGGCATTTCAGAGTTGATCTGTCATATTGAAACATCCTGGATCACAACCCAATGACTGAGCATGCTTTCCATTCACTGATGCATGTTGGGGCTCCTGTCTGCAACATAGTCATTAGATCTCCTCTTAGAGTCCACACAATGATGAAGCTGTTACAGTTAATCTTATTTTAACTATTGATACTTGCAATATCTTATTTGTCTTCCTACAACAAATCCACTTGGTGAAGGAGAACAAATATTCTGACCTTGCTAGGAAATTACGCTTGTGTGGCAGCCTTCCTGCTCCTTCAACTTGTTGTAGTTGATTTGATAAAAGACTTTGAATGTGAGCATCATGATGTGGCTTTATGTCAGCTACTCAAAAATTGACTTTTTTTCCTGAAGAAGATCAATGAGGCGGTCTGGAAGCTATTGCCATCAACAGGGTGAGTTTAAAAATATTTTTGGTTGCTTGTAATGTCATTATCAGCAGCCTTGCTTGATTTAGGTAAGTAGCTAATTTGATAGCAGGTGAGAAATTGGCAAATGTGGCTACATGTTGAGGGTAATTGTAATGCCAAATTAATTATGGTAGGAAAAACTTGAATATGCCTGTAAACCACACTCTGTATTGATGCTGCATAGAGCATTTTCCCTATAGAAACTAAATGAGCACTGCAGCTGGTATATCATACTGTAAATTAATTTAAGGTATAATTTATGAAACACTTTCAGATAATTAGTTCTTTTAAATTAGCATGTTTGCAAGGCATAAATTTTACTATCCATTAGGGAAAAATATGCAAAAATATGATATTTTGTTGTATATATGAAATTATCTTTTTTTCTTTTAAATTTTGAAATATGTAATGACAAACCTATAGTGGTACATTACAGTAAAGGAAAACAGATTATTTAAAATACCTTAAATTGAATGAATACGTGATTATCTCAGATAGTGTCCTTTATAATGCAGCTTTACTTCCTTTTTGTCAGACTGATTAAAAAAAAAATCCATTTAAATTTGTCACTTGCCTTGGTCAACACGCTGATGTAGAAGTACTGGGTGGATTTAGATGTTTTATTAATTGGCCTGTAACACAGTGTATCAGGCAATATTAGATTCCTTTAAAATTCATATTATTTTCTTGAGTGTCTTAAGAATGTGCTGAATAGAGAATGCATATTTTTAGATAAGCTTTTTGCTGCCTATCGATGTGCTGAGTCTATGAAGTGCTTGAACGTAACTTCTGCAACCTGTCCCCATTGGACATGTTTGAGTAAATTGTATTAACTTGACCTTTTGGCAGACCCTGTAATTCAGATGACCTACTTAGAACTTGTTTTGAAACTAAGCCTAGAAAATACTCAATCTTCTGTCATCTTAATTGTACTCATTAAAATGATAGATTGTGAAGGAAGACACCTGCAAAAAGAAAAGCTATTGCTTCCCCCAAAACTGTACCAGGTGAAGCAATTATGTCCCTGAACAGACTGTGGGATTGTTAGGTCTCAGGAAAGACATTGTTTAAAAACTGGTTTAGGTTTAAAGCTCATGAGATCTTTATTTCTACTTGCTGTTAACATCTGATCCGATACTTACTGAAGTCTTTCTATGGATGGAATTGAATCAGACCCTCGCTCTCCTAGCAAGTGCCATAGGGTAGCCTGAGACGCAGGAGGTGGCCCAGAGTCTCCTCTTGCACCCGAGCTGATGTCTTGGCTCCCCACGTTGCCCCTGCCTCTTCCGCGTGGTTGTGGGATTTCCACCTTCCTCCAAGGCTGCTCTTTCCCCTGGCATTGCTGCCCTTCTCCTGATCCTCCGGGTCTCCTGCATTTCCTGGGTTGGCTTCAACCATTCATTATCTGTAGCTACCACCTGCTTGTCCATCTATACTGAGTCTAGCCAAGCCTTGAAATATTTATGGGAATTCTTGAAAAGGGCACACTAGCTGTGCCCAGGGTCAATGTTCAGGAGAAACTCCTCTCCAAAACTGCTGAGTGGGATACCAGTGCCCAGATGTCAGGTCTTGACCTCTTTCATCTCTGCAGCTTTTTCGTCGTGGCAAAGGGTTAAAGATACCCCCACTCTTCTCCAGATGCAATTTACTGGCTGGTCTTCTCAGGCAGCTGGGTCAATGGTGGYAAGGTCCTTTTCAACGCTGGTCTTCCCCGCGGGGGCTGAACGCAGCACAGGCTCTCCCTCCCCTGGGGAACCACGAGGAGCAGGAAAGGACAGGCTGTCTGTGCTTTTGGGGAGACAGTCCACATTAAGAAGACTGACTGAGAAACCAGAAGGAATAATTCATTTTTTTTTTAATCTTTTGTTTTGACAGTTATTTTTTTCTTAAACTCTTCTGTCCCAAAGAGGAAAACTTTCTACAGTCTACAGGCAAATATGAGAGTGGTTTTGTTTGGGTCCCAGCTAAATCCCTCATTTTTTGTTCAAGCAAAATGTCCCAGTTGAAGTTGTTCAATAGCATGTCACTTCATGTACAGGAATCCTTTTGTGCTTAGGGTGTCTGTGTGCGTGCATGTATGGGTGAGAGGAGTAGTGCATACACGTCTTCTCCTCACTCCCTCTATGGAGGCAGTGTGAAATTAGAGCCCAGTGCTAAAAAGACAGTGCCCAGAGGTCAACTCGGGCATTTAGGGGCAGCTTCCAGAATCTGTATGAATGAATGAGCTGGGAGAAAACCTTGCTCTTTTGATGTCAATGGCAATGTTTCTATGAATTTCAGATATTCCAAGATTTTACCCTATGTATTTTGGTAAATTTTTAATGTAGGCGTCACATCATTATTGGTATATTTTAGAACGTTATTTACTTTACCATATTGAAGGAAAGAGAATATGTGTAGGTACAGTAAATACATTGAACTGAAGTTTGGCACATAACCAAAATGCCATGCTTCTACATCAGAATGTCCTTCTTCTCTGATTTATGATATTGCTGACTGCAGTGGTCTCTGTGCAATACTTATTTTAGCAGGTACTCTGTTTTCAGATYCTGTTTGTTTAAAAATCTAGGTCAGCTTGCTTGGCAAACTGGTAAAACGGAAATGCTGTAAGACTAGAAGATGTCATTCTTACAGATGATAAAGACATTGCCTTTTTCATACTGGAAATACCAATTTTATTTTTAGATTAGAAAGTTCTGAAAGCTCTGAAAAACAGTAATTTGGTGGTGATGTCTCTTCATTGCAAATATTTTTTCATGAGTTATGTAAAATCCCAACCTCACTTTTATATCAAAAAATATTGAAAATAACTTTCCCAGAGGAATTATCTTCCCAGTGGGGAGGATAATTTGAAAGACCAAACTCTCAAGGAATTTATAACTGTTAATGCTATCATCTGTGGAAGAGAAAAGACAGGTATTACATAACATTCAAGACATTCTCATGTGTTCAACAATATTCTTTTGGAAATTTAAATTAATGCCAGTCCTTAAGTACAATCTAAATTAATAATTAATCCTTCCTTTTCCTTACACTTTAGAATATGCAAACTGCACTTAACAAAACAGTATGAAAAAGGAAAACCTTATTTGTAGAAGTGCTAGCCAAACTTAATGTAAGACTTTGAGTGCTCCAAAAGTATCACAGACCAGGAGGAACCATGTTGTACAGGGGCTTTAATTTCTATCAGCTGATTTGAAGGAATCAAAGCTATTTTGCTGTTGGTTTTATTCATTCACATCACAGTTAAAAGTAATATTGGAATACGTCTCGCAAGAAGGAATGTCTTTTCCCTTGAGGTTAGAATTTTTTTTTCATCCAAACTAAGGCTTAACCAAGTATTTGTCTTGGATAAACCCACACCAATGGGCACAAAGCAAAAATGTTGCAAAGAGATTTCCGTGTGGGGAGAAGAAATTAATTCTAATCCCAGCCGTTGTTAATGCCTGCATTTTTCAATAATATATTTTCGATGTAAATGTATTCTTCAGTTCTCTTTGGAAGGGGCTGTTCCCACACAGCTTCTTGGTTGGAAGGTTCAGGTGGTTTTCCATGTGCTCAGCCATCCTTCAGTTTTCTCTGTCCAGTTGCTTTTGCCTCATGGAAAGGTTCTTACTTGACCATGCAGGATTTGTTTGTTCTCAGTTGTATTTTCCTTTCCTTTTCTTTTTCCTTTTCTTTTTTTATGGATCAACAGATGTTCGTGAAAACAGGATATTTCTTTTTAAGTGTTCTCTCTGCTCCTGCAGTTCTTCCCCACTTGAACTCAACATCCTCTCTGTAGTATAACAGTCATTTGCAGAAACCAACTGTGGCTTCAAATGAGGCATAAGCAGGAAGAGCAGATGAACACTAAAAGAGGCATAGATCACATTTTCATGCAAATATACCACAAATAAACTACAGGAACAGCTCTCCTCTTGAAAATAAACACTAGTTGGCAGAATTAGCATCTAAATGAAACCCTTTTCTAATTTTTCTAGGAGGTGTTATTTGTTTTTTAATGCTACCCAGTTTTGTACAATTTCATTTGTTATAGATATTACAACCTTAAATGGCTGATGGATCTTTTTTTCTTTATTAGCAGATACTATCAATCTTAAAATATGAACCTGCCATCATAGGATCATGGGATAATTCAGGTTGGAAGGGACCTCAGAAGCTCTTTAGTCCAACCTCTTGCTCAAAGCAAGGTCAGCTATGAGATCAGACCAGATTACTTTATTCTGGGGCTTTATTCATTCAGGTCTTGAAAACCTTCAAGTATGGAGACTGCACAGCCCCCTGGACAACACCCTCCACTACTTGATGTTCTCATTGTGAAAACGTTTCTTCTTATATACAATTTGTTTCAGTTTATGCCTATTGTCTCTCATCCTTCTGCCATGCACAGCAGTGAAGAGCCTGTCCTTCTCTTCTCAATAAGGTTACCCAGCAGACTGCTGCTAGGTCCACCTGAAGCCATCTCTCTTCCCCATGCTGAACAAGCCCTGTTCTCTCAGCTTCTCTTCCAAGGGCAAGTGGTCCAGCCCCAAACACCTTGGTGGGCCCTCCACTGAACTGGCTCCAGTTTAYTGAAAGCTTTATTGTTTCGGGGGGCTCAGCACATAATTACTTTCTACAGTTCTTATTTTACACACAGAAAGAATGTTGCATTTCCTCTTTCAGCACAAGGCATGTATTCCCTGTGTAACTCAGAATTCARCTACTCTAATAACTAATACTGCAGGCATTAGATAGAAGGGTTTTTTTTATATTGGATCCTCCTTTAAGCTATGTGAAAATCATAATCCTGTGGGGTGCCAGTCCAAGCAGCAGGTCCAATCCTGACAGACAGGGAAAACCCTTACTGAGTTTTATACGAGACAAGAAAATGTAACCAGAGCATAACACTGGTGTCCAGAAACATGCAGGCTCCCATGAGTTCATAAAGAAAGCTGGCCTATTCTACTTCAGCGTTTCTTTTCAGTGCCATCCAAAAAGTTCTAATAGCAACCATCATCAAATCCCACTGAAATCAATGGAAGGACTTGACTCAGATCCTAAATCTGCTATCCCAAAAAATTAGGAAAAGGAGAGGAGGCAGAAATGAGTGACGGAGGGAGATGGGGAAACTCCCTGATTCTGTTTATCTTCCTCCTCTTCCTGTTCCTTCTCTTCTACATTTGTGTCTTTTCATCTTGAGAGCTGCTGGAGCTACAAGAGAATCCAGCAGCGTGCACTGGGGCGGTACAAAGGAGGCCAGCATTTGGGCATCTCTTGCATCCTGCACCCCACTGCCATCTCCCACTGCCTTTAGTCTTTTAAGTCCTATATGCACAAGGAAGCACTTATGTTCTTTGTGCCTAGAACATTTTTGGAAAGTGAATCTCCCGGTCTGATAAGTTTGTGCTACAATAATGCTTGATTTCATTTCAGTTGGTCGATCTGGAACTTTTTCAGTCCCTGCACAAAATGTTAGAAGTGAAGCAGAGGCATGAATTTCTGCTTTGATTTAAAAGAGCCTCAGAAGAAATAGCAAGCCAGAAATCCCTATTACTGCCTCGGGTGCTGTATTCCACCTTTTTCTAATCAGACATACATGAAAGTCCTTCTGAATAGCCTTTGAAGACAGAACTGAAGCAATTGATGTATTCACTTCTCCCCCAAGAAAATGACCTTTTGTAGGGGCTGAGACATTTCCATCAGCATATATTTTTCCATTAAGGTGTTTCTTCTTTTCTTTTTTTTCTTTTTAAAGGCTAGCTTCTCATGTGCTTTGAAGTTCAGGTGGAAATGAAAACAAGTTTTCAGTATCTCCCTAAAATCATTCAAAATCTTGGAGTTAAATAGTGCCTAATGATCTTCCCTACTTGAAACTCCCCAGGCTTTTGAATAAGATAGTGTATAAGCTATTTTGGTATTTCCTCCCAATAAAAAAGTTGTTTTATTTTTCTTGTTTCCCTCTCCCCTGGTGAAGGCAGGATGAAGTCTTACTAGAGGAAGTCTTATTTTACTCGTTACAGTCTGAATAATGAGCACACATCATTGCTTTAATTTGAGAGCAGTTTAGAGAATGGGCTTGATTGGGAAGTACACTTGTGCTAACAAACTTTGTTTGTAACAGATATTTTGCAGTAAGCTCTGGGCTTCTAGCAGAGCCCCTACAGAAGGGCTTGCTGAGTGCTACCGAGCAGCGTGAAGCCAGTTCTAATGTTTCCCCATTCCAAGAGAGGGTTTGTTCACTTCAGTGGTTTAGGTCAACCTGATGCCTTTGTTTGTGGTAGGTAACTGAGTCATGTATGCCAGCAGGCAAGTTGTTGTGGAAAATCAGTTGTTTGACAAAGAGTTTGAGGGTGTTTGAGAGCCATAGGCCATAAGCCGTCTGTAGAAGTGGCATTCAGAGGAATGAGTGTTAATGCAAGTAGCAGATCACAAATATTCACCACCTTATTCAGTAAAAGCAATACCTGTTTTCTTCATTTGTCAGGAAGGGAAAACGAGGTGAGGAAAGATTCAGAGAAAGGCTTTCAAGTAAGGAGGGGGAGTTTCTTTGAAAGTTCGTAAGATTTTTTGCTTGAATATTACATAAGCATTTTAGAAAACCTCTTCTGCATTGTATTGACAAAACTGGAAACAGCCGGTAAGGTTTCAGCTGCACCTCTGTGTTGTCCAGCCGTGAGCTGACTGAACATTAAAGAATTGATACCAGCTCCCACCATCCTGAGCTGTCACACATCAGTTCAGGCATATGAACAAACCTTCTGCTTTAACATTAACAAATGAACTCTGGAATGTAGTATTCATTATTATAGAAATGCCATCATTTTATGAACAAATGTTTCCACAGTACTAGGACGGACGCAATGCTACTCATCTATCATGGGCCGTTCATATTCTTCCAGAGTTCAGGGACAGGCTGTGATGTTGGAGGGTGTACCCTTGGGATGTACTGCCAGGAGAATATTGCCTTTTAGACATATATTTTCCTTGCTGTGTTCAGAGGGCAAGTTTGATCAATGTATTGTAAAAAAGACAGCTTAAAATATTCATTTGGTTCAGATCAAGAAAGATAGCTGCTTAAAAATGATGCTACTTCATACAGCTTTTTGAACATTATTTTCCACCAATAAACCTGTCATTCCTTTTAAGTGATAATCCTCGTTTCTCTGTTCAAGAGCCAAAATGATAATTTGATTAGGAAGTTATATTTGGTTGTTGTGCTTTTGCTATAGAAAGTTAATGGGATTTATGCAAAATTTCTTGATTGCCTGAATAAATGTTCTCCCAAGGAAATAAACTTTGATCTTAATATTCACATTTAGATTTGTAATGCTCTTGGCAATATACATCTACATGTATTTTTCATTCATTGCTTTATAATTGGAAGTTTCATTGAGAATTCTTTGAGTCTACAATGCATTCCTTATAGGTTTACCTTGCAAAACTTAGTTTCTCTATTTCATAATTACTCAAAGGTTAGCTAGTCCTACCTGCAGCAAAGCAAAAATGAAATTCTGAACATACCTCTTATTTTATTTCTAAGAATAAATTGACAGTAGGAACTACTTAGTTGCAGGCTGCTAATTGCATGGCCTTACTGAAGCACATCCACCAGGTCTACTAGGTCTACTGCATTTTTATACCAGAGCCATCAATGTATAAATAGAAGATCGTTATACCATTGAATTCTTGCACAGAATCAAGTCCCAAGTAGCTGTTAATTTCCTCCCTTGCTGACTGCCATAAGTTTGTTCCTTGGGTTTATAAGGTTAGATGAAAACAGAATAAAAATGGGGAAAGGTGAGAAGAATGTACATCTCTTTTCTTCCCTATCCTCCTCCTTTTTCTTTGCTTCTCCCTTGGAAAAGAAAGCCAGGATCTGATTTTTGCTCCTTCATTTAGAAACAGCAATATTTGAAAGGAATTTTTACATTTTGGGCTTATTTCCTGGTGAAATGTTTCTTTTTTGCAAAGCACTTGAAATAATTTTGTAGCAGTTGTTGAGCAAATCTGGTGAGGAGGGGGATTTAGGTCTTTGCTTCTTGGATAGTTTGCCTTATAGCAATTAAAACTGAGAGTGTACATTTTGAACTGGTGCAGAGGGGCTTGAGACTCGAGTGGACCAGCTCCGTCTACATGACATGACACTTGTCCTGGGTTTTTGCAGATCCCCATGTTATATCCTGGTAGCCCCTGTAGCCAGTCATGTTTTGTTTTAACTTCAGAGTGCCAGAAATAGTGTGAGGATTGTGTCACAACCCACCATGTATTTATATAGAATTATGCATGGGGTATGTATTGCAACACCTGGGGCATGGCCTGAGGGAGTATGAAGGTTGTCTGAGGGTGCAAGACTTGCTGGGGTAGTGATGAAGTACTGTTTAGGGCAAAGGGAGTTCGGTCTGACAGAGTACCTTGTGTGTACTGTCTTTACAGAATGGTCCTTGGAGCAAACTCTCCCCAGATATACAACAGCACTGGTTCGTCCAATCCAAAAGTAGGGCCAAATCACAAACTATTGTACGTAAAATGTGCATAGAGAGGATCAGGGCATGGAATGAACTGAAGAGAGTAGTTGCGTGACCAGGTAGGTGTACCTTTTATGTACAAGGATGTAGAGTTTCTGTGTCTGCATCAAGAGATGAGATGAATCTTCTTTGTTGCAGTGGCTTAAAATTTGTGTCTGATTTCCGGTTTGGATTTCCTTGGCTTCCAGACACTGCTTTTCACTGTGATGTTCTCTGCTAGAGAAGGGACTGCTGTAATACTTAGTATTTTCTCCCTGAGCAGGCTCTGTGCATTGGTGTGGTGACTTGATTGCATCTTTTTTTTTTTCTAATTAGCATTTTTAGGTTACCACTTGTGAGGAATTTGCTATAATCCTTGAATTATCTCAGTGGCTGTTTTTTTTGCATCTTGTCCAATTTATCAACATCCTTTAAAAAAGATAGGTTGTATGTAGTGTTTCAGTATCTGTTTACATATCTATGTTATGTATAGTAGATGTTGGATGCTGACTGGGAAGTAGCTTGGCAGAAAAGGACTTGGGGGTCCCAGTGGACACCAAGTTGGACACGAGCCAGCAATGTGTCCTTGTGCAAAGAAGGCCAAAAACATCCTGGGCTGTGTTAGGAAGAGCATCGCCTGCAGGTCGAGGGAGGTGATCCTTTTCCTCTACTCAGCATGGGTTAGACCACATTTGGAGTGCTGTGTGCAGTTCCAGGGTCCCAGTACAAGAAAGACATGGACCTATTGGAGCAAGTCCAGTGAAGGGCCACAAAGATGATTAAGGGCTTGGGCCCTTGGAGTCTCATGAGGAGAGGCCGGGATTGTTTAGCCTGGAGAAGAGAAAGCTCAGGGAGGATCTTACCAATATGTGTAAATTCCTGATAGGAGGGAGTAAAGAAGATGGAGCCAGACTCTTCTCAGTGGTACCCAGTGAACAGACAAGAGGCAACAGGCACAAACTAGAATACATGAAATTCCATTTAAACAAAAGAAAAAACCTTTTTGTGGTGAAGGTGGTCAAGCACTGGGACAGGTTGCCCACAGTGGTTGTGGAGTCTCCATCCTCAGAGATACTCAAGACCCGACTGGATGCAGCCCTGAGCAACCTGCTCCACTTGACCCTGCTTCAAACATGGGGGACTAGGTGATCTCCAGAGGCCCCTTCCAATCTCAATGATGCTGTGATGTTATACAGCCTCTAAGCTCTTGTTATCAGAGCATTGTTGCTTGAGTTATTTGTCTCTGAGCCCCTGTGATCCCCTTGATTGTCTGCAGAGTTTGTGCTTTGCGTGAGTCACATCTGTACTCTGTTGGTATGGCTGATCTACATGTTTTTAGAAATGTTAACAAATTCTGCATTAGAAAAATGTTGTGTTTCAATGAATCTAAGTTCTCAAGTGATCCAAATCACTTTGTGTGGTTTCTCTGTATTATTACTTACCACTTCATTGATGTTTAATCAGCAATGATTTTATATTTAGAGCCAGATCTTTAATGGAAGTAAAGTAGATTTGGTACCAAACTCTGGTGCCTTTCTAGAAACCTCCTCATTCTGTACTGATTTCCCCAATGACAGCTTCTTCTTGAAATCTACATTTAAGGCTTGTTCCATTGACGTGCTATATACATTTTTAAAATCAAAATGTCATGTGAGCAATAGAAAAGTCTATCACATTCACACAGTTACCTTATATCCATCAACCTGATGAGAACAGAGCCCTGGTTCTCTAGCAGGACTCTGTTTAGTGTTTAGTGTTAGTGTTTCTGCCTCTGATGGAATTTGGTGAGAGTTTTTGATGGGCAGCCTGGAAAACTTTTCATACAGAAAATAGTTTTAGTTTTCCCAATAGGAACACAGTGTCACAAAATAACTCTCTAATGCATCTCTATCCACACAAGAAGATGTAATTTCTGCAGGCTGGTGACAGCAGACCTAGAACTAATTAATTATTTTTTGTTGATGAGAGGAAATAACATCAYGCTTTTACAGTGGAATAGCTAATTTATGACAGTCTTGGAGAAAAGACTTACTGACACAATGGTAATTTTGTAGAATTTAGTTTGGCTTTCCCACTAAGAATAAAAGTTTGCCATGGTACAGAGATGTTCTGAAAAGAAAACAGTTTTCTTAGCCATCAGATCCATTGCAAATATGTGAGCTGAACTCTAGCCCAGACTCATTTCCATGACAGTCTTTCAAATTATTTGGGCCCGGAGTTCAAACTACTGGTGACATATTCTTCAGGGATGGATGGGGATGGGAGGTGTTTGTGTTTGCACATATGTTTGCATGTGCTCGTGCATGTGCCTGTATGTGAGAGAAAGCGAGAGGTAAACAGCCTTCTAACTCGCTGGCTAGAGCAACCATTTGAGTTGGGCAAACTGGGTTTAAGTCCTAAAGATGCCTGTAGTACTCTGAAGTACTGCATTATGGGGATATCAGTGAACAAGAAACAAAAATCTAATGACGCTTATAAAAGTGGATCAGAGAAATGGAAATATAAAGGAATGTTGAATTCCTGCTACTAATACATAACTTTCATCTCTAGAATAAATGGGTGACTCAAAAGCAGACAAGAAAATACTGTGTAACTTAGTGTCATCAACTGGATTAATGAATCGTGTTTAATGTTGCAGTTACTTCAGACAGTTCAGAGTCAGTATGAGTGGAATGGTGCCCATTTAGCCTGGGGTGCTGGTTAGGCAGGAGAAGCGAAGCAGCTCTTCACTGTACTCTCACATTCCTCATGGCTTATACAGTTAAAGTGCAATGCTAGAACCTGACATTTGAACTTTCCTGGATTCCTGTGCATGAAGGAAACCACCTGAAAGTCCCAGTCTGATTAACAAGTACTGTAGAAAATGTTTGTCTCTGATATGCTCGACCAAAGGAGGGTTTCCAAATATCAGAGCAGACTGACTACCCCTAAATAGTTTTTCTAAGTAAATTGGTGTTAGTTATGGAGTGCAAGCATATAGCAGCCAGTTTCCTCTGGAGTAATTTTGCAGTGGAGAGTACGCAGCAAGAAGATATTTAGATAAGCTCTTTCCTCTTCATGTCATTCAGCAAATAACCTGAAAAGGAGCAGGTCAGATTCTGTTTGCAGTTACGCTATGTGAGTGGAGAGGAGCTTCGCTAGAGTGCCTCTGTATTCTTCAAAACGGAGTCTGGTACTCTCTCCCCACTCTAAAGAGCTTGCAAATTAGGACCCTGCCTATCTTCCCATAAAAATATCTGATGAAGAAAATATTTGTTTTCTGCAGTTAGGCTTGCATCTATATTGTTTCCTCCAAAATAGTTTGGCAAGAAGATGGGATTTGTTTTACTGTGCCTGTGCAGATTTACCTAGGAGTTGGAAACTTTGATTCTTTCATTATTTCAGACAGATATGGAGGCCACAGAACTGCACAATGCASTCCTAGCTATACCGCTTCCCTCCTTATATGAAGTTCACTCTGCCAATTATTTATAACTTCTTTGAAATCCTAAAGGGATAGGGACTGTCTGTGTGGCTACGCAGTGCCCTTGGTAACTCTGGGATGCTCCGTGCAACAAACAGGCCAAGAATTTCAGCTCCCGCCTAGACCGCTCCTCACACCACAACACCTTTAAAGATTCACTAGTAGGAATTTGGCCGGAAAATTGTCCCTGCAGCTGCCTCTAACTTTTGCACAAGTTTCCGTAAGAGTTGTAGAAGATAATAAAGGTCCTGCCAGGTTGCCTGTTTTCCTGCATCCCTCTCCTGACATACAGAATTGGAGTAATGAGAAGTGTACAGCAGTGCTGGGTCAATGATGTGCTCTTTTTCATAAATGAAAGGCAAGGAGATGCACAGAAAGCTGGAATTCTTCAGTGGGCTAAACATGCGGTGTTGTGATGTAGATGACTAAGGGCAAGAAGGTTAAGCTTTCTAAGCACTCCTGAAGATCAATTTGCCAGACACCTGCTGTTTGCTTTCTATTTTATGGAAATGGGTCAGGAAGCAACTAAAGGCTGTCTCTCACACTTGGCATTTATTACTTTTAGTCACTTTTTGTTCCTTTTACTGATGGCTTTTACACACTGATGGGGTTGAAAGCTGCCTTGAAGATATTTGCATTTGAATCAGTCAAAATATGGCTATTCATGGGGAAGGCCAGGTCATATAAAAGTCAAGACGCTCCCTCAGTGAGACAGTTCTTTCTCTGAAGTAAGCCAATAACCCATTTACTTGACAGATTAAAATGACAGATAAAATTCCCGAGGCATAGTCATCTTATGTGAGTTCAACAGACTGCGGACCTAAATGGCCTTCCTTTATGCCTGCATTTGCCCTCAGGATGCTTTGGTTTTCTAGAGCTATGAAGGCAGAAACGACAATCTTTATGTATCATTAGTTCTAAAGCAAAGGTGAGAACTAAAGGATTTACAAACATGCTATGTTAGAGCAACAGTGTTACTGGTTAATTGGTTCGTGTGGGAATCTTACAGTTTGGTTGAACACGCATGGTACAGGAGCAAATGCAGAGAAAAAATGACTGCAAGGCAGATCCGCATGACTACAACATATTAGCTGTCACATGGGGCAGAACAGAACTGATGTGAAACTGGAAGATTGGCTATTTATTAAGAATTATATGATCTCCTGGGTAACCTCCAGGTTACCCAGAATCTATGCTGTAGCACTCTGCTGAAGTAGATGGGAGCTAGGTAGAAGATCTGGGTGGACGTGACAATGACTGCAGTATCTCTCTTTGAGAGTTCTTGAATTTCATTCAAAGCAGTGGCAAAAGCTGAAGTAGCTTAACTTATTTAAGAAGACAATTACACCTTTTATATTTAGCTCATTCTCAAAGAGTACCTGTGGGCTATAGCAATATCATTTCTTCTTATCTGTATTAGCATGGGATAACAACTTTCTTTGGCATGGGTGAAACTAATTGTAAAATTTAGCCATCATTCAACTGACTAAAGATTAAGGGATGGCATTTGAAAATTCCTCCTGAAGAAGCATAAAGAGAGAAATTCAGTACACCCAAAACCACAGCTGTTTTTTCTAATATATCTGTACTGCACTGAGGCCAGCAATGCTGTAGAATAGCTAAAGAATGTCTTGAAGTCTGAATAGACAATGTAACCAACAGTGTTTGGATAAACACCTAAATTCTCCATTGGTTGTAAGGGTTTTGCATATTGGACGTTTGCAATTATTCTGTGTGTTTTGCTACATCAGAGTCTGGAATTAAAGGGTATCATTTCCAGACTGATTTTTAAAAAGAAGTTTTACAACCCCACTCTGAAATAATCTCATTTGTGGCTAGGGGATTGCAGGTTTCCCTACTGATCTAACTTCTTTAGGCTCCATTTTAGTTTTAGCAGTACAAAGTATTTCATATATGGACTACACTAGGATTCCTCCTGCTTATCTTGATGTCAGGAAAAAAGGTCACTGCATCAGTTGAAGCTTTTTGAAAAAATGTTGTTAGTTTCATTTTCACGTTCGTTTTCTGTGTTAAGCGTATTACTGTTTCCAATTACGCTCCTTGTCAGCAGGGACAAACAACCACTTTTTCCTGAGAGTCACTGCTTGCTCTTGCAGAAGAGGCTTGAACACTTGAACACTGTTCCCTGCCGTGGGGAATTTGTTTCCCCCTCTTTTTCTTTTTTCATGCCTTTCCTGCCATTCCAAGCTAGCAACTTGATTTTGGTGTGCATGTTCTCTGTTTTGGACCTATCCTAATAGTAATCTCTCTATTTCTCTGATAGGACATTTGTTGCATTAGAATTTTTTTTAAAAAAACCAACATCCTTGATTTTAAATGGGAAATGAAAAATATAGGTTCCTGATACTTAATAACTAATTGTTGTAATAATTCACCAGACCATGATGTGCCCCATAAGTTTTTAAGTAGTCCTAATTGTTGGCAATACTGTCATGAGCCAGGAAAGCTTGATAACTCACTACACATCAGTCCCAACCATGTGAGTGCACATGGTGATATAGTTTTATTTTAAATTCGTTCAGGCTATGTTATGGCAACTGCAGACTGCTAACAGTGGGCATAAACAGAATTACAGATACCTTTAGGCAAGAATAAGAGCACTGCCATAGCCTTTGTACAAATTGCCCTTCAAGGGAAAATATGACGTTAGTCACTTGTGGAAAGCATGGTCTTTTTTCATCTTTAGTCGGTACAATGCCACTAAGAAAGGGAATTAAGCAGTTTGGTAGAAAATAAAGACAGCGCCAAGATGACAGGGCAAAGAAAGTAGCTTTGTTGAGAAAGACACTCTCCAAGGCTATTGACTGAAAACAGAGATGCATAAAGAGTAAGGGTGGTTTGAAAGTATCTGAATTCACCTGGCGTGCCCTGGCTTACATGTGTTTGCTCCCAGCTTGAAGGTGGCACCTTCTTCAAGCAGTAACAGAAGCCACATTTGTTGCCGTCCTGTGGCCAGATGGCCACGTGTCCTGGGTTGGCTTTCAACCTGTCAAAATGTATAAGGGTGATTTCATTTGAAAAAATAGATCAGGCAAGATACTCACCATGCTGTTTTCTTMTGTATTTATGGTTTATAGCAAGGCAGTGTTGTGGCTGTAATGTAGCAATGACTGACCAGATTTGAGATTTTATGTAGCCAGTACCTAGGCACTGCTTTAACAATGGGACTATTTTGTGGATTTGCAGAAAGCCCTAGAATAAAGAAATGATAACGAGACCTGAGTTGCATGTTGTGCCTGGACACTGTATCAAAGCATGATGCATAAACCTTGGGTAAAAATAGGAACTGGAGCTCCCTTGCCAGCATTATGGAAGGGCAAACAGTCTGCCGAGAAGAGCTGAAGAGGCAGGTTCGTGCTCTTGGTCTCTTGCTTCACCCTTGAGCAGATCCAGGGCTGCTCCTGGGAATTGCTTGGGCAGCTGTAGCTCCCTGGTGTTTCTGAAGAGACCTGATGAGCTCCACAGGGGAGGAATGAAGTGAAAAACATGCAGAGCCTTCCATGGGCTGTCGGCTCTTATTAAGTTCTTCAAGGTAGCAAGCCTTGCGTGTAAAATATCATCCGGTTTCCCAGTGCTGCTTCTGATGCCATTCCCACAGGCCCTATGACCACATATAGCCCAGCCTGACTGACTAGCCTGTAACATCTGTTGAGTCTGCATCTGTAGACTCTGCTTTTCAAAAATAGGTCGTCTAGACTGATGGTGCTGTAACTACATACCACAGCACTTGCTGATGTGCTGTCATATATCACAGAGACACTGCTGCGCTGCTGGTGCTGGGTAGGCATTCTTCAATGTATGGTTCCTTTCCTGGGCATTTTTAGGCATGTCACTCTGAGAATCAGCAAAATGTAGATAATATTGCAACCCAGCTTGGTGTGGGAGGGGAAGGCACAAATCCATAAATAGCTAGGATATGCTCAGTTTCTTCGGTTGATAGGGAGGCATTTGTTGGGAAAGAAAGTGCCCAGAGAGTTTTATGTGAACATTGTATTTCATGGCTGAAAGCAGGACTCTGTCTGCTACTGAGAAATAACTAGTAGTTCGCAATCTTTCACAGAAGGTGGGTAAATGAATACCACTTGCGCACTCAAGGGACAGTAACCCGAGGGGTCYTGGGTTAATTCAAATCTTTCTGTAAGATGTTACAAGCACTTACTTTCTGCTAAGGGGAAAAAGTGAACAAATAGCTATAGAAAATCACTGAAAACAGGCAGATTGTATGCATGTTACAAATCTTAAGGAGAGAACATTTCTGCAGCAGTTCTTAATAATATGACTATACTGTTCCACAGTGTGTAATAATATCTCCTTTTGTTATGGAAAGAAGGCTGTTACAGGAATGCTTTCTGAAAAATGGTCTTAATATTAGGATGGAAACAGTCACTGGTTTCTTACTCTCATTTTGAACATATATTTAAATATTTATTTTAAAATTCCTTTTCCTCAATTAAATCATATTCAGTTCATATTAGGAGACCAATTCTGTATAGTCCTGAGTTCCCACAGAGTCTTCTGCATTGACAGCAGTGATGCCTTCAGCACATTAGAGAAATCTCTCAGCACCTAGCAGGAGCAAGCCCTTAACTTTTGAAGGTTTTTTTGTTTGGCTTTAAGAGAGTTTAGAAAGGCATTGGTTGATACTGTGTAAGACTTGGGGATGAGTGTCCGTATGAAACCAGAAGAAAAATAGAAGGGAAATGAAGCCCTGGAAAGCATAGAAGCCTTCTCTTAAAATGCAATTATCTGCTGGGAAACAAGAAACAAGAGGAGAATAATTGAATGGGACAGTACAGAAAATCTATCTTTGCAGCACATTGAGCAGGGCATATTTCAGCTACACGGCTGTTACTTGAGCATTGTTATTTATCTGTTGGTTACTTGCTTCTGACATTATCACTAAACTGGTACCACAGTTTGTTGTCCATCATTCATCATGGTTCATTGTTCATCAGCATTGTTGTCCAGCATGCATTTGAAGATGTAGCATCTCCTACCTGGGCTCTTACTTGGAGAGCACAACAAACCAAAGAACCATAAAGTTGTCTCGTAAAATAACTCAGCTCCCAGAAACTGAAATGTGTTTGTAAAAGCTGTTTAATTATTTAGAGTTTTTGTCTCAGATTAAAATCATTCTCAATTTGAATTGCTTTTGAATGCCTATCTCATTTTGGACAGTAAGGTCCTGGGTGAAAAGGAAAGAGCTCACCACTGGCCTACTTTGTGAAGGGTGTGTTGGGGAAGGAGGAGACAGTTCAAAGAGACCAAGACACCTAGTGCGCAGGCCACCATAAGGGAGCAGCATGGAAATGGTGAAATCACCTGGTGGGTGAGCAGCATTCAGTGCTCAGAGAGGCCATCTTAGCTGGATTAGAAGTCGTAGTCAAGTTTCGTTCTTGTTGTCACCTCCCCGTAAGCTGAGGTATGGTTTGTGCTGAAGGCAAAATGCTGTTACTGCTTTGCTGAATCACTTGTCACCATCTTCCCATGCAGGCTATCAAGGGTTTGAAAATATCTAGCGTAAACATGCCATTGACACTTGTACGGAGGCACATATTTTAACGTCTCTGTGAAAAACATTAATAGTTCTTTTGTCTCATAATGTTTGTTTAAGAGTTGCCAGACATGTTCACTATGTTTTACACCATCAGCAGTGTTTCTGTGCTTGTTAAATGGTAGCAACATGGAATGATGTAGTAAAACAACTTCTTTGAAAGCGGCAAGAACAAGGAACAGCAGACTTTACAAATAAGGTCAGTCTTTAATAAGCTGGATTACAGGTTATTGGTGCCTGAGGCACAGCACATATATCAGTGCAGCTGTCAGGGTTCTTGAAGCAGTTTTTATGGTGCAGAGTGGAGCTAATAAGCCTCTCTGAACTGCTGATGGATTCATGTATCCTGAGATACCTCCACCACGCTGATGGGGTTGGGTACAAAGATAGATTTGATTCTCCAGATGACTATTTAGGTTGGATTTAGCCCAGTGGCTGCCAGATACAGTAGCAGAGCCAATGGTAGTGGCTGTCGGGCTGGAAAGGAGTGAGTGTTTCAGCATCCATAGGACCTGGAGGAAGGAGAAAGAAAAGAAGTGATACCAGCAGCAATCTTGGGTCTTAGAAGCATGCATGGGGGAGGAGAGGGAAGAGCCGTGGTCATAGCCCTAAGACTGGGAAGGGCAAGAGCAGCAGGGTCAGGAAAGTTGATTAACTTACGTGCAGAGTGGCACCAACCCCTGAAGAGCTTTAGTAGTGCTGCTGAGCCTGAGCTAATAGTCTGCTCAGCCCCTGAAGCAGCGAGAGGCACTGTGCGGAGATAGCGCAGTGTGGTGTGCTGCACTGGCACGGGCTGCCCCAGCGTGGTCTTGCTGTGGGCRCTCCTCTGTCCCCCGTGACAGGGATGTGGCATCATCGAGCAGCTGTCTGCAGCCTGGGTAGGTGCAGGAGGGTGTTCAGACTGGGGGGACTGTGTGCCACCTCTGGCACTGGGAACGTGAGGCGGTTGTACAAGGTCAGGCCAGATGTCCATCGAGGCTGGTGGCCTGCCTCCAACAGGAGCTCCTCCCAGCAGGTCCCCTTGGGAGGTAGCCTCGGGAGGAAGAGGGCAGGGAAAGTATCTGGTGATTCATCCCTCGGAAACTCTCTCATTGGAGCCTGTGGAGAAGCTGGAGCAGTCTGCACCTACTGTAGGCCTCATGTGGATGGCTTATCCCTTGGGAAAAGCAGAATTGGAGGCCAGACTGTGATCAGCTGCTATTTCTGACCAAGTCACATTTGGGAACGGTAACTATAAGCACCTTCTCTTGTCCTCCCTGTAACCCCAGTTCATGAGATACTGCAGGCACATCGGTACTTCTGGAAGTGAGTTTTCTTCTGTTTAGCAAACTTTGCTTCAAAATRTGCTCCACAGAACTTTATTTTATTATGGTAGATTCATAGTAGTTAGTTTTATATATAGATATTAAAATGTGACATTTAAATGTGAAACAAAATATCACTATGTACCATTGTTGGCAACACTGACTTTTTAATAGGATAGTACATAACACTGTTACTGTCTTGTTACTGGTGGCTGGAAAATGGAGAGGCAGGGAATCATCAACATTTTCAGCAAAGTTACTTGTTTCATTGAATTGTTCTGAATGTTCTGGCCTCTGCCCCAACTGCATGTATATGTATAATCCAAATGTAACATGAAATTAGGAAAAATATGATGCTTGCAGTAGGGGAGGGAATATAGACTGGTGGGTACATTTGTTACCACCTACTTCGCATTTCAGTAAAAAGGAAAATGTACCAGATGGAAAATAAATTGATAGTAGGTTAGTTAAGCAAAAATCCTGGTAGCGGATCTTGAGTCTGGGAATGGATTTAGCAGAATAGGACATAAAAAAATCTTTGCATTGCTAGTAATGTGCCTTTTTTGAAAATACATTGTTTCAAGGAAGCACAGTGAACTAACCCTGCCTTGAATATATTCAATGATATAAAGGTTTCCCATCCGCTGATCTGTTTAGTTAAACGGATTTGACTGTGAAAAATGGGTTTGCTTTGAAAAGTGCTTTAAAACAAAATCTAGTGAGCAGAATTTAGTTTATATTAAGTATACAGTTCTGAATACAAATCATCCATTTCTTTTCCATCAGGAATTGATTTTTGTTAGTATTATCTCTAGTAGCTTATTATTAGAGGTTCTGCTGTGCTCAGGATTTAAATCAAGATATTAAGTATCCATTATAAAGAAACTAAAGAAATGGGCTAAGAGTAGGGTTAGAAAAATTTAAACCACATTTGTTGATCTAAATTTCGATGTAGGAAGTCTGTTTCTTTTTTCATTCTGATCTGATGATGTGGCGAGCAAAGAATAATTTTGTTGCTGACCCATCTGGGCAGTGCCCAGCCCAGTACACCAGCGAGCGGTTTGGGGAGGGGGATAATGAGAAATCCCAGCGGTCCCAAAACTCCAGGAAGCAAATGTTTTTTCTCTTGCAGTGTAGCCAGTCAATATCACAGCAGCCTCAAGGATTTCAACTATTTCTCTCTATTTTTTTTTATTTGTTTTGTTTTTTTGAATAAGTGAAGGGATTTGTTTGAAGACTAAGAGCCAGAGTCATAGCATACTATGTAGGTCTTCTGTTCTAAAAAATGTGAATTATCATTTGCTTACACAAAGTGCAAATGATAAATATGCATTATCTTTTAGTGTTTAATAGGATAGTGTCTTGGTTTGGTGAACCCCCAGTGGCATGTCACCCCTGAGCAATGGGAATATGCATATAAAAAGCTCCTGTGGTGAGCAAGAGACTGAAAAATATGGCCCTCAATCTTTATGCAAAATCTTATCACCAAAGACAAAATAATTTCATGAAGGACAAAAAGTCTGTTGGGGTTTGCTGGTGTATTTATGTTTCCATCTGGAATATAAATTGTGCTGAAGAGCGTGTCCGCTCTGTTCTTTATGAAGCTGCCAATGTTGAGCTCCTATCAGGCCAAGCAGCAGTTGACTCATCTGACCCTGGAGGAAAAAATTGCTCAGAAGCTTAGTGTACTTTTAACGCTCAGTCAGGGATTACATCTGTGCTGGCAACAGCATGCAGTCTTGGCTGGCTTATCAAAAGCAGAGATCCTGGAAGGCTTCTTTTGGTAGATCTTCCTGTTAAAGGTGTTATAAAGATCCTAGGATCACAGGAGCAGAAGAAACAAGGCCACTGCAGAAAGGGAAAACACTGAAGGGAGGCATTTTAGCTTTTGGGATATCTAAATGGCTCAGAGATTCAGGCACAAATAGTTTGATGTTTGCACTGAAGGAAGGGTGTATGTGATTCAGGTGGAGAGCAAGGAAGCTAGATGGAATGGGATCAGAAACATAAGCTGCAGAACTATATGATCAAAAGGTTTAATAGAATGTAAAATATTATTTTGTAAAACCTCAGTGTGAACTAAAGTGCAATTATTTATACATTTCTCCCATTGCTATCAAGGAAACAATCAGGGTGACTTAAGGGAAAGCATAATTTTAATTTTTCTGGTTGAAATTCCAGTAAGTCAGTCTAGGAAGCCTAATGGGGAAAAAGGGACTTTCAGGGATGATTAGAAGGTTGGGCCACATAATAAAATTACATTTGCAATTTGACAACATGAATACACAGCTGCAATTCCACAGAAAGACAAACAGACATTATGAAGAACAAATAAAAGAAATGCTGGCATTTTTGCAAATAATCCTCAGTAAATCCTGGGAGCACATCCAGGAAAATGGTCTAGCTACAGTCTCTACAAACATTCAAGTTCAGGCTAGAAAGGAGATTGGTGGGAGTGGCACAAATTTTAATGCTCACAGTCGGGAAAGCTCCACATATTTGAAAAAGTAGCATTAACCTGTAGATTTTAGAGGGTATCTGGAATCCTAAGTAAGAACCGTGTGTTTCTGGAGCTTTTCCATGTATGCCTTTTGCATGTGTGCACAAGAAGGTGGTAGATTCCCTAAGATATGAAAAATGCTCAGATATCCACCTTGACGTCCCACCCTGGGACCTTAAGGTAAGGCAGCATTCCTGCTAAAATTTGGGCATCGGATTTTTTTTTGCTTAAATATTTCTTACAAAGAAATCCTACCTTAATGTGAGGGCCAGGAGGAAAAAAAAAAAGTAGTTCTCTTTTTATCTTCTTAAGCTAACTTTTCATATCTCCTGTCACGGGATGCTTCTGAATCACCTGGCAACAAATTCACTTTTCAAAGAATCCTTTTTTGCTTGTTTTTCTGAGCAACTATGTGTTGGTTGCAAAGCGTGTGTGTGTATTTTTTTTCTTTGCAACCAATGCACAGTTTTGCATAAGCAATTAGGCACTTACTGACTTTGTATTTAAACACCTCTGTCAGCCTCCAGAATGTTTGCTCTATATGTTCCTATGCATCTGCCTGGAGGGATATGTAGGGATATGTAGTACCTTGATGTTGTGAGGCTGATGTTGCCTCACAATAACAGATTTCTTCCAGTCCCATGGCTCTTGCAGTGGCACCCGATACAGGGTTCTCTGCTTCTTTCTTCTTCATCTTGTTCTTTGGGTCTTACAACAGAATAAATCTGAAATCCATCTGTTTGGATTTTACATTGCAGCTGATCACTCTAGTGTTTTGCCACTCTCATGTACTCTCAGCTGGCATCAGCGACTTCTCAGTCTGTTGTCTGGTTACTTTGCCATTTCAAAATATTTAAAACCTCTTCAAGAATAAAGGTTTAGTTTGTATGTCTGTTGGGACTCAGCAAGGACTCTGGTTTGCTTTGATTTATTTATTTTAATATTTGGAGATATGGATAAGGGATGGCGTCGCTGCATCTTGTTAAGATGCAAAGCCTTTTATCAGTGGTGGTGGCTTAGTTTCGGTGCTATGTGCAAAGGTTTAGTATGCACAAGGATTCTGCCTGCCCAGGGGGAGAATTAAAATTCAGCTCCTTTGGAGTAGTTGAAAGCTATTTTTGTATTTATGGCTTTGTTTTGTTTCTCCTAATTGTGTGTGAACCAATAAAAATAAACAGTTTAGTTTGTCAGTGTCAATTCCGGGACAAAGGTGTTCCCTGTGTAATGAATCCGTGCAGTTGCTGTAACCTAATGAATTCAAATATACAGCATTCGCAGAGATTTTCCAGCAGCACCAGCCCTAATTGCCTTGTTAATCTTACAAAATTATGTCCTTTTCTAACTTTTGTTTAGAGTCAGTCAGCATAAAAATATTCTTCCTGCTGAAATAACTTCATAGGCAAAGTTCAAGTGAGCAACTAGTGATTGCATCTATTTTTGAGTTATTTGCCCAGCTTGTGGTAGCTCAGTTAAAAACCTTTTAAAATTCTGAAATATATCCCAAGGCAGCTGTAACTCTGTTCCCCAAATCTATTGCAATTTTCAAAGTTCTCACCTTTCTGGGACCATCTGTTTTTCTTCTCCAAAGATTCTGCAAAATTCTTGGCACCCCTTGAATGAAGCCCTTGCTTCCTAACATGGAAAAGTGTTCAGTGAACCCGCGAATAGAAAAATTATGGGAAGAGTCTAACTCTGATATTAAAGCTGGTTTCCATTCAGTGACCATTGCAAAAATAAATGATATGCCTTGAAGCACCCCAGTGAAGCATTATGTATGTCTATCAGCTCTGCAGTCCCTCAGTTACCAGACAGAGCACATAAAAATCCATTCCAAGAATACCAGCAAACTTGTTAAAATTGGCATGCCATTATCAAGGGCCTATCATAATCCTAATTCTTTCACTGAACAGAGATATATAATGCTTAAAACAGCATCAAGTCTGTATGTTCTCTAAATTATTCCATGAATAGATTTAGGGAGTCATTCAAAGGTTTTCTTTCTTCTTGTATCACTGTGCTAATAACTCTTGAATATGAGTTGTCTTGTTGCATGCTATTTGCCTTAATACTCAGGCTCTCGCTAGATGTTGACTAAATACTGGTATTGTCAATCATAGCTTTCTGGATTTATTTCATTTTTGAAGTTATGAGTATGATAAATCAAAAACATATTTGAATATGCTAGCATAAACCAACAGAAGAATGGTGAGAAATTCCAGTCTGGGTTAAAAGAAGTTAGATAACTATTCAAACCTTTAAAAAGCTGTGTTACTTTATGAACTCACAAAAATTAAAACGTCTGGAATCTAAAGATTTTCTCTGCACACTATAATTTTAGTCTGCGATTCATCAAGTCAGGGAATTTACTCTGTACAGTACAGTTAGCTGAAGTATTTAATGGACACAGGTTACCCAGGTTTTTCCCTCTGTGCCATTGCTTTCTCTCCCAGAAAGGTGGTGAGCAGTTGTTGTCACTGGAATGGTCAGCTATCTACAGAAGCTGGGTCTATGCAGTTACTCAACATTTACCCATTTCTAAATATTTGCTGTCATTTTTATTGCCACCTTGAATTTTGTTGGTAAAAATAGGCTTAAARATCAGCAATTTTCTTCTTAAAGATTATAAGACTTTAGCTATGCACTCACAGAGTGGCTCAAGTAGCGTTTCTTTTGTCTGTGGGATGCAGCCCTTCCTGAAAACTGTTCCTGAACTGCATTTGCTGTCCTTAACTCCAGATCCCTGAATGACAGAGTTTTCTGCTTCTGGTTTGATGTTTCTTCGCTGAACCCACCATGAACATAGGGAAGAATAAAGAACACATTCCTGTTGTGCTTCACCTATTATTAATCCATGCTGCTGCTAATTTCATGCTGGCATGTCCCTTTGCCTGTGCTGAGCCCTTGAACGCAAGGGAGGTAATTGCATCCTCAGCATCACGTTGGGCTGTGGTGCTAAGCACTAGGCAGCTAAGCGGCTGCCAAGGCTGGTGTCCCGTGGCTCTCTAGCTATCGTGCATAGCTCCTCCAGGGGTGTTAACATGGGCTTTTGATCCAAACTGTTGCCTGAATATGCCTATTTCTATTCTTTGCTTATCCAGGGAACTTAAGGAGACCAGGACCCTAATTTAGCCACTGAGAGGTGCTTAGACCCAGATCATGCAGTTATTTCCCTCATACAGCTATGGCATATGGCATAATATGATGGAAACATGCACACCTGTATGCCTGTGCTTTGTAACCCCAGGGCTGCGATCTCTACAGAAGAACCCAAGCTAACCTAAAACTAACTGTTTCAGTAGCCTAAATCCCRAGCCTGATGATACATCCTCTGTCACTGGCTAACTTGATGTTTTCAGGTAACACGTTTTCCTCTTCAGCTGGGGCTATCAGAAGCTGCAAAAACAGATGGTTTAGATCTGGGTTTATAACTCAAATGGCATTGATCATGTAATCTTATCCTGTTGTTACCACTAGATACTTGCAGGCATAGACCTATGTGAATATATATACCTATATATAAAATAGATATAAACATACTTCTGCAGTTTTAACAAAGTATTCTTGTTGCTGATTTGCTAATGCAGCATCATCTGAGAACACATTCGTACAAATCTGTAACGATCTATTGTATAACCACAGGTCACCTGCGTGGCAAGGTGGCCTGGCTCAGGTCCCTGCCTCCATGCGCTTAGGTAGTGCGTCTCTGCTTGCCAAGCAGGACGGCAGCCAGCTCCTTCGTATTCAAGTGTCCGGGTGGGAATGCGAACGCCCTATGGTGAGCCGCGCACAAGTGCGCTGCTGCTTGGATATGCATTCCCACCGATGATCTGATTTGGCTTGGAGTTTGTGCAAACAGCCATCCTGTACTTCCTGGTCCGCTGCCTTTCCGTGCTCGCTCCGATGTGTGATTGCTATGTACCTCTCAGTGGCTGTGCTTTTTTTTTAGTAACAACCTACCGTTCCTTATTGTCAGCACTCTGTATCTGGGACAACTCACGAGCAGCTCGTCCATCAGAAAGCAGCCTTTTGCAGACTTTGCAGACTACATCTTACTGATAAAGCAGTGCCATCAGTGAGTGAAGGAGGTGCTTTAAGCACAGAGCCTACCGAGCCTGCCTCCCTGTAGCTTGTATGAACCTGTCCATTGTCAGCTGGTGTGACCTGCACTTTTTGTTCAGTACAATCTCTTTTTCTCCTTTTTAGTTTTGAAAAAAAATGTTGCCTTATCAAAACAGTAAAGCAATGCCGTATTGTAGGAAACATGCAGTGCTGGCTGGATGAAAAAGATTCCTTGGCACATACTGCATGTCTTCAGGATGTGATCATCTCCTCAACTCACGCTTGCCCTGGGTCCTGGAGACTTCCCTGAGTCTACACTGTATGTGTCCCTCGTGGTGAAGGTGGACTGTCCCTCCTAGCTCTCATCGCTTTTCTTGCAGGCCTTCTAGCCTGACTGCTGATCTAAAGCAGTGCAGTTTTAGGAACAGAGCTCAGTTTTACCTAACACAGCTGTGATGATCTCCCCTCACCCATTTGCCTCACTCATTTGCTCTCTGGAGATGCAGATGTACCCAGGAAGATGCTCTGCCTTCTTGGGGGCTTCTCAAAGTTGTCACAAAGATTTTATAAATCGATGTCTTAAGGAGACATGTACTTTCATCTTATCTGCCCTGCGGGTGTCTCAGACCACAGGTGACAGCACTAGCATTTGGCACGTTTTCCCCAATCATCTCCTTCYTAGTTGTTACCATTTTGGCAACCCAGGGGGGTTTACGCAAGTGTCCATCTTCCTTTGGAAGAGAAGATGCTGGTTAGAATAGCAACCCTAGCAGATGAAGTGGAGCCATCTGCATATTGTATGCCATTCTTTGCTTAATAACTAAGTGTCTGGAACTACTGTAGAGGAGACTGTGCCCTTTTGTGCTCACTCACCAGATAAGGGACAAGCTAACAACTATATATGTGTATATATGTATATCTTCATCCCTTGAACATCATCTGCAAACTGATATCCTATTTCAAGAGGGAGGTGAGTTTTCCACTTTAGCCTGCCATCCTGCAATTGTATTCACAAAAATGGGTCCCCATATGCACATGCAGACCCTCTGAAATCAACCCAGCCTGACGAGGGATACATATTTCCATTACAGAATATTCAGCACGAGAAACTTTGGAAGGAAATATGGCTTGAAACAAAAGATGTTTTTTCCAATCTCATTTTATATCTGACATAATTCTGTTGCTTTCAAAGACAGGCATGCTCATTTCTTTGATTTATTTGTATTATTCAGTCTCTAGCCCTTGTTTGTAGTTCCTTATGCAAAATTCAGCACAGTTGCTAAATTTGTGGCCCTCATGTTTGCATTTCGTTTTCCCATCAAATACTTTTTTGCATCTATCTTATTAAATATTCTCAACGGGCAGAATTAATATTTCATAAGTGTATTCAACTGCAGCTAACATTACTGATCAGGAAAGGCTTTTTTAATATGAACTGTGTAATTGTGGTCAGTGAGGTCTTTATCCAAAACCCACTGAGAAGAAAATGCCCTAGGTTTTCAGCAGTTTTTGGCTCAGTCTTACGTGAACATTTCTGTGTGAACCTGACAGAATTAAACCTGTTGTAGCCCTGTAATGGGTCTCTCTGTTGGCATGTTAGGGTGTGCACGCTCTTCRGGAGAAAGAGAAGGCTAGCTTAGGAAGAAAGTTAATGTTAGCTTAAGATTAAATCCTTGCTGATTATATATGATGTTTGCAATGAAATAAAAAAAAAAAGGCACTGGTTATTTTCCTCCATATACTGTTAGAATTTAAAAAAGTGAGCATCACCTAGATCATTTTGTAATTTCTACACAGAAGGAGCACTTTCTGAATTCTGCCAAGACATCACATTTGAAAACTAGGAATTCTTTGAATTTTTCCTATACCATTATTCATATTCATTTATGACTGATGTTAAAATAATAAGTTAAAACTTGCATTAACCAGCTATGCTCTGGGTTGCATTGCTCTACAGAAAACTCAAATTCTCTTTGAAAATTAGTGTGATTAGCTAGGTTAGCTGGTTGGACACTTCTAAGGACAAAGTGATTTTTTTTTTTTGTTTTCTAGATCTAATGTAGATATGGGGGAGCATAGGGATGATGGCTGAATGGACAGAACATGCGAGAAGGCAGATAAACTAGAAAAATAGCAACTGGTAAGGAAAACCAAACAGAATCTTACCTAAGTAGAAGTGGTCTAAGGGCATAGAGTAACAGAAGACAGCTCAGGTGAACAAAGCAGGTGGGCTTCAGAAAAGTTTATACTGAATAGTTTAACAAGGGATCAAGGAAGTTGAGCCAAAGTGATTTGACCACAAAAGGTGCAGTTACCTCAATATTTGTTAATACTGGTCACCCTTACGGTATGTTTGTTCCTAATGATAAAAGAATTCTTAGATTTGTCTACTGAACAGTAAAAATCCTCCAGCTGTGGGCATACTCTAAGCTTGGCGGGGCTGGCTCTGGCAAGCTGACCGATGGAAAATCTTAGGAGACGGGACAACCGTATCCTGCAAGTGAATATCTGCTCCTACCTGGAGTCCTGTTGCTTTCAATGCATTAACCTGAGCAGCAGGATTAGATCCTTGAACAATCAAGTTATATTTCATCTTTTCGGTTTGAATCTTCTCATTCTTTCAGCCAAAAACCTCCTCAGTTTAAGCTGTGCTGGCATAGCTTTTGATACCAAAGCAGCTTAGGAAATATGGACATCAAAAGGAAAAGCAAAACAGAATATAAAATAAAAATACAATAATGATTTTTTTATCCACATTTTCAAATCTTCTACATTTTGCTGTTGCTAAAAATCCAACACAGAGGCAACAATTATAACTTTCTGAAGGACTTTCCTGAGCCATGGGTACTGAGGCTGCCCTTACCTGGGCAAGGCATGTCAGTGGTACCCAAAGACTCCCTGAGTGTAAAGAAAAGCAGTCAACTTAAAAAAAAATCTTTCTCACAAGAGCCAAACTCCTGCTCAGAAGCAGATGGTTTACTTTAAGGAAATTACTGAAGCAGGGATCAACACCTCTAAGCTAAAAATTCTACAAACACAAAACAAAAAAGACAGTTCCTTTCCGGATGAGTTTCCTATTAAAGACACCTACAGTTTGTCTCCCAGTGAATACATTATCCTTTGCGCTCTCGTGACTACCAGTTAAAAGCTTTCTCATTTTGTGTGCAATGAGGCCTGTGTCAGAACAGCCTGCGAGGCTTCCCAACGTGACGCTGCACGAAGGGGACCAGAATCAAGTGCAGTTTCCCGTATCAGCAAACAATCCTGGCTGGTCTTCGTGACTCATCCTCTTCTTTCGGCAAAGAAGATGCCTGAGTAGTCTCAGTGGTGGAAAGTTTTAATTATACTCAAATTGTTTAAATCAAGCTCCGGATAAGCTCCTGTAATCCGAGAACAGCAGCAGAACGGCATGAAGGGGCTTGGTTGATTAGGTCTCTTCCCTGACTTTAAAGCCACAGCAACTCGATTGCGAAGACCTCTTCCTTGATGGCAAACACTGTCCTRCCACAAGCATACGGTTTTATGTATTGCCCGTGGATGCTGTTAGCTCTGCTGGCCTCAGGGCATTAGGAAGCCTCAGGCTGAGGGAGTCAAGAAGCAGCTTCCCAGATTGTCCCATAAGGATCTGCCATAGGGTTTTATGTGCCGTCTTTGGCACTGTACCTACGCACTGCTGTTGAAAAAAGGGTACTAGCTTGAGCTGAACGGTGGGTCTGGCCAGGGTGGAAAGAGAGGCTGCTCTGTCAAGTGATACTTTTCTCTAACAGAGGAAGTTGTTTTTCTTCTATTTGTGTCCAAAGTGCCTGTTACAACATGCCGTGGATGTCCAGGTGTATTTCCAGGGGTTCTCTCCCCTGTTGGCTCTGGCAGGTGTTTTTCATGTCAGAAAATACATCCACAGAACTGAGACTGTGAATCAGTCTGAGCACGAACTCATTAGTAACTGCTCATTTGCTAGAGAGGCTCTTCTAGTTTACTGCTTTCGTACAGTGGACTGTCCACATTGCTTGTGAGGGCCCCAKTCCCCCTCACTTTGTGTAGTCCTTCTGGGAACCCTGTTAGATAGGAGGCGTATCACTGGGAAATACTTGAAGATTTTATTTAGTGCAGTCAAAAGTGTCAAAGCAGCTAATTGAATGCTTTCATCTCCAYGACTAATGAAAGATTAAGTTACTGCAGAAACATGTCACGGGATTTTACAAATTGYAACTAAAAATAACAACCTTGTTAAATTTAAAAGTAGTTAAACTTCAGTGCAGGAAGTGTCTCACTGCAGAGAGCTTTGGAAATGCTTAAGGAGGGCACCACCACTGYACATTTTGCCATGTTAAAACATGCAAACTGCTTCTGGGTAGGTTCCTCAGAGCTGGGACCAGAGCATGTTTGTCTTCAGGTGTTCCAGTCACCGTGGTTTTCTGTCTGAGCAAAGAATTGGTTAGGCCTTAGGAGGTTTTATCCAAGGAAAATAATTCAGCGTGTCAGCTGATAGTGAGTGCTGTTTAAGAGAGAGCATGTTGTTCTACATGTGCTTGTCCCTAACGTTTCTTTCCTTGTCCCRGGGTCTGCGGGGTCAGTATAACCCAAATCAGAGAATGGAAGCTGTAGGCAATATTCAGGGGGATTGTGCACTAGTCACAGGTCGGTGGCTGCAGTGGCAGCTGGGTGAGCATAGGAAAAATCCGTTTCTTTTTATGAATCAGCTCAGCTCGTCCATCCTATCTGGAAATCTGCCCCCCCCCCCACTGTTATTGGTAAAGCTCATCACCTTGCACCAACAGACTGCTCCGTTCTCCCGTCTTTTCCTATTCCTCTTTGTTGTCTTCATTTTGCCAGCTCTGATTTTCCCTTTGTTCCCTGCTCTGTCTCCTGTCTGCAATGGCCAAAACTTGCAAACCATACTCAATTCTTTCCTAAAACACATCTCTACCATCTTCTCCTACAGAAATGTCTTCTGATAAAGTGCTGAAAAGTGTTAATTTTTGTATTACATTGAGCTCACATCATATGCCACTCTGTGAAATAACCATGAAGGACATTTCTTCCTTGTGTGCATGTGGAAACCTGAAGTAGATAGTAACTTTCTCTGGCTAAATCTAACTTCTCATGAGAAGCAATGGTTGCCTTTGTAGGTAGAAGATGGTTTAGAGGGGGAGCGTGGAGTTGGGGTAGATAGGGCTATACGTACTCTCTCCATAATGACAGCAAACATACATCATTCATGCAAATATTGTATAAAGTGGACATTTATGGCTCTTCTAAGAAACATGCCCATGAATGTAAAACAAATAGATTTATGACATAAGCCTATGTTCTAAGCTTAGCTACTACCTTTGTCTGTGATCCTAAGCCCATTTGATTAGAACCAAAGCCAGATAAATTTGATAAGCCTGATTATTCACTGCTGTCATCATTTGAGTTGCCCCCTGAAAAGTCACATTCTGATACCAACACATAGGCRTAGGTTTTAAGTGAAAGTCCTTTTTTTCAGTGGGCTTTTAATGAGAGCCACTGTGAGATAAAAGTTTAAATGACATGGAAGATAGAAAAAAGGGTCAGGGATGGAAGTCAGAAAGGAAAACCTCGGCTCCATTTCCAGTCTATTCCCTTTTCATATCTTACAAAAAGTGGAGATTCCTGGTAGATTCCATTTTCACCATTCTTATTTAGGAAGACAAACAGTGAAAAGTTTGAAGTCTTTTTTTTTCCTTTTTTTTTTTTTTTAAGTCAAAATAGCTCCTTTAGCTACTGCTTGTTTGAAATAAACGTACAACCTAGTTTCTCGTTCTCACTTATCATTTGCTTATTTCTTCTTACATTTTACCCAGCTAATTTGGTCAGTTGTTTTCAGATTTATGAGAAACTCTTTTTATGGTTTTCTCACAAGGAGTATGATTTCTAGTGGAAGTCACCACTAATTTTGGATATTTGTCAGTCTGTGTCTAATGTAGGTGTTTCCCAGCTCAGATGTGACATTTCTGCAAGTATGTTAATATACGCTGAGTCTCTCAAATCCGCCCACTGATGGTTTTGCTTCCTCTGCTTGATGGTCACAAATGCCTTCAAATCTGCTGAAGTGGCAGAAGTGAACGGGGATCATCGAGCAGTTTGTGACCATGTTATTGGGGCTCCACCTTACGGTAGATCAGAGCAGAATGGCAACGTCTTTATAACTTCTCCAGTTTTCAAGTTATGGAGAAGAAATTAGAGTGACAGTTGATAAGAGAAAACAATAGCTTTAATTACATTGCCTGTTTTTGTAAGGATATGAATGCAATGCATTTGCCATTGTAAACGTAACGCTCTGAAATGAATATGGGAATTTAAAATTTTGAAACATCTTATGGAGAGAGTTATTTACTGTACCCTATTATAAAATTCCTTCCTCCATCTCCAGAGAAGGAAAAAGTTTTGGTCTTATTTAACAGGGTGGATTATAAAACAGCTCTATTATGAAGTGTTTGTTGCTGAGTAGGAAGTAATTTTCAATTTAATATCTCTTTAATACTACAATGGATTGACGTAATCCCTGAGAACAGATTGACAGGAATCTCTTGAGGGGACTGCTTTGATTTCTGCATAGAAATCAGAGGCACGGTATATATATAAAAAATGGCAGATTATTTTCTGAATTTAACTGAGCTTTGGGTTTCATTTTACTGGATTTTAAAGATTTAATAGATCAAAGCTTTTGATGTTTATGGTAGGTAAATAATAATATTTAGGTCATGATAGGCTTCAGTGTGCCAGGGCTAAACAGGGGATAGCTGTTAAGCTGGTCTCTGAGCCAGAAGATTTCCCAGTACAGTGAGAGCAGACCCACCAGCACCAACTCTGATGCCTTCTCTCCGCGGCAGCAGGAGAGCCGTGGATGAAGCAGCGTTCTGCGTTCCCAGGCTGCTCACGTCTCATGCCTGTGGTCCTCTGTGCTTCAGCCAACTTAGAGTTTAGAAACTGCTCCTGAAAATCAGGTTCATTTGGGTTTCAAAATGAAAATGCTGCATGAAAATGGCGAGCTGACTTTGGGCCAAATTTTGCTGAGACTCAGTTGTGTTGCAGATCAGCTTGCAGAAATCTGCAATGTTTTCAGTAGTCGGTGATAAATTTTGCCCTTAGTAATCTCACATGGGCCAGTTGCCGACAGTGTGGCAAATTCTCCCCATGGAAGAATTTTGCTGTTGCGTATTTGCTATACCCCAGGGTAGAAACTAAATTTGTGCATTTRGTTGAGAGAAGCAGTAATAAAAAACTTTGCTTTTGGAGAATGAATTTTTGCTTATTACCTTAAGGTCCATGCAAAATAGAAGTATTTCTTATATTATCTTCTACACAGTATCTTACACTATAACAATTGATTTGGCTTGAACATCACTGTGCAGACAATTAACAAAAAAATCACCTCTTTCTTAAATAATTTGTAATCTGCAGAGGATGAGAATGAGGTCTTGATTGTCATATTTAAATGAAGCATAACAAAAAAAAAAATCCAAAACAGAACAGTAATGGTAGCTGGATATTTTTTGCATCATTACYTCTGTGCTGGGTTTGTATTGAAACTAAATCTCTGAGCTTTCTGAGATTTTTCAAGCAATTAGCATTAATGTTAGTTTCTGTAGCTTTTACTGGGCTCAGAAGACCTGTTTCTCCATTCTTCACCTACTCCAGCTCCAGAAGGCGTACAGTAACCAAAAACATAATATAGGTAACTCAAAGTTTCAAGGACCTTTGTTGTCCTTCTAAAAGCTGTGTGCCAAGGAGACAGGTCTTAGAATCAAGCCATCAAACAACTGGATAATGTCAAAATGTCCCTAGCAAACAAAAATCTCTGCTTCAAAAACTGAAACTTTAGTTCAGTTTTTGGCTTTTCTTGCACTTCATTCATGCAGTTTTGTTTTGCTCTTTTTATTGAACATCAATTATAGAAGATAAATTTCCCTGGAGTTTTTGTAAAGAGCAGAGTGTGAATGAGATTAAACCTCTCTCAATTTATGAAGATAAATGTAACCCAAGTTCATGGAAATTGGTTAAAAAAGATGATGGTTCAATTCTGCCTTCAGATTTCTGAATGAGGCTCCTGGGACCCTCTGTGAGAGAGGTACGAATGGGGCTGTGCTCAGAAATGGTTTTATCCTCTCAGTGCATGTTCCACAAGCATCCGTCAAACTTTATATACTTCATAGTGAAGCACAGCACAATATTTGGTTCAAGTGAAAATTAGTGTCAAACTATCACCAACTCTATCTCAGAAGCAAATGACATTTATTGTTTTGCTTAAAAACTTTAGTTTTAGTTTTACTAATTACTGAGTTGGTCCCACTCTGAGCGCTGGGTTGGACCAGATGACCAGTAATTCGTATTGTTCTATGAGCCTAAGTAAACTGATGTTCCTAACATCCCATTTTAAAATGCAGCTGATTAAATTATGCTTGATTTAGTTTACTATGCTCTGTTAGGTTACTACTCCCTGGTAAAAACCCACCACATGCTAATATGAGGCTCAGTCCACTCTGGAAAAGCCCATGAGAACACAGTTGCTATGTGATAAGCGTTTTTATATATTTTTTTGAGATATGATTTAGAAAAGAATGTTTAGCAGTCAAACTACTCCTGGAGCACAACATAAGGCAGATAAATGATTGCACAATGAAAGGTTTCCAATAAAAATAGTTCAAACGCATAAACAGCTGTGCCTAGCCTCTTGCTTACCCTCCAGTTTGCTATTTGCCCAGATTAGGCATGCCATTTATTCAGTGCTCACAGTAAATGGGACGGACTCACTGCAGCTAACCCTGGCAAACGCTTGTTCTTTGCTGTTGCAGGGCCTATTAGAGGAGCTCTCCTGTGCTTTCTAAATTGGAATAACTTTTTATTGAAATGATTTTGCATGAGACACTCTGTAAGCATGAGGACAGATCATTTTTGTTGTTTTAATGCTGATCCTTATAATAGAGTTTATCACGTGTAGTTGAGTGACATTCTGTGTGTGTTTAACCAGTGAAATAGCTCAGGCCCAAGCAAATGCAAAATTACTCATCTTCATCTGTGGTTTTCCCATATGCTGAAATATGCATTTTAATAGTTGAAAATCAGCTGAGGGAAGAGGCACACAAATTTTAAGTCTTTTTCTGGTATTTTATGTTGACTGCAAAGCTCTAGGTGTGAACCCTGCCTGCTTATGTTCAGCTCATTTCTCATATTTGAGAAATCTGATGAATGCATTCACTTCTGACTTAAAAGGCTTTTGGAACACAAAACTTAAATTCTTTCTTCTTTTCAAACTGCTTCGCTCCTTATCATAAGAAATCATATCGAGGCAAACAAGGGAGAGTATTTGTAAATACTTACATCCACAATATAAATTACATACACATGCATAGGTGCTGCACCAAATTTTTCTCTCTGTTACAGCAGAATAAACCAAGATTGACTTTATTAATGTCAGTTAAGTTAATCTGATTTGTAGTAGTGTCCCTGAGAGTGAGTGTGTGTACGTGCATTTGTACTACCGGTGTGTGCAGGTTTTCTCGGTGCTTGGTCTTTGCAGCATCAGCATGATCTGTTTGAAGAAAGGCCTCAACTTTCAAAGTAAGTTGCACAATTTTAATGCTTTGGGTGCCCTGACTTTTTTGGAGTTCCCATGAAGCACCTACTCAGAATGCAAGTCAGTAATTTTTAAAAGGGAATATCTCAAATGTGAAACCCAGCTCTCTATTCATGGAAGGAAAGAGCCAGTCTAGTTTTCCCAGTCGCTGTGCAGCTGCATTGTTTCTGGAGGAGAAGAGTCTGAATTCAACAGAAATGATTACACCTCTCCAAATTGCAGCCAGGCTTGAAATATTTCTCACGGAAAGGGCAAGGGTGCTTTGAGAAGCTTCCTTCTTTACTTCCTTTACAGAGAAGTAAGCTAATAAAGCGATCTCTAACATGCAGTCTTCTGGGCTAACTGTGCCCGATCCAGCACACTGCAGGGTGTCGAATCGAGGAGGGCGTGCGAAACGGCTCGGCACTCGTTAGGAAGTGCTGCACCCATGCACCCTGCAGCTGAAGTGCTGAAGCAGGTACCCCCCTGGGGCAGGGCTCAGGGACTAAGGGACATGCGCAAAAAGCCTGGAAATAGCTGAGCGGATCATACTGCAGAGAATTCAGAAAGCTTTAACGATGATAGTGATGATGTATTTGGAGACAAGTGCAGAACATTTGTTTGCTTTTTCTTCCTTGTAACACTTTGGTAATGAAACGATCATGTGACAAGGCTTGTGCTGTAGCTGTGTCTGCGCAGGAGAACCCTCTGGACGTGGCAGGTCTGCTCACCTGGCAAGGTGTTTCTTCCATACACGTACGTAGATAGTTTCAATCTGAAAGCCTTCGTTTTACTTTAGCGTGCAGCAGCAACACCACCAACAGCCGAAGTGTAGTCTCCGTGGAAGGCCCGTGTGCATTCACGCAGGAGGGCAGCTCTCTTAGGCTATGGAAGCAGATGCCTTACCTCTTAAAAAGGCAGCACACATCCTACAGAACAGAGTAGACTGACGGCACAGTGTGTAGATAGAGTTTGCTTACTAATTTCCCCATCTCCTCACTCCACCATATTGATATAAGTTGAGAATTAGCTGAACAATTATCTTCCCCAGTGTCGTTACGTGGTGTTTTCCTGGGGTGTGTTGTCTGTTTACCATCAATTGCTTTGTGTTTGACTTAAAGCTTTTTTTAGTATTTGAATATCAAATATTCTGCTGCATTAGAAAAATGAGGAGATAGCACGTAGGTATAAGAAAACTAAACCTTTTAATGCATTTTCTTAACACTTTCATTTGACTCAAGAAAAATAGTGCATAGGAAGTTGCTGAAAGTTTTCTCCTCTTTTTTTTCCTCATACAGGGCTTGAGGCTCAGTTAAATATCTGAAAGAGAAAAGTACTCTATAAGCTGATCCACAAGATTGAAAACAGTATTATGTATTGTTTGAAGTACTAAAAATGAGAGAACTGAGAGAAACAGGATGAGAACTAGACCGTTAAGAGACTGGAATTTGTGTCTCTTGTGACCTTGGGTCAGAGAAATGTTGTTGTTTTTGCAGTCTCCCTTGTCTTGTTTTCCTGCTGCTTCTAAGCCAGCAGGGATTTTCACCTGTTACTGAAAGGGCACATTTATAGCTTTCAGTCTTAACTGACTACAGCGACTCTGACACCTTTGTCACCTACCTAATGGAGCAACCTCTTTTCCAGTTTGCATTCAGTTCTTGGTACAGAGAAGTGCTTTTCGCTGTTTGATCTGTCCATTCAAATGCACATGGTGCTTTTTAAGAGTCTTGCATTGCAGGGACAAGCGTCACGATCGCTGAGAACGTAAGGAGCATCACAGCAAGTGAGAGTGACTTTGCTTGCGTCCTCTTTTTCCTGCCATTCATTTTTCTATGACTCTAATGTTAGACCAGTGACAGCTGAACCATTTGAAACCCGTGTTTCTCCCAAGGTTAATTGGGATACCCAGCGTTTGCTCTTTGCTGCGCAGAGGTGCAGAGGAGAGCATTGCGGTGGCGATGGTTGAACAGGGTGCAGAGCAGGGTGAGGGCCCTAAGAGGAGCGGCAAGGTGGGAATGAAGAAGCTGCTGGTTCTCACCAGGTCTGTCATCTGTTCTCCAGGCGTGGCAGAGGCAGCTATCTTTCCCGAACCCTGGGCACCAATACTTATTATGTGCCAGGTCCTGCTTTTCCTCATGTTGTAGTTATCAGCATATTTGCACAGTCAGTGTAGCATGAGATGCTTAATGCTTTTAAGCCCAATAGCTGTGTTTCTGTAATGTAGTAAAGGTTTTTGTTATGGTTTTAGTGGTATTCCACATCCTAGAGAAAGGAAAGGACTAAAGTGCCAAACGTTGTTTAAAATTAAAGAGGATTTAAGTGCTTATTTCTTTTAGAATAAGGATAGGTTATTCAGAAAAGCCTGTCTGTGCCTTAATTTCCCTTAAGCTGCCCTTTAAATGAAAAATTTGATAATGATATCCATCCATTAATGATGCGTGACTTCTGGTTGTTAGGAGTCTTCTTGCTGCAAGAGCCTGGGATAATATTTTGGTTCATCCTGAAAAGCTGCTCTTCACCCAGAACTTGCCCTGTTTGTTCACACAGAAACTTGCCCCGTTTACTGTCCTTTTGACTGTTTTGTTTGAGGATTGACTAAAGCAAATAGGTGATACGCTGTAAGTCAAGACTGAGCTGTGTTAGCAGGATCAGGATATATCTGAGAGCTTTTTGGCCTGTGTTAACTGCTTTGCAGGTCAAATGGAGGATTCCTGTTTCTTGTCCAATACACTTGGTCAGTCCCAGCATTCTCCTTTTTTATGTTACAGCTGTTGCTTGCTGCATGTAATGTTTAATGAGGAGCAGTCTTACGAGAACATATCGGCAGTTGTAAAACAAAAAAACACACAAAAATCATATTTTGTATTTGTAAGACTTAAACTTGTTACCAGCAACACTTCCCTGTGATGCATCTCTTCTCCATTTCCTCTTCTCCAGGAAAACTCACAGTAATAGCTCTTGAAATGAATTAAAGGGAAACCAATCACAAACATGAGCTTGATATTTCTGCTTTCTAGTTCGTTGATGTTTGGCTTTTAAATTCCTCATGAAATGAATGATCAATGTCTTCTATAGGCAGCATTTTTGCTATTAATCATTCATTGGAATGCCTTCAGTGGTGTTCACTCAGAATTTTAAATGTGATATCTACTCAGAGGTATAAAAACATATAGCCAGGGGAGGCAAAGCATGCAAACAATAACAGTGAAAGATTAGGAGGACCTGATTTATTCTAGTTATTTTATTTTCTTCTRTGAAGATGTTATGCAGGCTCTGTTAGCCTGCTATCCAGCTTTTCTCTGGATATATGTAATAGCATACAAAATATGTATATAGAGAGTTACCTGGCCAATAAAAATGAGTGAGGAGAAAGATAGTTTTAAAGGTGTTTATGGTGTTATCTGTGGAGTGTGCTGTGATTCAACAAGTCACAACTGCTTCTTTCTGTGCTGTTTTATATTGCAGTGGAATTCAGTGCTTTATAGTGTGTGAGGCTTGGAAATACAGATTTACTCTCTAAGAAAATGTTGCGCCTTGAGCTTAGGAAGGTGTGTAAGTCACCATGCTCAACAGGATCCTCTTCAGAAAGCAGAAGCTTTACATCTCTGCAGTTATCCCAGCACTCTTCTTCCGAAACAGAAGCTGCCACTTTTCTTGGAAATAGTGTTGCTATAATGTACTTCTCCAAGGTATAATCAAAACAGAGTTTTGTAGAGAAATGGTATCCTGTATTAGATACAGTTAGAAAAACAGACAAGCTTTTGGGTACCATAAGCCTTTCCTCAGTTCTGAAAATTTTAGTGAAATGTCTTATATGCAACAAACTGCCCATTTCCAAAAGCCATAGATTGTAATGTGTTGGCCTCTTCCCTGGCAGAGGGTTTCTTCAGTAAGAAACTGAATTAAAACTTTCCTCCAAAGGCAAGAGGTCATGATCAAACACCATGTAGCCGGGAGGGGGGCAGCAGGAGAGAGCAATGTCCGGCAGGGAACAGATGAAGGGAACGCCATCGGCTCCGCGGACAGGGCGAGCTGGTGGCCAAGGAAGGAGAAAATAGTGTCTGGCAGCTGGCAGAAGTGCAGGCTTGATGTGGCATTTCCTTGGATACAACATTTTGTGGTATAACAGTTGTGCTGAAGAGTCAGCACGCGGGATGGAGCAAAGGTTTCAGATTTGAGCAGGGGTGCAGCCAGGGCCAGTAGCASTGAAAGCAGAGCCTTTGTGTTGCTGTGCCAGTGGCGTTTCAGGAGCTCCTAGTCAGGCTTTGCCTTTTTCTGCTGTAGCATCTCAGAACAATAAAAATAACCGGTAAGGGTTATTGTCTGCTTTTAAATTTCTCACCGTAATCCACTGGTAAAGGCAGGGTAGGTGGCTCAGAAGAAGGGCATTTCTCCTGCTTTCTTGACATGCTCTTAGAAGCTTCCACCTGCGAGCATCCCTTCACTGGTTCACTCGGGTGGTATCTCCTGTTTGCTTGCTTTGTTTTAATCCCTTCCAGCCSTTTGGCTGTCAGTGAATCACCAGTGGCCCTGCTGTTTGCTAGTTTTATTTGTTGATAGTTTTTCTTTTAGAATTTCCAAATGAAGTCTTCTTTTAACAGCCCCAAATAAGGGGTCCATAGCTGGATTCTGAAAGCTCTTCCTCTTGTACACCGAGTAAATGCAGTAGGCTTTGATAAAACACATAGGTTYCTCCCTCTCTCCCCCCACCCCAAGCACTAGAGAGGCTTTACTAACCATAGTGCAGAAGAGGTAAACTGGAGAACATGAAGGAAGGTCACTAGCTAACGAGTAGCTGAAGAGTACTGCGTAAGGTGGCAGTCATTGCTGTGGAAGAGGCAAAGGGTGGAGAAGTAGAAATAATTGTTTCTTAGTCATTATGGGGTTCRCTATTCATGAATACCCTTTTCATTTGGTTTTTGACCAAAGGAAAGGATTTTGATCACAAGATTTAGCTATATTTTTCTATTTCATTAAGATTATAATTATTCATAGGCCCTGAGTATATAGAAATCAATGAATCTAACGGAGCATTTGTCCTTGTGTTTTTGTTAGGCTGTCTGAAAATGGGGAGTAAAATGGCTAACAGAATTGCATTTAACTCTGTTGCAATAAAAACAAACAGGACTTTTTACAGATCTGGTCTTTTCAATTCTAGTCTTGCTTTTCCTTTCTTACCAAAACAATCAGAAATATATTCAGATAATCCATCCACATAGTTTCAACTTATTATTTCAGTTTTATATCAGCGTACTATAATGTTGTGCTACTGACAGATTCCTTCTTTGTAATATTTATTTGCCTTCATTGCCTATGGAAAACTTATAACATTTGACATCCTGATTAAATTACTTTTAGTTTTGAATATACTTGGAACATTAAAACAGAGGAACGTAGATTATATGTAATATTACAAGAACTGATTATCTATCAACCGATGGCAGTCTCTGATTTTCTACAGCTAGAAGGGATCTATTATTTAGTATGACAAAATGCTGCATTTCTCAATAGGTTTTATTGAACGCATGTTCCAAAGAGAATTGTTGAGATGAGTCACTCATAGATTGTACACTATTTATCTCTTATTAGCTCATCTGGAATACCACAGTGAGTAATTGGGACTTTCAGTGTTTGATGATATTGATATGCAGTGTGATGTGCTAAAGCTTAATTGTTTTTAATTGAGCAGTAGTGCAATATCCATTTCCTTTTAATTCAAAAGATTCTATTGGGCCAAAGACAATCAGAAATACAAAATCCTTCTTGTCTTTCATTTTCCTCTGTTTATTTCAGTTTTGACAGAATTTTTCTCTGGTGACAGGCTCAATGAYTTGCCAAAACAAAGAATTCTATATTTTGTTCTTCTTTAGAGTCACATTTCTGAACTCAGAGAATGCATAAAGTTATATCATATCTGCAGAACTAGCTAACTGTGGCAATGGGTTTTGATACATCACTTCAAGCACATGCTATTGTGGAGGGTCATGACAGGGTTAAACTGGTGGAAAGTTGCAAGTAGCAAGCAACAGGAGCCTCAGACAAATGTACCCAAGGACACYRGTGCAGCTGGGAATGATACATCCTGAGAAAGTACAGATAAACTAGCAGAAGCCAGTGGGAACCAAGGTTAAGGGCAAGACAGCTTTCCTAAACAAGTAGCAAGGTACAAGGCATGACCGCTGCGTGCATGATCGGTGCCATGGTTGGCTACCTGTGACATAATCTGCATGATGATTGGCCTAGCAAAGTGTGTCTGTGAAACCACTGAAGCAGCTAACTTTTTAAATATGCTCAGAAATAAACAATAAATGTCTCAGGACRCAAACCCTCCTGAGTCCATGCCATTCATCCGCCACATGCTGTTAAACCTTTACTTTGCCCAGTCAAATGAGCTAGCAGAAAAATCAATGCAGAGAGCAGAAAAAGTGTTCTTCGTCTATGACACTGTTAGACATCAGCTAAACAGTTCATAGATTTTGTAGGATCACCAGCATAAAAAACTTGGGAGCAGAAAATCAGAAGCTTTATTTCAGCATCTGCAAGGTAGCTTGTGCATCAAAGAAAATTAATGCCTGAAGTTGTCACAAAACACAACTTAGTGTAAAGAAACGAAGCAGAAAAGAATTGCACTGAGACTTCCTAAAGGTGGGAGAGAACATTAGTCTTCAAAGTGAAATATTTTGCAAGTTAGCCAGCAACAGCAATATTAAGTACCTGCACCAGGGTCGAAAGCATCCAGCTGGCATGCTTCTCCAGAAAGAAGACACGAAGGCAGAGCACAAACAGACTGTGGTTCTCAGGGACACATGCAGAAAGTTCACAAGCATGTTTGTGTAATATAGGATRCACCCGGACAGGCAGGTACTGTTTGAGCTCATATAATAACTGCTCATTCAATTCACCAATAACAGAATCACACAGAATCACAGAATGGTCGAGGTTGGAAGGGACCTCTGGAGATCATCTAGTCCAACCCCCCTGCTCAAGCAGGGTCACCTAGAGCACATTGCACAGGATCGCGTCCAAGTGGGTTTTGAATATCTCCAGAAAAGGAGACTCTACAACCTCTCTGGTTCACCTTCACCTTCATTCTGCTGCTTGTTGCTACTGGCTCTGCTATAAACTGACAGTGTTGGATCTGCATTAGAAATGGAAATCCTGATGTTTCCAGGGCAAAAGGTTTGAGGAASGGGAGTCTACCCTCAAAGAGAGGTTGTGGTCATCCTGAGGACTGTCTGGTTATAGGCTCTCCCTTCTTCTGGGAGATGGTTTCCAGGCCAGAGCTCAGTCTATCCCTGTGCAGAGTCCTGCTCAGGTATGCACCCGGAGCTACTATATCTCATACAAGCAATGTACTTACGTCTCAAGGGAGAGTGTTTGAATGGGAATTTTTTCTGTCTTGATTTCCGTTTAATTGCCCCTTCCATCAGCCTTTTAAGAGGCTTCCCCTATATACCTGCGAATTACCCTCTGTTCTTTAAACACTGTTCTTAGAAACTGAGTTTCTATTTAGAGACGTGCAGTTGGTTTCTAGTTTGAATATAAYCATTGGGCAAGAAAAATGCATTGCTGAGTTGTAGCAAAAGCTATTTCAAAAGGGAGTACTGATCAGTCACCCTGTGCACACAAAATTCAGGAAAACTTATTCCTTGAGTCATGTTTGCCAGTTAGTTTATTATTTTAATACAATTATGCTTTTTTAAAGCTTGCTCAGATAATGAGAACTGCTTCCTATTTTATTGGGGTGTGAATGTTCCAGTATTTGCATTTGGACTTTTGGCATTGGGTCTGTTTCAATGACTGCATTTTGATCCTGTTCTAGAGATGTGCAGAACAGTAACTCATTATACATTCAATGCGTGGCAGTTGTTTAAGTGCAGCCCTTTCCCATGACCAAGTAAGTTAAGAAAACTGATTCCTTATATCTGTAACTGCATTTTTAAGAAAATGCTAGTAGTCTGACACCAGTGGAAAGTATCAACTGCAAACAAACCAAATTCACTGCTCACAGACAGAGAAGACGGAGGTTGTTACCATGGACACAGGTGAAGCACAAGGGCCAAGGCAGCTGCAKGCAGAAATGTTGATAAAAGTGTTCAGACCTGCCCTTGGGCTCAGCACCAAGGCAGCAGGTACCTGAAGCAGGAGGATACACAAGGAGGCAAGAAACAGAAGAAATGCAGGAGAGGCATGAGGCTGGAGGCAGAAATTCACTGTTAGAGACTGGATGGGTGAAAATGTTCATCTACCGCTAGCGCCCCATGGCTGAAGGCTGGGCTCTCGTGGTCCTGCCAGCACAGCAGTGTGCTGTTGCACCCTGTAATCCACTTTAAACAAAACTGGGGGGGGGGGTTAATTCTAACGGGCTGATTAAATTGCTTATATTGTTATACTAATTTATACTATTACACTAATTGCTGCAGACTGCTTTGCCTGAAATGCATCAGGGTGGGAGTGCACAAGCTGCTCATCTCATAGATGCTGGTGACCTCTAGCTGGTGGGCAGAATGGAGCAGACGCAGGCAGTAACGTCATTATCTTACTCCAGGCTACAGCTTTAGAGAACAGGCAAAAGGATGAATCATTAATTACCACAAAATTATTAATTGTGGCTATTGTTGTGATGTCTAAGGGCCAATCAGCAAGAGCTCCTTGCTCTAGTGGCCACTGGACGACCCAGAGAGCAGCTACTTCCTCCCGTAAGAGCCTGGGACCCACGCAGGGAGGACGGCACCAAGGTGCACAGGCACAAGTGCCATCAACAGCAAACAGTTTATTCGCGTCATATTTATCTCCAGTTTTTTTCCAGAAAGTAATGGGTGTCTGTAGAGAACCATCTGAGGGAACAGCCATGTCCTTCATTTACCCATGCAGGACATGGGAAAACAGGCCAGTGTTTCCCTTTCAGGCTGTTTTTGTTCATGTTCTGTTTATTGTGTTGGCCATATCACGATATTTCCCCTCCCAGTGTGATGTTACTGTACAAACCAAGCACTGATCAATGTTTTGACTTTTCCCATTAGAATAGCAACAGGATGCTGTCAGGCGGCTGCAGTGAGGGGTGTGTGTGGAGGGGGGATTTGATTTCACACTGTTGGTTTGTGTTTCTGAAAACTACCTTTCAGCCAGAAAGTGGAAATGGTATTTGACATTCTGAGAATCATCAGGAAAGCAGCAGAAAGGAGAGTCCAGTTTGTTTTGTAAGAAAATGGGCAGAAATGATTCTAAGCCACATTTATTATGGCTAGAAGTTGCTGTATATCATCAATAGATGAATATCATCATCAAGAATGCTGTACATGCTCAGAAACTTCTGCTGATGATCAGTACTAAGAAAGGAGAAATAAAACTTGTCAAGGAGGTGTAGCACAAGGAAAATAATTTCTATTTTAACAATGCAAAAACAGTTTTAAAATTACATATTTTTTCCAGCAAAAAGTACAGAATTTCCAGACCAGATAGTGGAGTTCATTCTTCCAAGAGCTGAGGGAATGAAGTTACTTTTTTCTTGAAATAATTAGCCTACCCAAGTTTCTGTACATTTTGTTCAAACATCTTAGAACTTGCTGTATATTTTATTCAAGGGAAAGGACCAAAACAGGATCTCAGGTCATTTCCTAATTCATTTGGTTAAAAGAAACTTCAGAGCTATAATAAGCACACTAAAGACAGAAATCTTGGAAGGTGATGGAGTCTTAAGCCAGCAAGGATGAAAAATTTTTGAAAACTCAGATGCTTTATTTTTTCTTTATTCTTTATTCCTTTTGATGGTAGCACCCAGACAACTGTATCAGGATCTGCGTGCTTTTATACAGGCTCTGTACAAACATGTGTGGATGAACAGTGAGCGAGGGCAACCTTGGGTCCACACTGGGTTGACAACTTCCGTGTTGGGTTGACAGAATGACAATTTCTATCCCCAGGGGAAAACAGTATAGATGGCTTTGAAAGACTCTGCCTGGGCCATACCAGATGGTTCCATAGGAATCTCCATAGGAGAAAGTTAGCCCTTGGAAAAAAAAAAATCCATGAAATTCAATTTCTACTAATTCTGTCTTGTTGTCTATAGGAGAAGAGAGAGTTATGGGGCTGTGGAGAAGTTGTGATGCTGTTTCTCAACCCAGAGGTCTCCAGGRTTTCCAGAAATAGGCAGATTTCTCTCCCTGCCATTGTTAGCCCAGAAGGTCCCATGCTCACTGCAGCATAGTTCATAGAGTATCTGTATGTCCATTAGTCTCCCTTTTCTCCTACAGAGAGGAAGGAGCATGCATCATCAACCCCATCCAAGTTATATCACATTATTAATATGATAAACTCAAGTTCTCCAAAGCCAGACCATCTGTGTGAAACTCTAGACTGGTGCTCGTGTGTGTGTAACGCATGATATCATTCATTATATAATCAAGCATGATTGTACTACACTTTCCTAGGTCTCCTGCTTCATTAAGTCACAGAATCAGCAAAGCTATTAGTTCATTATTTACTGAGATGTTTAGGGCCTGTTTTTTCCTTATGCTTATAAATGTACATATTTTTATGTACAAACCAAAGGTCTCAGTGATAMCGTTGTCAGACAAGATTGTTCAGACTTCTGCAACTCAGGAAAAAAAGCTTCAAATCAGGCTGCCTTTGCCATAATGAAGAAAGTACAGTTAACGACTAATTGGGAAAATAAAGCTGTTTAAGTGACTTCCCAGTGGAATTAATCACATGACAACATCACGTTCGGGGAAGAAGGACCCAGGATATCATTAGTGACCTTCATCCACAGGAATGAACATTACGAATAAGACAAAATGTAGAAGGGTGAGGGCAGCAGAGGAGAAGCTGTGATTTGTAACCCCGAGGAGCCTTCGAGCCACTGCAGAGCACGGGAATGCCAAACAGCTGGAAGGAAGAGAGTCAAGGGAGAGGCTTTGGGATATAAAGTGTATGGAAAACCTTGAAAAGAAAGCCWGGGCATCCTTTTTAGGACTCAAAGGACTCAATCTGTAGACCTCATTGTGACAATGTGTCACCGGAATAGAGCAGGATAAGGGTAAAGATCCTAGGGAGGTGGGCCTGCAGCTGCAATTCCCTGGAGGGAAGCTGAGGCACGTTGAAAAATAATACCCAGATAAGAACTGTAGTGCACATAACAGTTTACACATCTATTTAAATTGAGTCAGTTTAAGAACTGTCTTGGGATTCTAGATTTTTGGGAGTGTCATGTTGTCAGCCTTGCTTTTATAGTATTGTACAGGCCCAAACATAAAGTAGTTCCTTCTTTGCCTTTGTTGCCATCTCCTTTGTGTGACTGCAGTATTTCAGCTTTGTATGCAACGTGCTCACAGATTATACAGATTTGCAAAAAATCCATTTTTTGTGTTTATAAATTAAATTACTTAAATCTACACTCTTTGAATTGCACTACTGAGCGAATTATTAAATTACGTCCAAAATATTGAGGTTGAAGCAAGCACAGAAAGTTTGYGAGTTTGTCAGGGAGTGCCTAGCATTTCAGCCAGCTTTGCAGGCAGGGCGAAGGCAATGACTCAGTGCTTACTGTTGGGAACACAATATTTATTATCTGACATTTTGGGGATTATCTCTGAACTCTCTGATCTGTAACTGCTCAACACTGTAATTCAGGCCATTGAATAGAAAAATTTCAGGTAGCTTTTGTCTGCAAGGGATMGTTCTCCCATCACTGGTTTTGTAGTGATGAAGTGTCATTGATTCTTTTTTATTCTTCTTTTTATGAACCCTGCTAGAACAGAGCATTTATATAGCTCTAAATTTATTTCCCTTTTATTTTTAGTTGCAGTACAGGAGAAGTGACCATCTGAGGTCATAACAAATGAAAGGAGAATGCAAGAGGAATTAAGAAATTTGAAACTGTTCTGTACCATGAATCTCAATCACCAAAATATGATAAACAGACTGTGGACTTTTGCCAAAATAAATGAGWTTCTCTATGATTCTCCCTCCCATCCACCCATACTTTTCTGTTCAGTTGTTGCCAGTCTTGATTCTGGATTATTGTACTTACATGCATTCGCATCAAATTTATTGTATTATTTAAGTCTATACAGGTTTGACATTAACATGAAATGATAAATGAACAAACAGTTCCATTAGTTTTCTGCAGTGAGGATGTTAGATTATGAAATGGAAACTATTTCTTCACTCAAGGATATTATATATGATGGTGCAAATGAACACAGTAGAGATTTCTACTTTTTCCAAATATATCACAAAAGGAATGAAAGAAAGGAGTAACCATGTCAGTGAGGAAAGGAAGGCACAATATAGTATTAGGCAGCAGCAGGCAACTATGGAGCTGAAAAAGTGCGTCTGAAAAGTGAGGGGGAAATAATAGCATGTGTCAGATTTGCATTACTTGCACGCAACATGATGCTACAGCTGCTGCGAGGGCCTCGTTTTCCAGGCGGAGATGATTGTGTCTCTGGATGCAGTGCAACCGTGGCCTGTGTCAGCAGCTGAGGCTGGTGGACTCATGTATACAACTGGCAGCGGCCTGCAGCTTCTGGCCTTTTGCCCTTCCCCTCGCAGACCTGGCCCACAGCTGCCGGAGCCTGTCCTGWATACGCAGCCGCAAAAACCCCGTGCGTTTGCATGTGCTCCTTCCCATGGGGCAGGTAACCTTAAGTCCACATGATGACAGCATTGAGGTAACAGCAGTCGTAACTTTGCAGATTCTATGGTTGATCTATATATTTTGAACTGATGCGATGCCATAGCTTGGAATACTGAACCCTCTTAGGACAACTATATTTTAACAACATTGATGAAGGTCAGTTATTGTTTACAGGCCTTTAATGGCACAAATATTAGTATAACTATTACCTAGTTACTTGGCACCATTGTCGCTGATGATTAATGTGCTGCATGCAATGCCTTTGCCACAAGCACAGCACAGCTTTCCAAGCAGTAACAGGGGGTTGAAATGAGATGCTAAAGAACAACATTTGTGCATGTAGCATTTAGTGACTATTCAGAAAAATAGTTGATTTTTATTGCAGAAAGTCCACTAAGGAGGAGGCCAAGAAATAAATGAAAGCAAGAGTCSATCAGTCATTTGTTGAGCTCGAGGACAATTAGTCATTACTCTGGCAGGATCTCTCCCGTGCAATAGCAGGACTGTGTTTTAGTGTGGTAGGCAATTAAGTGCATGCATTATCCGTGAAAAGATTAACTAGTCCTTTTGGTAAAGYGTTCAGTGCAGGAGAATATTAACTGCAATATCTTTTTAGACAAGAGAGGGAGGCTGCGTGCTGAGTGGGAGAGGGATGGGAAGCGGGATGCCCCTCGCTGGCAGCAGCAGCGGAGAGCCCTTCCCCGGCCCCCTCGCCCGYTCCTCGGGCCCACTCTGCGGAGCAGTGCCTTCCCTGCCCCAGCTGGGAACAGCCAGGAGGTTGCAGAAACCGGGAACTCCAAACAACCGCTTGTAAAAGATCTCACTGATGATAGCGTGCGTGGAATAAACAAGTGAATTTGAAATGGCACATAAAAAGTGCAAATACTGCGTTAAAAAAAAGATATAGTGGTATATGTGATATAAACTGTATAAACTTAAGGAGCCTTCATATAGAAGTGTACATGTTCCAAAATGTTCATGGGTGGCTAGATGTATTAATGTAAAACATACACAGAGATGAATTATACTTAAACCTTAAATGTTATATTGCAAAGGAGTAAGGGTTTCCTGGCACGTACGGGTGGGAATCTCAGCATAAATATGAATTTAGTGCTAGGGTGATACTGTGCCATAGCACAACCCTTTTCTTATCATCTCATCTTAACCCAAAAATGCAGGCCCCCCGCCCCCCCAAAAAAAAACAGTCTAAGGAAACAGAATGAATCCGAAGGAAGAATAAATCTTCCAGCACATCAGGCACAGGAAGCCTGCCAGAAAGTTTATAGGGCCAACAGATGATCAAGGCATAAAAGCAGTACTCAGAGAAGATAAAGCCATTGGAAAGAAACTAAATGAATTGACTGTTTTCATTGTGTAACAACCCAAAAGTTTCCCTTGGTGGAATCTGCAGGAATGAGATCTTTGGGTTGTGATAGCTAATTCAATGAAAACATCGTCTTGTTGCTCAGTAGTGCCAAATGTTAGGAATTACTAAGGAACAGAGAATAAAGCAAAGAACATCTTTGGCCCCACTGAGTGAAGCCATGGTTTGCCTGCACCTTGAACACTGCCTGCTCATCTCGGAAAGACACATCAGAATTGGAGAAAGCCCAGAGGAAATGCAAGGTGATTAATCGAATTTATGAGATGGCTTCTGTCTGAGGAACAACTAAGTAACCCAGGACTGCATACTGAAAAGAAAAAAATCAGAGGCTAGGTCCAAATATAATCAAATGTTGTTACTTGGTGGCTACCTGAACTAACTCGATCTCATGCTTTAACTGTCAGATACACAAAGTCCACTGTTCCTGTTGCTTCTCACCCATGGTCCCTTTTCTTTTGGTTCTTCTTTCTGTGATCTCTGATTTTAGCCTGATACAGGATAAAAGCGTTATGCTACCTATAAGGTGCACCACTTAGGCGCATGCAGAGCAAGTGAAGGAGTACCGAAAGGTCTGCAGAAGCCTGTTAACTGGGCACGCTGGACCGTCTGTGCGTGTTGCTTACTTGCTTTCTAAAGTAAGGGAGTTACGCTGGGGTCAGACAACACAGAGCGACGGCTGTGTTTGAGACTCCCTCTGCCCGGGGGATGTGTGGCTGCTTTTGCCAGGACTCAGGTCCTTGGTGGCACGTTCGGAATGGCCGCGTCTCCCGCTGGAGGTACRGTTCCCCCCAGGGCTAGGGCTCGGCGGAGGGCAAAAGCTGGGGCTGCTTCGTCCATGAGGAAGAAGTCTTTGCCAGGGCTGCTGCTTCTCTCTCTAGGCAGCTTCTGCGTCAGGGCAAACAAGCCCCCGGGTAGCGTTTGGGTGCTGCGCCCCGGGCAGAGAAGGCAGTCTGGGGGGCTGCGTKTTGTCGCGCCGGTCGGGAGAAGCGGTGGGGCGAATATGGTTTCTGTCTCGCCTTCCTGGAGCGTGCCTTTAGTAAATGGAGCCCTACAAGCTTCTAGCGTATGTGTGATACGAATGAATGGTATAAAATACCAGCGTCGTGAGGAGCTGCGAGGATATTCCACAGCAAAAGCGCTCCTGTTTATACTTGCGTTTGTTCATATTTCTTGCAAAAATGCCTATCGTGGAGAGCCTTTGCCTGTGCGGCAGAGGGGAGCCGTGAGTCACGGCGCTGGTGTAAGTGCAGCAGCTTGGCTGCATTTCCTGGCGGTTCTGCCTTTCCCATCATTTGCTCTGCAATTGCAAAACACGTGTAAGAAATGAAACAACGGAGAAGCAGCTGACGGCGAAATGCTTTGGGCTCTGAGAGCGGCGAATACCCAGGAATGATGGTAATCTCCTAGGCGGCACATGGGAGCAGCCAGAGGGAATTTCCAGAGGGTTTTTTTATGTCTTAACAGGGAAAAAGAAAAACAAATAATTGAAAATTCAGTGCAACTAAGATATCTCTGTAGGAGAATTTTTTTAAATAATGCCTCTAAGCARCATAAAATCAAATGTATTATAACGAAATAACGTATTTCGCTCTTCAAATTACAGGCCTTGACCTTGATAAGCACTTCATAAAAAGCACATTTAAAATAAGCATTTACATGTAAGTTGCTGTGCTCCTTCAGAATTAGTGAATTGAAAAAATGAGTTAATAGCAGATTTTAGTCATAAAAGATTCAGGTTTATAAAAAGACTTGATGAATAACAAATCTTCTGCAGATCCCCTTTCTTTTCACACTACACTGAGAGAATTGGGTTAAAGTTAGCAAATCCTTTCAAAGTTGTAGATAAGCATTACCATAGCCTTTCATGCTTGCTTAATGATTAAGCTTGTTCAGTGTTATTACAGAATTTTTCATGGAAATGAACATTTCTTTTGTCTTAAATTAGTGAACCGTTGTTACTTACTGCACCATCAGTACATACTTACTCTTGCTTAGCTTACCTATATACAGATATTCAAGGTTATTTTAGTAGCCACTGATCAGCCATGGATGTGTAGATGTGTATGTAATGTGGAATTGTTAATAGCAAGAACAAAACTCATAAATTCACAGGTATTCAGTATCCTTTCATGGGTCCTTGTGCTGATATGCCTGGTCTCTTGTCATACAGGAAAATCCTTTGCTAGGAGAGATTTAGGGTTCTTTTGATGGGAGGGATAGTTTTCTGTTAGTATCTAGGAATCTGATACTAGAGACAGACTTGACTTTGCAGACCTAACCCAAACTTGTGCATAAACTTTTTCTAGCATTATCTTAAATACAAATTGTAAATGGCAGCTATGAATCAGCTTTAGGTAGTGAACATAAATCAAAGCAAATTTTCCCAGGAGTGAAGCAAATACACCATTTAAGCCATTTTCTAATTAGCTACAATCTAGCAGCACTCAGCATAAGACTTAACAGTCCTGAAAATAGYAAATATCCTAAAAAGTGATGGCTCCATGAAACTTCCTTGCTTCTCCAGTCAGACACAGAGGAACTGAACAGCAATGCTACAGCAGGAAATATAGTCATATGATGAAGGATTTGATTTGTTTTCTTGTCTGGAGATACTGTGACTCTGAATCAGACCATGACCTAAGCATTGCTCATTTAAAAAAAGAAAATGGCAACATTTTCAAACTAGCTCAGAAATAACTGTCTTGAAAAACTCGTTTCAAAGGTAACTACTGAGACTTTCTGGGTTTTTTTTGTTTTTTTTTTTTCCCCTGTGAGAGACAACTGAGAAGCTTCAAAAGAGGGAAATGAATCATGAAGGTACTGAACAAACAGAATTTGCTCTTGTGGGGCCTCCAAGGCAAACACCTTGGCTATATTCTTAAACACTTGGAGAATTCCAGTATTTGGCTTTACTCAGACTCTCAAGATGAACTGAACTGCTGGACTGTATTTTGTTTTATTTGCAGCCCAAATTGTGCAATGCTGATAGTAAAGGGATCTCTACCTATATGAAAACAATTTGCTTGAAATGAGGCCTGGATATGTTTAAGAACCTTAGCAGTGATGAATTGGCCATGGTTCATTGATTCAATTGGAAAAATGCTCCCAGAAAGACATAAGTACTGCATTAAAACTGTTATTAAAAATGAAAATAAAAAGATTTRAAAAGATGAAAAGTATTTTCCACAGAACACGATACATCTACTTATTTTCAGAAACAATTGCCAAATGCAGCAAATGAATTCTTGAAGCAATTTAATATCTTAATAAATAAAGTTCTTTCAGTCTGTGATGGCTACACAAAAGATAAGACACAGGACAAACCTAGTCTTTGCTACTAGTCTGTGGTGGCAACTATTTAAGTGCAAGGTCTGCATCACTGTTTTACATTTAATGCAAGTCATTGTGAAAATAAATCTTGTCACTGGCATGCACACAATTTCTATAGCACAGCTGTCGTATGGAATCATATTATTGCTGGTTGCTGTTTATTATTTCTTAATAAAATTGAAATGTCAGTACATTCCAAAGGCTTTCTTGCAGAGTCATCCCAATTAGTCCTGTCAAGCTTCCTTGTCTGTGGCTGAAAATAAGCTCAGCCTGGTCATTGATTCTCTTTCTATGATGTTGGTTGACATCAGCAGTTTTGTAGYCAAAACAATGCCATAAATAACCTCAACTTATTTTCAATATGAAAATAACATTAGTTAGAGATCAGAGCAGTTGCTGCAAATGAACCCAAGTTATTTTAATGAACACTGGAAATAGATACAGAAGATGGGAATAAAGAGTTAGGATGCTTTGACAAGAGTTCTGTTCAGGAATAGCTCTGGGTTATAACTGAATTGTAAAATGCAAAGGGAAAATAAATGCAGCATATCTGAATAATCACTGAGGCATTTGGTGTGAGACTGCCCAYTTTCTGGGCTAGTTATTTCCCTCTTTGGTTCTGGATAGGAGGGTTCTCCGTGGGTTTGATGCTCTCTGGGAGGAGGGCACCRCAACCACTAGATTTGGGGGTAGAGGCACAGCTGCTTTTCACAGGTGGGAATCCCCCGTGTTGATGGTGGATGGCAACCCACTGCTCCAGCTTGTCTACTCCCCTTGTATGAAAATTGAAGGTTTCTATCTGTTATTTTTCTAAGATTAAAAAAAAAAAAAAAGATGATGACTCAGGTGTATCTAGTTTAACAGTTTCTACTGGATTTTGACGTACTCTGAAGCAAGTACCGGGTGGCCAGCAATGACTTGCAGCTCAGGGGCAGAAGTCTTTTTCCCTCAGCCTGGTCAGCTAATCAGCGATGAGCATGACAGCAAGAGCCTCTTCACTCCATGGCTCTGCACTGTCTACCTCATTTATCTCAATAGGTAAAGATGCCAGTGACTCTTAATGTCCTGGTTACTATTTCACTGCTGCTTTGGCTAGGTAGCTCCTCATGCAGTAGTGTTAAGAGGTGGATGAGCACTTCTCTAATATTACTGAAAAACTCTAGTTTTTCCAAGAACAGTTCTTAGTACCTTCAGCATTATCATCAGATTTATTTCTGTAAGCATAGGCTGTATGATTATGGTCTTTAAGATGGAAACATTTTAGTTAAGATATGCTGATGGATAGCTCCAGTTATCCCATTGCCATTTGTGACAAAGCTTCTGGGAGGGAAATATCTATAAACATGTGCAGCTRTGTATGGCTCTTGTATCAATGGTGAAGAAGTTTTCCCCAGGAGACTGTTGGGTCTGAGAGACTTAATAAAAGATAGATGCCGAAACTCACAACTTCATTGGAAAAAGTTTGGCAGATGGCTTACTTGTGACTTTTATAAGATAGATAATGTGAGGGAAGGAAGAAACACTTTATTTTGGTGGTGTCAAAGGGAATAATCTTCCTACAAAATAATTTTTTGCAGAGTACTGTATCTTTTTTCCCTGATTATACACTGCTAAAATTATAGTTCAGCTTTGAGATACTTTTAATTCTAAATCGTTTGAAACCTTTGCTGTTTTCACAGGAAATAACGGTCTTTTGTCCTTTATTTTAATTTTCAAGCCATGAAGAAAGTTTGTAAAATGTCTCCTACTTTGTTCAGTTTTTAGTGGGTCCATGTTGAGATTTCAGAATGTTTTCAATGGAAAAGCTAGAGAGTATTCTGTCATTTGTTTTTAGTTAGTGGTTTTTTTCACGTTAGGCAAACATAAATAGGTAAGTAGAGGGAAGAGAAAGATTTAATTTTATACCTACTGAGAAACAATGTTGCAGCATCAGGAGACACTGCAAATGGTAATTTCAAAAGCTGTCATTCCTCCAGCAGCTCTGGCAAATTGCACATTTAATTATCTCAGTCTAATCTTACGTACTGAGACAATAGAACTTTAGCATGGGGAAATTTTGCTTGACGTTAAATGTCAGATCTGGTTATTTCTTTTTACATAAAGTTATTGAAGGAAAAACAAAAACTAAACCAGCAATAAAACTTCTGTTAGTTATCAGCAGCGCCCTTCTACTTAATTCTGTGTGGTTTATATTTCAGTTAGACTCTTTTTTTCATTTCATCTTGGACTGCAAAGTTTGAGAATTTGTTCGGTTGTGAAGTCTATTATTTGGAATGACAGTAAAAGACRATTGTAAAAAGTAGATAATAACGATGAAATGCTAATTGGCATTGGTGGCAAGACAAATGAACTGAAATAATACATTCAGTGTTCCAGAGACTTTGATGGCAGCTTTCTCTGAAGGTAGATTGATAAAGTTAGGAGAGATATAATCATCRGTAGGAAGGAAAATCCTCATAGCTTTTGTTTCTGCTCCTCTTCTTATAAGGAACTCTTCTCATAGGAACTCTTCTTGTAAATAAGATAAAATTTTAAACATTTTTGAGTATATGTCTACAGCTGTCCATCTATCTGAGTATGTACGAGCATCTTTAAGTAGCATTTAATACCTGTAAATTCTAAATCAGTTCTAAAAAAATGAGGCCGCAGCACAGTTCCATTTTTCTTGTTCCGGTGACTGCAGGTCATATCCATTCATCTTATAATGTTTGGTGCAATTTCAACTAACATCTGAGAAGCAGAATATTGTCTTTGTAGTTAACTTCACTCGGCGTAGGGGGCACTTAGAATATAATGAATGTTCTCTGCAGATGTACAAGTAGTGCAGTCTAGGTCAAGTTCCTCATGATATCAAGTTCTCCAGCATAAAAATACTTGTGTTTGAAAAACCAAACTGAGTGATCAGCGCCTGGTTTTAGTGTGGGATGGATGCACATTTGAACTGGAAGTGGTCATGTGATTTTGCACAAGCCCCACTCGGGGTGCAACAGGGAGTCCCCCTTGTGGTTGCTGTTCATGGAAGTGAACTGGTGTTGATGGATCTGTTTAATGTGCTTTATGTTTGCAAGACATACTCAGCCAATGCTCTTCAAAAAATGCCTATGCACATGGAAGACTGCTGGACAAAGTGGCAGGCATGTCATATAAATCATCTTTAAGTTTTGCACTGGAGAAAGGGAGATTGCTCRTTGTATTTGAACTTGGTCCCACCTGCTTGAGGTTTGAGATCAGTGAAGATGTGTTTGTCTTCTCGGTGTGTCTTTGCCATTGCAAAGGTAAAGACAGGGCTAAAGTGAAAATCGTGAATTGTCCTGTGGAAAGCTGATTCTGTGGTAATTCTGGCACAGCTAAAAGACGGAAATCCTAGAGGAGTGGTTTTTAGGCGTTCCCTGGTTCATTCAGGGCATCGTTTTTCTCTTACCGTCGCCCCGGTTAGCCCCGAAGGTGCAGCCTCCCCACCCCGCCAGCGCACGCAGCGACACCCAGGCRGCACTTGTGCGGGCTCAGGCGCTCGCCTGGCCACGGCGGCGCCGGCGCGGGAGCTCGGGGCTCCCCCACCGCACCCCYGGGTGCTGGGAGGCCGTCCCAGAGGCTGGACTGAGAGGCCGATTTACTGAAACATCCTACATAAGTTTATACAGGGCCCTGTATAGAGCTTCTAAATGAGGAGGAATCGTGTAAATAAATAGGTAGGAATTATATCCACCGATCTCTGCTGAAGTGTTTATGTGCATGTCTTTGGCTGTACTATTTCCTGTACAATGCTGTAATGCCTGTGGTTTTATATCCGAACCTGGAAATCGTTTTTATTTTGTGGTTTTGTTGTTCGATTAGTTGCAGCCATCCCCCCATGCGACCTGCTCGTGGCCGCTGTTGTGCTCAGGGAGCAGCGAATCGCGGAAGGGAGGGTTTCGCTGAGCTCCTTGTCCGTGACTCCTGTGCTTAAATCGCCTGGTGAATACTTAGATGTTATTTATTCATCTGAATTACCCAGCAAAATGGGGAACCTGATCTTGACTGAGATTTTATAGGGTCTTCTGAAATGTTAGTAACATGAACTGTAAAATCTGCACGTGGAACCAAAGAATAGGCTATCGTGGCAATTAGCAACACCGTTTACATGAAAGGTCAAAATCCTTACCGCTTCCTTTGAGAGACTGAAATGAAGAAGAATCAGATTTAAGAAAATAAAGGAAAAAGAAAGCCTGTGCAGGTACAGCAAATGATGTATTATTTAATTTCAATCTTGTTATTTGACAAGGCATGGACCTTAATTCTTTACTCCTGTGAACATTAAAAGGAAAGATAGCCTGCTTTAAAGAGCTTAAAGGAAATGTATGTAGACTCCAGGAAATTCTAGTGGTCCCCAAAATGCTTAAATTCATTATGAATTTCCATTATTTTAAAGGAAAGTGCTGCCTTCCTGTTGGGAGGAGGACAGCTTTTGATTAAGTGATTTTCTGAATTTCCAATCTTCCTTTGGATCTCAATATCCTTAATAATTTTGGTTGATTCTTTAATTTCCTTGAAATTAGCTTCTTATATGAGACTCTTTTTCTGGTTCTTAACTTTTAGTTTATTGTAGCCAAATAACAGTAAAAAATCTGGCTTTATCTACTTTGACACAAGATAACTCCATTGAAAGGCCATTTTAGAACATTAAGAAATGCATTAAGAAGATTAAATTATTGCCTCTAGTAATTGCTGAGGATAACGATACTCTTTTGACCCAGCAGCTGCAAAAGTACGTAATTGAAGTCTCCTTGGGCATTGCAAAAGTGTTCAGTGCTGTCTTTTAACAGTATTTTTTAAATAATTACAGTACTGGGTGATTACTCTGTGCAATTTTACTTGTCTGCTAAGAACCTTTAAAAAGGTATCCTTTCACTTCTAGGAATCCTTTCTCTTGATATTATTACAGAATGGAGGACAACAAAGAAAATTTTGCAGAACAGTGTTTKGCCTTTTTGAATATTGGATTCATTTAGTTTTAGTAAGATATTTTTATACTGCTGAGTTATTACCTGCCTTTTTTATGGTATAGGCAAAATGTAATAGCTATGCCATAAGCAATAAGGATTTTTAATTTGTAATAGATTTCAATTACACAGAACTTATTGGTATTCTTAATGGATTTTAGTGGGACCACACATAGAATACGATGTGGCTGAATAAAAGCTGGCCAGAAGGTGCTCTAAATTTGTTCGCACAGTGCTGTTTAAATCTTTTACCTCCCGCAGTCGTCTTTGTTAAATTATTTTCAAACGCTTCTTCCCCAGCAGCAATCAGCTAATTTGCAAAATGGAAGAGTAGAAGATAGGAGGCAATTCTGGGAGAAATGCTTGTTTCTGGCCTGATCAAAAATGTGAATTAAACATCATTCTAACCTGAACTTGGTATGATTAATTTAAACCTACGAACACATATCCTTTGCTCTAACTATGAAATACCTTGATTTAATGAAAGACAAGTTACGGGAGAAGTTTAGAGTTCCAAATCTGGACTCGTATGAAATGCGACAGCGTGAGTTCAGGTGCAAGCGGCCGCAGGTTGCAGCGGGATGTCGCCTGTGCTGCTGCGCGAGCGGCTGCGACGTTTCTGCGGCTCGTGGCTGTGGTATACCATGTGCCAGGCCGTAGAGAACCGCGTAGGCCATGACCAATAAACGCAGAGGTCCTCTGCTCCTACTTGGTCATCCCCAGAAAAAAGCAATTCTTACTAGGTCTTTCAGAAGAAAATACAAGTTTTCTGCAGCTCGGAGATATGATCCCCCCCACCATGTTGTGTCTTTTGTCTTTAATCATTAGAGATGGGCTTAAGGCTGACATTGTTTGATATCCCTATCAAAACTGCTATCATTAATTCCTTTTTTTCATGTTCATCACGACTGGGGTAATAAAGTCACAGCATGGTAGTGTTAAGCCATAAAGAGATCTTTCATTGAAAGGAGGAAGTTGCAGGCAACAAAGACATTTTGTAACTATACATTAAAATTAGGCTAGAGGAAGGATGGGCCAGTATATTTTAAAATATCCCTTTTTTCTTTCATTGAACTTAGAAAGTTGGTGTTATAACTAATCTTTTTTAATTCACCACTGTACTCTGCAGAAAATCAGATGTGCATTTATTTCGACATGTTGATTCTGCAAATAACAGAAGTTCATATGATGAATTCTGGTGCTAATAAATATTTAGATCAAATAAAAGTATGATAGCACCAAAACAAAACATCACTTTCATGTTGCTTTTTATTTTCACAACCCAAAGGGACACTTCGTTCATATCGAGGCATTCACAAGGTGCTTTGTCATTTCTGGATGCTATGGGCTGCGTTGCTGAAGTCCTTGGTGCCGCGTTCCTGTGCCAAGGCTATCTCCTCGTCTAGCCTGTAGCCTCCGATGACATATTCTCAAACAGCTTTCATCTCTGCTCCGTCAAGTGACATAGATACTTACCTGTAGCATCAAGTTCAAATTACAGAGACGTTCCTTGTTTCATTATGCGTTCAGCAAATTAAAAAAAAAAAAAAGAGCGATGGGATRTTCCACCGGGAGTTTGTGCGTGTGTAACGGCAGCGCCCTTCCTCAGGAGGGAGGCGCAGAGCCGCGAGGCCGGCCGAGTCCCCCGAAACACCCGGCGAGTGGGGGGAGAGGGAGGCAGTTCCTTCACGAAGGCGCTGCTGGCCTCCGGGGGCTTCCGCCCGGCGGGCGCCGGAGGAGCAGGGCAAACCTCTCGGGAGCGTGCGCGGAGGAGGCCGGAGAGGTGGCCRTGGCCAGGCGGCGGTGCCTGCCGCCCGAAGCCTGTCCTTGGTGCCTGGCCGAGTTCGGGCTTGCTCTTGCGTTTGCTGCTTCTAATAGCAAAACTGTCTCTGACTTCGATGGTGTGAAGTCAGTCTTGCAGATCTTCTCCACCAAAAACCAGTACACACTTGCATGTTACCAGCTGATGCRGCAATCCCGCAGCAGATTAGCGCTAAGGAGAAGTTTAGGGCTTGCATTACTGGGGACAGGAGAGAGAAATAAGTAATAAATAAGGATAAATTCTGGCATCTTTGCCACATAGCACTCCCGTGGAGATAAAAACAAACTCTTAATTCAAAACRGCAGAATTTGGCCTGGTGAGACGAATTGATTTCTGATTCTTCTGAGAGAGCAATGAAATGAGAAATCAGATTTATATCTGCTGTATGGCTTTTTCATCAATGCTGGGAGTACAAAACATTTTTAAAAGTGGACTGCAATTGCCCTTGGCTAGATAGAARATTAGTCTTCAGAAGTAAAAAAAGCTCTGTGTCCCACTTTTAAATTGTTWATATGTTGTACTGGCAGAAATAGCTTCATAAAAACATCTGATAAATACTGTTAATGACTGGAACAAAGAACCTCTTGTGGTTATTTAACTCTAACTTGTTTAAATAGAAATATGCCTTCACAAATTCCATTTAGTTACAAAGGAAAACATCATGGGAGAAAATTGCAAAAATCATCTCAGACTCTTAGCTGTATAAATCTGATCATAGCTTGTTAATCTTGGGTATGTTTATGTGCTGTTTTTAAAAAAACAATAAACAGTTATGTTTTAACTAGGACTTATTAAAAACAGAGATATAAAAATATTTTTAAAATCAGAAATATCCTGCTATACTGAGGAGGAAATAAAAATAAGCCTTGTGCTATTTCTGTCAATCATTTTTGTATTTATTCCCATACTGATCTAATGAGGAAAAAAGTTCTTTTCAATGTTCCTTGAAGCTATTGCAGAAATCTCAGTATGCTGCAGAATTCAGAGTCAGTATGTTGACAAAATGATATGACAAAGCATTTGCAACTGAATGGTCAGCACAAACCAGGGAGCCCTGCTAGTACGTACTGTTCCCACTGCTGCAGGTCGGGAAGAAGGAACAGTACTGAGCAACACGAGCGAGTACACACATGCGCCTTCCAGCGCAAGAAAAATGTGCTGGTTCCTGCTGTTCCCACACTGCTGATTTACCTCTGGAGCAGGCTGCTAGGAAGTCTGTGTTGAATGAGGGGTTTCCCGCTGTTCCTGCCATGAGAAAGCCGCCAGTAACGCTAAAACCCGCTGCGGCTCGGAAGGCAGCCGGCCCTGCGTGGGGCAGGAGGCATCCAGAGGGGCTGCCCAGCCTGCATGATTCCCTGCTCCTCAGTCYGACAAAAACAGTAGGCATTACTAGCATGATGTTAATGTTGACAACAATGAACACTTTCCAACATGACAAATGATATTAAAATATTTATAAACTACATTTAAAATACAAGTGAAAAGGAAGAGTCAGTTCCYGACAGCTGCAGCTGAATAGCTATTTTACAGATGTTCATTTGCAACTACGCTAAGGGCTTTCTCTTTGCAGTACAGAAGCTTATAAAATGCACTGGTTTTTCTTCCATGTTTTAGATGCCAATTATACAAAATAAATTTATTACTACACTTAATTGATATTAACAGTATTATATATTGTTCCCAGATAATAGCATTTGTTGGAAAAATGGTGGAGCATTAGCAAAGAGGTTTATCAAAATTAAAAGTTGAGACTAAGTAATTGCTATTGAATAAAATATTTTGAAAATGTATCTATTAGATTTATCTAATATATCTATATATCTAAATAAATCTCAGGAGTGCAGTGTTATGGCTCAGTGGTGGATTCAGGGAAAACCGAGTGGCTTTGTGATAAACTCTCAGAGCTCAAATCTTGTTTCAAAACTTCCTGCATGGGAAAGAGGTGGGGGAATCATATTTCAAATCCCTGAATCAGGTCAAATCAAGAAAAAAGGTTTTTTAAAGACAGTAATTTGCCATAACTGTAGGTTCATGACAAGGGTGAATTATGATTAGATTTGAGCTCCCAATATAGAGAAAAAATTTAGGTATAAAAGAAAAGATGTGTCTTCTAGTCCAATTCTCATTGTCAGGCTTGACAGTAGGATGCAGTCGGGATTAAATAATCTACATTAGTTCATCTGACTGTGACTATTTCTCCTTCTGTGCTGCACAGTCCTATTTTGGAGGATGTGCTGTGGAAGCCTCTGCTTCCAAACTATCAGTATTTTTATGTTCCTAGTGAAAATAAAYTCCCCTTACTCTCTAGTTTTTTGGAATGGAGCTTTATCAGCGTGTTTTTAATATAATAAAAAGGTTTTTAATAGATAGACTTTGATCACTAGAAGTGGTGATCCTGGTCTACTTCTAAGCACAGGAACTGCAGGTCTGAGCAGACGTTACGAAAGCCAACACATGCAGCGTTGAAGGAGCTCTGAGCATGAGAGAAATCTAGTGCATAGTTTCAAAACTACCTTTGGTACCGCTCGCCTGTAGATCGTGGCYGCTGCGGCTCTGCAGTCGAGGCGGGGTGAGTGTGCCGGACTGGGTGTCATTGCAGAGGCTCGTTGCATGGCGTGCATCACAGCGACATGATCACGAAGAAAGTGTCTGGTAACGTTAGCATTAATCACATTTATATCATGCCAATACCATGGACAGAGCCCTCAGCAACATTAAATAACACTGCAGCGTAGTACTTTTCAGTTATTTCATACGTGGCTTTGAGATGATAGCTTTGGGATGATAGTCGATAGGGACTCCTCTGCACAGCCCTGCAGAAGCAGAGAAGATGAGACTGCAGTTTGGGGCAGGTTGAAGATGGCTGGAAGAAATGTGTCTGGAAGCAGATGTACAGCAATGACATTCCCCCCACTTACCCACGGTTTAGTAGTGACGGAGCTGGTGCCGGGGARCGAGTACTGGCTGTTACTAAGGCACTGGAGCGCCCATTCTCATCTATTCCCCACTGATCACCATTTATTAATTGGCAAATATGTTCTTCAGGGTCCAGAGAAGGTGGAGTAAGAGACAAATAGCAGGGCAGCTGGGGTAAGCAGTAGATAATAATCTTGTTTTGTGTGCAAAAAAGATGAGAGAACAGTATGTTTCAGGGGAGCATGCAGAGCTGTCATGATACCTTCCTGTCTGAGTTGTAACCTGTAATCTTAGCAATAATTTTAAAACTCGGAGCATCTGAACTGAAGGAAGGATGCAGATCTTCCAAATTTAGAAGTCTGTATGGAACACATTTGCCTCTCCATGCTTTCCTGTGGCAGTCAATTTAATTCCAGCTGACAGYGGGGAGAAATGATGTGTGTCGAATAAACCTGATTATGTGAAAGTTTTCTTTTTATCTGCAATGTCTGCATTTCTGAAACAAAAAAAATCTAAGCCGAATTTAAAATAAACTATAAAATTATAATGTTTTGTAAGAAATAATGTAATATGAAAACATTCAGAGCCTTCGACATTATATAGAAAGGTGAAGAAAATTGGTTTTATTTTGGAGAATTTAATGACTAAGCAGCACCTCTGTTAGTTACAGTGCTTTTATTTTTAAACTCTTATTTTCTATTGTGAAGAGGACAAAAAAAATCTGAAAATGTTTTGTTTAATATTTTTAAACTGAGCTCACCATCCAAAATGACTGAAATACATGCAAATAAAGGAGAAGGTGTTCATAAAAGAAGCCAGTAGTACTATTTATGTTGTGGACTACTGCATTGCTTATTCTGCTAATCTAATTGGAACACCCATGGAGCCCCTCAGCTCTGCTAGGCTGATCACTTCTATTCAAACAAAGGACAGACGTAAGAAAGGAGTCAATGAGAGATTTAACTCATATTTCAAAACCATCTTCGTTGTCACATCAAAACTGGATCAGTGTCTCCATGTTTAAAATGTGTTAAAAATATGCTAGGTTGCAAGTAAAAATAGTCCTTATCCTGTGCACAAGGCATATATGAATACTATTAGCTTCTCCCTGCTTAGCCTCAGGAAGCAGGAAGGACAGAAATGTACCTAGTTGCTTGTCTTTAAACACGCTGGCTGCCCAGTCAGAATCCTGGGGCAAAAATAGCTGTATGCCCATACAAGCCCATGAAAATAGCTATACAGGCCAAAAGCATCAAGCTGAAGAGTGGCTAGATAAACACCATTAACAAACTGAAGCTTCTTTGAAAAATCTTTCTGTGGCAGTTGCGGACAGCAAGCACATTCATGCAGACTTTCAAGCAATCTGTAAAGAGTTGAAAGGACCACATTCACAATACATGTTATTGCTAAGCTATGTTGATAGGGTCAATCCTTGAAGTAATAACCAGACCCATGCAAAGCAAACTTCTGTGAAACAGAAAACCTTGAAATATAAAAGTAAACGGAGGGTTGAATCATATTCCTTGACCTTCTGGAAGCACGTTTCATGTTTTATATATCAAAAAGTTCCTCTCTGTGGCAGTTATTTTGCTTAACTGTATTCAAGAGGCTTGAGCACTGAGGAGCACGAGGGCACACTGAAAACTGGTTATGTTTTAGGTATGAATTTAAGGAGTATACACAACTTTTCAAATAATGCCRTTGTTATTAAACTTACAGCGAGAGGCTGTGCTGATTATTGTCATAATTATTTTACAAAAGCTAGTCTCAGCGGTGGTGAGCTCAGGTCAAGGATGAGCACCTCATTACTATGTGTGTTGACTGGAATAGGAAACCAGTGAAGGGAGGAAAGGACTTGCTGGCATCACCAGTTTTCTCTTTAATATATCCTGGCTCGCCATGCAGCTGCTGACAGATTTGACAAAAACCTCYCACAGGGCTGACTGGCTCTTTGAACTAGGTTGGATTCACAGTCCATCCGTACACACTTATCTGTTCTTTGAATATAAAAGTTCCCTCCTTCCCTAAAGCTTTTATAACTCCAGTCAGAACCTTACTGCATCTAAAGGAAAAAAATGCAATGCTTTTTTATTTTAAAAGTGTTCTTCATTACAGACATGGTTGACAAAGTGTGGGTGGAATTTATTCCCCCAAAGGTAAATATTGAACTCCATTTTATCTCCTTCAGACTTTACTCATTAAGATTCAATACTGACCTTAGCAAAAGTCAATAACTGCTTATGTTCAGTGGCTTACAGAATTGGAGGGAATGGAGATGGATGGGACTTATTTTGGTCAGTTTGTTCTTTTCCACTRTTTTGAGCATATCAAGATTCAGAGTGCTGCTGTAGGTCCATTGTCCCTGAGTTTTGAGAATAACCATCTGCCTTGACCAGAGTATTTTCTGTGTGAAATCAATAAAAAGCATGCAGTAGATGCATCAAGAACAAGACAAATTAAAAGAGTGCAGCAGGTACTGGGGATAGCTTCACAGATGATAGTCATTCTGTTCGGTAGTGTGGATTTTCCTTTACTGCTAAGTTAGTTTGAGTGATGTTTCAGAGTCTCCTAACTTGAGACCTTTCTACACTCAAAAACTATTAACCTGAGCACAGTGGTATTTTTCATTTGAAGTGGCTGCTTAGCCAAGGCTGGATCTTGAATCAGCACCAACTGACAGCTATTTCCAAGGTTAGCTGAAGAAAGACACCAGTTGAATACCTTTAATCCTCCACTGTCTCCTACAGTTCCCCTTCTACCATTCCCGTAAAGCAACACAGTAGGAGAGATTTCATGGAAATCTTATTTATTTGAGTCATTTTCTTAGAAACATCCTTTCAAAATTTTGCTGGATTTACAACACGATATAGACATGTTTCAAAGCATATTTCTTCAAATCATTTCAGTGTAATTGTATTTAATACAAATATATGAAAGTTCACATGTACAGAAGAGAAGAACAATGAATGTGAGAGAAGTGGCTGCAGCTTAGCTTTAGACAACTATTAGYCTTGCTTGTTCAACTTCCAGAGGACTTTCTGGTATGAAATGGTCCTATTACAGAAGGTTCAATGAGTCTTGCTCTTTTAAAGATTCAAAGTATGTTCTTTAGGAGTAGTATTCTGTGTTAAGTAATGTGCTTTCTGTGTGTCTATATGTGTATGTACATATACCTAAGTATGTGTATGGGACTTCTTTATCATTGAATCATTTAAGTTGGAAGGAGTATCAGGAGAGTCCAGCCTCTTTCTCAGAATGGGTCCAATTTGAGCAGGTTGCTCAGAGCTGTGCCCCAGCCTCTCTGGGCCCCCCTTCCAGTAACTGAGCACCTTCATGCTCATTTCTTTTCCCTTACATTGGTTCAGAGTTTCCCATGCTCCAACTTGTGTCCGTTGCCTTTCTTCCCTCCACCAGCCAACTCTGAGAAGAGTTTAGCTTTGCCTTCTCCACACCCTCCCATTATGTAGTTGTAGCCTGCACTAAGATTTCTCCTTACCCTTCTCTTCTTAAGTCTGAACAAATTCAGTTCTCTCAGCCTCTCCTTGTATGGCATGTGCTCCAGCCCCTTGACCATCTTGGACTTGCTCCAGTACGTAAATGCCTTTCTTATACTAGGTCTCCCAAAACTGGACACAGTACTCCAGCTTTTATCTCACAAGTGCCAAGTGAAGGGAATAATCATTTCCCTGGATTTGCTGGCTACAATCTTGCTAGTATAGCCCAGGGTGCAACCAGGCTTTTTGCTGCAAGGCCACACTGCTGACTCCTATTCAACTTGGTGTCCACCAGGACAACCAGGTCTTTTTCTGCAGAGCTGCTTTCCAGCCGCTTGTCCTCCAGTCTGTGCTGGCACATGGGGTTATTCCTCCCCACGTGCAGGACTTTGCATCTCCCTCTGTTGAAATTCATGAAGTTGCTCCAGGCCCGTTTCTCCAGCCCACCGAGGTCCTTCTGAATGGCAGTCCTGCCCTTGGGCGTATCCACCTTTCCCCCCAGTTGGGTGTCATTTGCAGACTTGCTGAGTGTGCTSTGTCTCATCATCCATGGCATGAATGAAGATGTTAAGCGGTATTCTACCCAGTATCAGTCCCTGAGAGGTGCCACTAGTATCAGATACTGTAAAAGCTTTTTTTTCCCCGTGTCTGGCTAAATTACAAGCTAGATTTGATGCAGCCTAAGTACAACGCTCAGAGAGTTATCTAAGCTTCATACTTTATATGTCATTAAGTTCGTAAAATATTTTAAAATCTTGCTGCTTTGACTAGCTGAAGATGGTCCGTGTATTTTGCACTGTTCTGTTTCCACTTTCGAGCATTACCAGATGGATACCTGTATTAATGATGGATGTGACCAGGACTTAAGTATTTATAAATTCTGCTTTTAAAAGAAGTGGAAGGGGATACCTCTAGAGCTCTGCACTGGGAACAGTGGAGTATAACTGGGTCTTCTGAACAATTTGCTGAACTCTTGTCAATTCAATCACTGCAGCACCAAATAGTCCAAAGGTCAATAATGTGTACTTTATGTTATGGTCTGTTCCTGAGCTTTATAATCCTAGTCAGTATACTAACTGAGCAATGTCCAATTAATTTGAGGGTGAAGGGTTTCCATTGCAATATCTAATAGAGACAACATCTGGAAAGTGGTGACTTTATGCAAACACACAGCCTATTTCCTTTCAGGGCCTCCAATGTACCAGAGGAACACATTAATGTCCTTTTGCAAGCAGTGTAAAAATGCCTTTAATAACTCTACAGACCATCTAGATGGTGTGATAATGGGTCTTATAAACATATGTAGAAACAGCACATATCTTTAGACTGTGAAGGAAGTGTTACAGTGAAAGGAAGTATCTATTCCTACCCAACTCACAAATAGTACAAAGGAAAAYTAAGATATGAAAAACAAAGAAAATATGGTCAGATCTAAACACTCTTCGCTTTCTCCTCACTCTTGCAGGAAAGAAAATCACTCTTGCTTCCTTCAACTGAAACAAGGTAGAAACTATGTATAAGCGATAATCAGCCTCTCTGTTCCCTGTTGTTGCTTATGACCAAGTGCTTTCCTTTTTGCTTCCACTGTTTAGGAACCTCTTCTGTTTTAGCAGCCTAAATGCCTGCAGCAATGTGTTTGCAGAGTTAGAAACAAAACAGAGACATCAGATAAGGACAAGGATTTTGACTACAAAGAATATCATTTAGAAAGATAATATTGATTGACTTGAGACAAGGGAAGGGCTGTATAATTCAAAGGATTCTGCATGCCTGGAAGCTTGGCAAACTTCAGCAACTGCAGTCATAGGTATTCTGACCTTTGAGTGCTACAGAAATATCTAATTTTCTGTAATATTGAATTTTCACCACCTTCTCACGTACAGTAATTGGATTTCTCAATTATGCATATATATTTTCCTTGGATTTGCAGTGTCTCGTTAGTTGACATTTTTTGCTTTAATTATTAAAAAGTAGCTTCAAAATGGAATGTCTTCCTAATAAATGTGACCTTACATAAATCTGAGCTAAAAACTACTGCTATCAGAACTGTCACTGAATACCACAATGGTAGAGTGCCTGATGGAGTCTGTAATTCAGGAAGCAGAAACTTTCCAAATATGAACTTGGAATTCTTGAGCAATGTTCCCAGCTACATCTTTCACAGCATGTGTGTGTATTTCTCTGTAAAAATAAAAAAGAGAAACAGAAGGAACAATTGGCAAAATAAAATGGAGCAGAAWTGAAACTGATTTCAGTAAATGCTTTTTTGATATTATCAGATTTTATTTTGATTATGGCTGTTCAATAGTGGACAAAACAAGCATTTGCAAATAACAATAGAATGTAAATTAAAAAAACTGAGAAGTCTTAGTGCTGTGTTAATTGCTTTATAGTTGTGATACTTTTATGTGGCGGTCAGCTGCAGAGATCTTTATTCAAACACAGCAGTGATGAATTTCATGGCTATGTAAGCAGAAAAAATACACTTCTTAATAGATAAAAATCAATTTTGCTGCTAACATACACAGACTAAAAGGCACTTAAGGCAACCTTATTAAAAATACATAAACTTAGGGTCAAAAATATACCTTAGGGTAAACACTAGCAAAAATATGAACATTTCTGTTAGATGTCACTTTGGTCTGTTTTACCCTTACTTCTTCATCTGTCTTAAAGATGCAAACTAAGGGCTCCTTCTTGCAAAATCATGAAGGTTGCATTTCATTGCACCATGGAGTAGAGATCCTCTGGAAGCAGRACAGACATGGCCATTTTCCAGGCAGTTTGCTTTTGAGACCTTGGAATTAGTGACATGTGTGGTGGGGCAAGTAGTGGGTAAGGTCCAGTGGCTGTGAACAGGACTTCTAGCAAAAAAATGTGTTAGATGGTGACATAATCCAATTGACATCAGCTGTGATAATCATAATCCTCATAATCCTGTGAGAAATAGGTCAGGTTTAAACTCTGCGTTTGGAGTTGTGGCCATTCAGACCTGCTGCAGAAGGTGAGCTGCACTCTGCAGGACTGGCCTCCTGAAAGTTCAATAAAGTCTGTAAAGACAGATTTTTAAATTCAGCTTSAGGTTCCTCAAGGCTTCTTTTGTCTCGGGTAGGTGTGCTTAGGTTTGTTGGATTTGCTTGATGGTAAGGTAGGTCTCCTCCTTCCCTGCTTTTAAATAACAATAATCTTTAAATTAAGAAAGGCAGCTGTGACACTGAACAAGTTCTGCACCCTATGAAAATCCAGTTTGTTCTAGATTCTGTGAAATAATATTTTGAGCATTGACTTGTTTCCTTATAAAAAGTTTGCCTTGATAAGTGCAAAACTGTGCACTGAAAAGACCTATAAGCCATTCAGTGTTTAATAGTAATTACCACGTATGCACTGTGAAATGAGGAATAACACTGATGCAAAGAGAAACACAATTACCTCAGAAAAGCAGCAGTCCTTTATCCTCTTGAATTAATGAAAAGTCTGTTACAAATATCACTACCAAGTGCCCCAGGGTGCACTGAGGCTCTGTGAGTCAAGCGTGTTTCTCATTTTTCATGAGAGGTCAGCGCTTTGCAGGAGCCGACCTGAACGCTTCAGCTTTCATTTGGGATGCCAGATGTGTCACGCTCCAGCATTTCCGGTGTCCTCTCTCTGTCTCCACTCAGTGCACACACGCTCTCTTTTATGATTAGTGGGTATTTCTTTAAAAACTAATCAAATATAATTTCTGAAGAATGATTATCTGCAGATGCCTGAACCCTCAGGTCAATTTCTGCCTCCTTCAGAAAATGCYGCAGATACGTTCTGCAGCGTGAGCTGTTTGGAAAATTAGTATCACAAAGAAACGACTCTAGCGAAGTACAAAAACAGCCAGTAATAAGAAATACAGACACCTTCCTTGCAGCAGTGTCTTCTCTGATGATTCTCCCTATCTCTAGATCCCAGTTATACTTACCTCCAGGGGACAATTATGCTGTAGTCTTGCCTGTCTGTCAATCCAGGACAGAGATGTAGACCTCACGGGCATCTAGAGGAAGCACTGCTGTGCTGGGAAATTGGCTGCTTCGGACCTTTCAGTGGGARGTCATCCAGGTCCAGCACTCCTTAACTTATATTAATAAGTATCACCAATTTGTCTGAGGATCCAAAACTCACTGATGAAAAGATGACTGTGGTAGATTTTGGAACAGGACTCCAGTGAACTCCCTGTGCCTATGTTATTCACAGTAGGGAGAGCTTTTAAAAGCCCAAGAAGGAATTCCTTTAATTTAGAGTAACATTTTTCTTATCTTTTAAAGGTTTAAAGAGAATTTAGTATCTTCAGTTATCATCCATCTAAACAATATTACTAAGATTTTTAATTTCTTATTAAAGGACTGAAGTAAGTGGGACTATGTAAAACTAAGATATGGCTCATGTTTTCATGCTTTTTTGCGTTGAGGTTCTGATGTAAAATAGAACAATTCTTCTGAAAACAAACCTTTCCTCRCTAAGATCAGATAAAAATTATTCTAGGACTTGCATGAGAATGTTTTAAGAAAACGGGTGAATGTACAGCCTTTCAGATTCACAATAAAGCCAAACCCCACAATTCATCGCAGAAGCCCAGATAAGTCTCAAAATCTATCCTAATAGGAACAGAAGTAAAGAAAATAATTGCACCTTGTATGTTCACACATTGCAAGAGGCCTTTTGAAAATATTTTGAATAACCAATCAAATATAATTGCAATATTCCTAGTGACAGTTCATTAAAAGTAATTTTGTCCAGTGATGCAAGATACTGCGAAACCATTAATGCAAGTATCAATGGCAAATTTGAAGGAAAATCAGATAAAATATACATCACACTTATATTGATAAATAATCTTTGGGAAACACTTATTCCGGGATATTATCACATCTGCAGTTTAATTTCTGTTGCTACAGAAACACATTTTTGTGCTGCACTGTGTGAATCATAAAGCTCTGTTTTACACATGTATTAAGCTATGGTTCTCACTGACATTGACTTAATTCAAATATTGCCACAAGATATAACAGTACAAGTCCTCAGAGTTCCCTAATACATAATGAAATTTGTTTAATATACAGAGATTAAGATCCTGTTTCATCCAGGGATTTAAATGAAAGAGTAGTCTCATTTGAAGCCAGCAGGACTGTTTGAATTGGTAAAAGAAGGCAAAGTACTTCATATCTGAAATTGGAGCCTAAAATAGGGTTCTGTAAATATATCTATAACGGCAGCCCTTTAAAACTGTCTGCTGAACCATTAAAATTTCCTTTAATTAAGAATTAACATTGTTATTTGAAGTTGAGAATTTCTGGTTGACTTTTTTTTGGTAATTGGTAATTTTTGCTGTGCACCCTTTAAAATGCAAATCAAATTTTAAGTATAAGGAATATATAGGAAATGTCAGCTCAGCACCTGTCTGCCAGTGCCACCTGCACAGAGCCCAGGGGAAAGGGCTGTGGAAAGACCCGCTGGCCAGGGAGGGAAGTTGTAGCTGGGGAACGTATGGGCTTTGTTTTTTCTCTTTTTCTACAAAATTACAAATTGCATTCAGAGGGCAACTGGTCCAAATGTTATTGATTTTTGTCTATCAGAGCTGCTAGAATGGACAAGTTATCGCATCCAAAAGGATAACTCTTGCCAAAAAACGGTGTATTTGCAGAATCAGATGCACCATAATAGTAGATTAGATTTAGAGCATTTATTTTTGATGTCTTTCATTATAAAAATAAAAAAAAAAGCATTTTTTTGGCCTGTAAGTCTGCCTGAATCACTGCTGAAAAGTCAGATTTTTTTTTAATTTTCCTTTTTCTATAGCCTTGTTTGAAGCTTACCTGCACAGGGAAATCAGTGCTGCACTAAGGTATGAATTTCCAGTGTTTATATAGTGCAGTTTAAGCCCTGTTAGACATGGACTAACCCAACTGGACACAAGGGATCCTTCATGAAAAATAAATGAAACCACTCATGAAATCAGTACAGAATAGCTGATGATATACTTTTTATTCAAATCATAGTTTATTTACAGTAATTATCTTATATTCCAATGCTTGTCTACGCACATCAACAGTTCCCATGACAGTACAGTGGGAAGCATACTTCCCACCTGTTTGAATTGTTGATTTCTTTAAAAAACAAGTTACTCTTCCAACACATCAGGAAAGAATTCAGTAGATTGTAACACAGTGCTGCACCAGTGGAGCCCTCGTGTCCACACTAAACGTGTTCAGTTTTCAAAACCCTTCAAAACAGAAGTGCGTTGTTCCCTCCGGATGGTCGTTTTCTGAAGCTGGGAAGTCCTGCCATGCGGTAGGCCCCTCAAGCAGGGTTTTCCCTGGGCAATTCCCTTGTCGTGCCACCTTTCCTTCCATGCCCAAAGCAGTCTAGACTCCTACACCTCCTGTGAGAAGCTGAGAAGTCAGTGGACATGGCAGTGATTTTTTATCATTTGTAGAGTCCCTCTCTGGAGCTGGCTATCATGCTACACTGATACTCATTTTCTGAGGATTTCAATTTTTAATGTCATCGATACAGTACCAGAGCAACCACCAAATTCACGTGACCTTATYGTGAAACCTGAACAAATCCTCAAGCTCAGTTGCAAGAAGTCCTTTGCAAGTAAAGCCATGTACGGGCTTTCAGCATCTCTGCTTCACCCTTGCAATTGCTTCTAAGGCTATCTAGTCATTTCTGTACTTGCTGAGCCTTCATCTACAGACAGCTGGTTGTTGCCAGGCCATAAAATCATGTCTAAAAGCTATGATCCATCAGACACATTACAGAACACGCAATGCACATCAGTTAGATTTCAGATAAATACATTTTCTTCTGTATTAAACACAGAGCAAGTAAATAGATATTTTGAATACAAATAAAAAGATCACAGGGGAACTAGAAAACCTTAGAAGTGTCTCARGCATTCAGGAGTAACCAAGTGAATATTCTGCTTCAGTGAAATGTTTGAATTCCTTTCAGGTATTTTTGACCATGTGTGAGCTCACGGAGATTCAGAAGTCTCTGTCACTATATGTTTTATCCAAATCCTGCATTTTATTCTGTACAGCTTCTGGTGTTTTTAAAAGATAACAGCAAATGGAAATAGCAGYGAGGCCAGTCAGCTGGGCCACTGATGAATTGTGTTTAGGTACCAGCAAGATATCCATTTAATTTTTGTAATAATTTGTCAAGGAAATTCACAAGCTGTGTTAGAGCATACGGTCAGAGCATATGGCCATCAAGCCTCACCATATGGCTGAGCCCTGACTTTGCCCTGTTAGCCATCTATTCAGAGGCTAAATTAGGCTTGGGTAACTTGCCAGTGCTCAGCGTCCGGGGTTGCAATCCAGACCAGATTGCTTTAGGTCCTTGTGCAGTTGTTGAACTGAAGTTTACCTCCTCCCGCAACCRTGTCTAAACTATCAGCTGGTCTTGTAGGGAAAACTGCTGGTTAGAAAAGAAACAGAAATCTACCCAGCCTAACACATAGAGGTTGTCAGGAACTGGGAATTTCTTGCGAAGCCTTTGAAAGAAACATTCTTTTGTTTTCCTGAGATTACTTTGGGAATATTTTATATTATTTCTGAAAGAAAGAAATGCAAAGGGGGAAGGGAGTTGAACTGTCTCAGGTTTTAAAAGATGTGAAGCTCACAAAAGCAYGAACATAGCTGATGGTTCTGGCTGRTTTCTAGAACTGTTCCTGCAAAAGTTAACCATGCATTTCTCCCCCCAAAACAAGTCGGCTGGAAGCTGAGTGTTTTAGAAAACCCCATTTAACTTCAACCCTGCTATTCTGTCCTATCCATACATAAATGAGAAATAACTGTTGGGCTACCTTCAAAGAGCAATTTCTTCGTTCATCCTGGACTCATCCGATCAGTCTTAGACATTGCAAGGTGTTTGTCGGGGAGAACTGGTCACAGCTGAGGAGCGCAGGCTTTTCCGCAGTCCTAATGCGGCCACGTGTGCCGGTACCAGCTGCTCTCTCCAGCTAAAGCAGGCAATGGCAGCCTGGCCCATCATTAGCACTGTTATCACAAGAAGCATAAAGGCCACTGCCCCATCTCAAGTGAAAGTCCTAGAAATGAAATGAAAGTCCTTATTTTTCTACAAATAAGTGGGAAAGGGTTTTTTTTTTTCGTGAATTTTTTGGTGAATATATAACAAAACTAAAATATGAAATACAAGGAGGGCAAATGCAAAGAAAGCATTCCTTGAGTTAAGGCTCTCAGAGCACTGTTAGTAGGCTAGTAAATGAAGGCTTATTCAGCTCTTTCTTTTCCAATTAAATATATGACGTCTCCATAGCAACAGCCATTTTGTAAGACGCACATATTTCCTGGTGTTTCAGTACTGTCGGCTAACTAAAGGGGAGGGGGCCATAACTGTAGTGCGGGTCTTTTCATAATGCTCTCTAGGGAAAGGAGCAGTACCTAGCGCCACAGAGCAACAATTTTCCTGAGAGCAATGGCAATTTTAAAACCTTTTTCCTTTTTATACAAATTATGTTTTTTCCTTCTCAGTCCTTGCTGTGCTGTGTGATGAGAAGCAAATTTTAAAAGAGAATTTTAAATATAAGATTAGAATGCAATGTGATTTTGTATTTTTGAAGTCGTGTTGTTACCGAGCTAGATTTGCAGTAGGTCCAAGTCCTTTTCAAATCACTGAAGTCACCACAGAGATGCTAATTTATAAGAGCCGAGGCTCTGCAGTCAGTCTGTTATCAACACGCTGCTAAAAGCAGTTGCGGCGCGTCGTCTCGGCAGCGCGGCTGTTGTCGCAGCGCGGTAGGTGCTGTGCAAGCGAAAGAGCACAACAGCTACCCAGGGAAGATTTTAAAAATTATTTTCATAATGACGTTTGTCATCCATCATGTGAGGTCTAAACACTGCGCCTCTCCTGCACAGTGCACGTGCCAGGTGGCGCGGCGTACAGCCGATACCAGTAAGAGTAAAAATTTGATCCAAGCCCCACAATTAAGCCGAGAAGGGTTTTGACACACGCTTTGGACCTAGATCTGTATTTATAATTTAACCTGCTGGCGATACTTGTAGAGAGCCTGGCCCTGTGCGCCTGGTGGCAAGAGCAATCCTGGTAAAAATCCACAGCCGTTGAGCGCGGGAGGGGGGAACGCCAGGCAGGAGCTTTGGTCACCGTTTCTGAAGGCGGTTTTCCCTGACCGCCTTTTCTTCGGGTGCTCTGCCGCCTGCGTTTGCTGCAGGTGGAGATGGGCCGTTGGTCTCCCCGTTGGAGCCCTTCTGGCCGTGGTGTGGGACAGGACCCCGGCGACGGGGGGCTGCTCTTGGGAGCCCTCCGGAGCTGCGGCCGCCCCGGCTGGCGGGCGGCGGGAGCGAACTGGAGCGGGGACGAGCTGGTCAGGAGATGGCGAGCAGGTCTGGCAGGAGGCTGGCGGATGCGCGTGGCTTGCGGAGCCTCCCGGGCCGGCGGCCGAGAGGGACAGGCTCGCTTGCTGGAGACGCCACGGAGCTGCGTGCGAGGCTGGGGAACGGCCACGTACGCAGCGGGGCAGCGCTGAGCACGGAAGCAGATTTCTAAAAGCTGAATACAAGAGTGTTTAGAGYGAAAATTGGGGTTAGAATTCTGACTTATCGTACGCGTGAGGCGCCAGAGCTGCTTTCCAATAGGAACGGCGGATTAAGATAAAAATCCCATCAGCTTTAAGGTGGAGGTAGCCAAGCTGATGCCGGGTGCCATCACAAAAAAGTATTGAGTAGGGGAAGCTGCCAACGTTCCCAGGCCCATGGTTGTATTTTAGGCTTAAATCCTCTGTTGAGATAAGATATAGTTACAGCTCTGAAAGGGATGGAGACAAACCTAAACCAGCCTTTGCGCTTTATCCCAGCCCACTGTCAATAGCCAAGGAAGTCCAGTCCCYGAAGTGAAAGAAAACTTTCAGGATAATTTTTCAATTCACGGAAAAGGAAGGTAAAATGGCAAAAAAGTTTGTTGATAAAGAGAAAACATAAACCCCGTGCTGTGTTAGTGTTTGTGTCCCCTGCTCGCGGGGCGGAGTGGCGGGACGCCCCGGAGCTGGGGCCGAGCCAGCGCAGAGGTGGTGCCATCGGCAGGCTGTTGTATATGTACATATATAGGCAGGTCTGTGCGTATCTGCAGGCTCAGCAACAGGCCACCTTCAGCCCTGCTTCGACTACAGTGTCAACAACAAGGCTGAGCCAGGGAAAGCCCTGCCCAGTATTGATAAAAAAAGTGAAGCGTGACTTTCTGGGAAATGCAGCAGTTTACAATGTGTCTTCCCTAGGCAAGTTCTGTTATTTTTCTTTTTTGTCTTTAAACGAATTTGAGGTTTGTTTTTCTTTGGCTCAACATGACAGCCTGGGCGCTAATCTTATTACCTATGTCCCATGAACTCCAACAAAAATCTATGAACATACTATGCTGGAAGCAGCGGGTGACAGGTGCGGTTGGAACTGGTGCTTAGCACAAGTGCGTTTTGTGCCAGCAAAAACCTGGGAGTAGGAACAGAGGATTGCAATGTCCRGTCTGCCAGGAATTGCCACAGGCAATTGCAATAATGGATTATTAATCTCTGTAAAGGGCTTAATAGCTAAAATACAGTTTTGCGTGTTTTCAGATAAAATATTCTCAAATATGCCTGTATGCCAGATGTCCCCAAGAGAGCACATAGCCTCGCCAGGGCATTTCCGTTAAGGAGGACAGGAGCTCTGGGGCGTCGATGCAGCTCTTTGAGAGGCTGAACACCTCCGGAGGGGAGCCGAGCGCAAGGCCCTTCCAAACTTTGGGAAATTCATTTCCTTTCCTCTCCCCCTCTGCTTGCCTGCAGGGACGGGGCAGGCAATAGGCTGCTTTCAGACAGCTCAGATGCGAAGTCTGGGAGCTCACGCCTTCTCGGGGCTAGAAAAAGGCCTTTCTGTTAACAGGTCTTTCCCCCTGACAGTGAGAGATCTGCACTGGGGGTGGGATATACTACATTTGTGTTTTACGTCTAGTTCTGAAAGTTTCTGGCTTACTGAAAATTTAGGTTGTGATAGTATTATACAGAGACAGGTCTTTCTCTGGTAATTTTATTAAAATCTTATGAATCCTTCTTTTCTTCAGAAACCCTGCACTATCAGATATTCTTGAGGGAATTTCCTCAAATATTTTTTTCTCCTTTGCATAACACCTTTTACTCTTAAATTGTGACCACTGTTCTTTTATCCTACACTGTTTCCTTCACTGCTTGGAAATGTCAAATACCATTAAGTTTCTCCCTGCAATTCAGGATATTTGGGTATGACACCTAGTTTCTGACTAACAACTGCTTCATGGTGCTTCTAGTCTGTTGGTAAATCCTTCTTTCTAGGAAGGAATCTGTTCATTATTTAGGCAAATATGTCAATGCAGAAGAGCGGCGGTGCCTTGAACTTCAATTGAGAGAACATTCATTTAAAACTATTGTCATCTTAATTCACTACTATACAGCTAGATTACTTTGGCTAAGGATAATTTAACAACACAGCAGGTTATAGAGCAAACTACTGGTCAGAAGTGGCAGATTTAGACAACCAGAAACCATGGCTGTTTTCTCTAGAGGCGATTGCATTAGGCAACTCTCTTCCAGATTTGGTTGCTGACATGAAAATTCTTAAACATGAACTGCCACCATGGCGATTTTTAGGGAGGTGCAGGGTACTGCTTGTGTGAGAAATCTGTCTGCCTTCATCTACAAAAGAATGAAACTTAACTTGTCTGCRTTGCCTTATTCTCCTGGTTACAAAGAGTAAGTAAAGGGCCACTCCTCTAAAGCCTGTGTTATGCTACTGTAATTCATAACATGCTCAACTGCTCCAAGCCTGGCCCTATGTCCTATCAATCTATGCAGTATAGGAAAAATAGTTACTAGCTTCATAAAAATGATAGATTYGGGTATTTCTATTTTAGCAAATGGACATACATTTTTTCTAGGCCCAGAGCATAATACATTCAATATCACATTCCATCAAAAATGCATTATTTGCCAAGAAATATGACTGTTGCAATCTTTTTCCCTGGTATTACTGCCCTTCGGCCTGGTCATCTATGACAACTGGCTCAGGAGGGAAGTCTAGTTAGCAAGTGTTAGCAGATGAGCCCTATTTTACAGTCCTCACCTGTCATAAGTGATGCAAATGAAGCCAAAGGCATGGCCCTTGTATACATATGCAGTGTTTTTATTGTTGTGTTACTTAAGCTTGATCATTACATGAGTTGCTGTGCCATCCGCTGTGGCAAAGCCATTGGGGAAACAACTGCTCTTAATCACTTCAGTATATGTGGAAGTGATTTATCTTTTCAAGCAAATGCTTTCAGTGATCTTCAGGCTACCCTTAGGTATTGGGCCACTATCTACAGTTATGATCTAAGAAAAGAGTGGTGTAAGCTGATGGACTCACATCTGGATGACTGTCCCTTTTTAAGAAGAATTCCTGTGATGCTCTTTGTCATCATGAAGCAGCCTTCAGAGCAGAGCTGTGTTTGACCTATCTTTGCAGCACTCCCTCAGCTGGGTTTTCCTTATGTAAATACAATTATTCACCAGTTTGAAAGACTCACTTGAATAAGGATTTTAGGATCTGGATACGTACCCACAGAAGAAGCTTTTACATCATAGTAATTTATAGCAGTATTGCTTCTTGAGATTGTCAAAAGAGTTATTACAATGATAAATACCTGGATTCTGTAACTATTGACATTTATGTTAAAGAAAGCAGCCTGTGAAACCACCTGTGCATGAGCTGTTGATACAATCTAATGCCCTGATTGGCAATGCATTGCACACGGGTTGTGTCAGACTTAATGTGCRTGTGATTTAGAGATATTTGCACAGTTTGGTCTGCATTTCAACAAGATTTGCATGTATCCAGCAGGCTCTATCTGATACTCTCAGAACATCTCTAGTAGTAGAATGACACTTTATTGCTGCTGAAAGCCATCCAGAACAGTGGCACCTCTGTGCAGGAGATCAAAGCTCCCCAAGTCAGGATAACGCCACTTTCATTTATAGCTGAAACTGGAAGATCTTTCCTTATTTTTACTTTATGCAAAAATAATTTTTKGGGAAAATACATAATCCTCCATCTCTGTGCTCTTAGTCGGCTCAGCCCCGGTGGAAAAGAGTGATGAAATGTTCTCAAGCTGTGTTTCCCAAGCTCTCAGGCACCTGGTGAGGAGCAGCCGGTCGCCAGGGCCAGTGGGGTTTGCTCAGGAGGAGACCTGCCCTTYGAACCAGGCAGAAACCACAGCAGCAATGTGCACCAAAAGCGCAGCCCTGGTGTCATGACTGAGAGAGCAAAGATGCTTTCTTTGGAAGGGCAGGTCATGTGAGGTAACTGGGAGGAYGACTGGACACAGAACAGCTTAGAGTCAAATTGGATTACTGCAAAGGCTGTCAATAAACAAGACCTGAGGACAGGAAAAGGAGGAGAATTAACAAGAGGAAATAAAGTATTCTTCAAAAAAAAATTATGGAATTTTGAGCAAAATTAAACAATAATCAAATCAATGCTTTTGGAAAATGTGCAATATAGATCCTAAAAGACAGCAGTACATTCTGGATCCACAACATCTGCTATGTTTTCTTATTAATATCATCTTAGATTATTTATTTTTCTAGTAATATTATTAGAAATAACAATAAAAGCAATAATAGGCAGCCTCAGGGTTTAGTGTCTAGGTAGGAGCAGGCTTCAGACCTTTAATATTTGTTCAGAGCATTTTTTAATTACTATTGTAGCATTCATATTCCTCTCAGCTAACCAAAACCATGCAGGATACTGTTTTTTTCCCTTCTAGCTACGGTTTGGTTACCTTCTGGCAGATTAAACTTCTTGTAGGCAATGTCAAGAAGGCTTGATCACTCCATCTCCTGCCATCCTCATCCTCTGGACTAAAACTCCAAGCATTAYGTTACATGCATTATGCCAAGGCATGCCTCTGCCTACATGTTTCCTCCCTGCTGTTTTTTAACATCTTTCATTCCAAATTACCAGCTACAACTCTAATTATTCGGTAGAAATGCACTCAGTCGGCTCCACATACTCAACTGGAATCACAGCAAAGTCAATAAGGTGTTGTGCTGAACAACAGATCTAGGCAAATCCTACAGCAGGATTTTAATCCAGCAACTCAAGGCTTCCAGAATTCTGGCTTAATTACAGAAAATCAAAGAAAATGTTCTGCCTTGTTGCACTATCTCAGATCTGTGTGAGACAAACTTCCTGAAAAGCTCTTAGTGCCTGGCTCAAGTTCAGCCCTGGGTCCCACCCAGGCAAACTCACAGAGATCAATGCAGTCAAGAGCATCCAAAGTAGGAAATCAGAAGAAAACTGCTCAGGCTGTTGTATTTGTCCTTAACATTTTGTGACTGCACTTCTGTATTTTGTCACTTTATTTTACTATTCCATAAACATTTCATTTCTGCATCTAGGCAACACTGAGATTGTTGCAAACAACCAGCAAAAATGTCATGTTTGCTTCAAACTGCTTAYGGGGAAAACATCTGGTAGTAGGGAGATACAGTAAACAGGGAGGCAGAGTACTAAGTAATAGGGATATTATTGTTCATGTGATAAGCAACAGTCACAGCCAAGTGAGTGCCTTGTTAAAGGAAAAGAAGTGGTGCTTTCCCACAACTGCATCTTTTTATTAAAAATTCCAGCTGCTCTCCTGTGACCTCAGTGTGYGTTTGCTCCTCACGAGGAGCCAGGGAACTGAAGCTGGTAGCATCTGAGCTAACAGACACACCATATAAGCCATGGTCTTCATCTTTATTTTGCTCTTACCCTGATTTTTACCWGTCCCTTGCCCAGTTGGATACATGCACTTGGGTCTAGTGTTGTGCCTCAGTGCTTTCCCTCCTGCGCTGAGGAACAGCTGCCCTGCTAGCTTCTCCTTTCACTAGATATTTATGTGAAAACCTCAAGTATTAGCTGCACAGCACTCTCAGATGAAATATCCCCTCCATGAAAAGAGAGACTGTAAATAAAACCTCCTGATAAATCCGTTCCAATATGAGCARCATCAGCTTTGGTATGCCTCCTCTGGAAAGCCATTTCCTTATCTATTTAGTTTTATGTCTAGTTATTATTCAGCTGGCTGTAGACACTGGCCTAAATTCGGTTGTAAAGTGGAACAGAGGAAAAAAGGAATAAAGAGATTATGCTGGTCATAATTTACAACCCATGCACGATTAGCCAGTCTTCTGGGGTTGTTRGTGTTGTTGTAGGTTATRGAGAAGGGCTCTCAAGGGGTTTCTGCTCTTGTGATTTTTTTGGTTCATTAGATGCAAGTTGTATATTGGCCCCTTGTTCATGCCTTGAGTCCATCTGCAGCATGTCTGTCCCAGCGGGGAGCAGTGACAGTGCAAAGATCTGCTGTTAACATAATTTTTGTAATTCATTAAAGGTGAGAAATGGAGCCTCTATGAATTAAATCGTTGTGATACTGAATGCTCTCCAACAGCCCATCCCCTAGGGTTTGAACATTAGCCAAAAGAGAACCTGAAAGCATTCRTTTTTATGTTGATTTTGTAGATTCTCAAAAAAACGCAACAAATACATTCTCTGTTTCTCTCATGGTATTTCAAAGAAYAAAATATCCGTGTCATTTGTACCAAGGTACAGGGTATGCTCCAATTTCCTATYAAGGTGGGATGATATTTAATAATTGCACTTATTTCCATGCTGCTCAGTAATTTAAATCAGCTTTCTTCACTGATGGACAGTGTCAAGGCCCTAGAAAAAATATCCTTGTGCTACACCTGCATTTTTTATAAATAAATAACAGAAAGGGGGCTAATGATAGCATTTCTTACAGTAATTACATCAATTAAGGTAATGAAACGCTGCRGGAGCTTCATTTCTAAAGTTCTTCTCCTTTTAGATCCTGAAGAAATTTACAGTAGGTCAGGGGCTCTTTTSCAAATGGTTTACATAAAGTTTATGATTTACATGGTAGGGTTTCACAGCAGTTACACAATAGTAATTAGGTATTTAATTACTTTCATTTTTTAGATCCTGTTCTTAAATGTACATTATAAGGGGAGCGTTCTTCACAGCTAATAAACACAATGATATTAAAACAAAACAGCAGATTTTTAAAATGTTTTAATACAGAGATCCCTTCACCTTCATTTCTGATTTGTTCACTGGTTTCTCTCTACTTTTTGAGAGAAAGCATAAGGATCTTGGCTGTATTTTAAGAATAACATAGCTATGGTTCTTCCCAGATTAAAAGAAGGCTTGCAAGGTTAAACACAAACAGAGGATGCTGGCGAGGTGCTAGTAGCCTTACTCTGTAATGCAGAACCTGTATCAAATCTGTGAGCATTTCAAAGCTGCTATCGTGCTATTCAGGAGATGTTAAAACCTAACCGTAACCCATAACCTAATCCTAAACCAATTCTGAACCAAAGGCAGATGAGCATTTGGGTGCCCAAAAGTAAATGCACTATCCTGGACCACGAATGCAGCAACCCCAAACTAAGCCAGATCAAGCGATTTAGGCAGAGATCATTAACTAACATGTGACCCGAGTGTTTGTCAGTGATCTTCTAGGTCCCCCAGGGAAAGAAGGGGCCTGAGCATGCTGCCGCCCTGCGAAGAGCGAGGCCGGCTCCGCCGGACACTGCAGCTCGGCAGCTCTTGCATGTGTTGAGTTTTGGTTTCCYGACGGTCAGGCAGGTGGCCCTGTCAGGCTCCCAAAAGAGGCGGCGTGGGGGGATATTCTACCTCTCCTACAAGTAACCGCTTACTCCTGAGAGCCCAYCCTGAGCACACCACCTTTACTCCTGCAGGACAAAATCCTAACCCTTAGCCAAACTCTAACCCAGTTCCTCTTCTGAGGCCACTGGCAATGTGGTTCTCAAAAGTAAATATATTGACCTGACCCATGAACTGTGTTTTTAACTGAGGATTAATTGGAATGTGGAAACTTACATTGAGCAAATGAGATTTGTATTAAATAAAATGGCTAACATGGAAACAGCATGAATTTCTAAGCGAATTTGCTCTAAATGTGCCTTAGGATTACAGTAATATAAATCACAGTATTTCCATTATTTAATTTTAAATCTCAGCCTTTAATAACCTCATAAATTCAGTGTTGCTTTTAATTACTGTTTATATCTACAGCATCAAAAAAATAGACTCAAAGAAAATATCAGAACCTAGTTTTGATTAGAAACATTCGTAATATTAAAATAGACATGTTACTCCTAGCTGTACTGTTTGAATTATACATTAACTCATTTCATCTTGTTTCTTTGGCACTGTTTTGGATTATTTTTTCAACCATTGATTTACATTACATGTCCAAGCTGAAATTGTACTTTTTAATATTCAGAGATAATAGGTCAGCTGTATAATTCAGGAATTCATCAAAGTAAACACCATGCCTGGTGCTGTATTGGCTGCGCACTGACTAGCGAGTGCCACTGGGACAGTGAGTCAGAACGTTTCCAAGGCATGTGCAGAAATTTGAGATTCAGAAATACAAATATACAAGCTAATGCACTATGGGTGACAATCAGCTAGAGGGCATGTCAAATTCAGAATAACATCCTAAGGCAAATGCGTGTGCTGTTAACTATGCCACTTCAGCTTATACTAAGTACTAGACCCACAATAATAATGCTATGTCAGTCGTTCATTTTTCCTAAACTGAATTGCAGACAAYATATCTGGCATCATTTCCCAGTATGGAATGCATTTGAAAAATTCCTGTTCCACTTGAGGGTGAGTACAGCCACAACACAGCATTCACTAGTGAGGAACAACTTGACTTAAACATTACATTTCGTTGAGTCTAGTAGAGATACTCCTGCCTTCAGTTCACCCCTTCCTGTTTTACAAGTAGCAAGCGGCAAGGAAGAGCCTTCTTTTAATTCATTGTAACGAATAGATTTCCCTTCAGCCTGTCTCCTTCAGTTCCTCTTAYGGAGGTTGCAAGAAACCAGCATCGAGAATGGCTGGGGAAGCATGCTCCATTGCACTGTTACAGTGTGGTTTATAGGACTAATTTGAATTTCTGAAGCTGTTCAACCAAGATGWTGTTTGCCCCAAATCTTTTGAGCCCTCTTCCACCTCCTCTGCCTGCTGCTGTTGTAGAGGCAGAGCTCRACTCTTCTCCCACAGTCCCTGTACCAAGGCTACCTTCCATTCCTGCGGAGAGTTTTAGGAACTTACTGTTTCATTCAAGAAAAGCTGAAATAGGTTTTCTTAATAACATCATCATAGTCASAGCTTGAAAACACTTGTGAGTTATGGCTAATATTGGGTGCAGAAACAGCTCTTTGGCAACACTTAGTACAGGTGTTRTCTGACCAAAGTTTAGTCCAGAGGTTGGAAGTAGTCATTGTTTTGATCTTAAAATTGGGGATCACACAGCAGAGGCCACAAGAAATCATTTATGGATAGCATTAAGATCTCTTTCTTTGATTTAGGTTTGAACTCGAGTTAGGCATATGTGTATTTTTTCATTATCTTAAAGGAAGGATGAGATTTAAGGTTGGGAGCTAGGTGGGTTGATGAGCTGCAGATGGAAGTGGGTACAGCAGAGACACTGGTGCCAATACACTGTATTAAGCGCAGTAGGYGGCTGTGGTTCGCTGCCTGGCATCAACAATATGCCTAACGCTGAGGTGATTAGGAACCAGTATGTTTTGGTTAGGTTCAGATCTCGAAGGCTTAGCCAGACTAGTTTTCTAACTGGGAATAGAAATATAACCCTTCATTCCCATCCYTGACTCTTAATTAGATACTCATATGCACAGGTTAGAAGTGGATGTAATTTTGCTGTGCATATGGTTTTCCTCACACTTCAGACAAAGCAGTTAGAGGCACATTAGAGAGCTGCTTGCCTTCAGTTAAGAAATGAATGCCATAAGCCTGGGTATAACTGTATTTTACCCTCAGATTTTTACATAAATGTATTTGAATTTTGTGCTTCCTCAAAAATCTTGAGACTTCTACTCTGCTCAGGGAACTTCATTTCCTCTCTGGGTCCTCTCATGACTCGCACCTCTTTCTGCTGGCTTTTTGTCCTGTCTCTTGCAAAGAAGGACCTTGTCCTCATGTCCRTCAACTGCAGGTCCACTCGGTTCCCATCAAAAAGCGCCTGCCACCCACTGGCCCCAGCTGGAGCCCCCGGTGAAAGGGTCCCATCCTCGCCTCGCTGGAGGCGAAACAGGGCTCGCCTGGGACACGGCCTGGCTGTGGCTGTCTGCAGGTCAGGTGCTCATCAGAGAGTAACGGCCTCAATGCAATGAGTTAATCACAGCTGATTGATTCATTAGAAATTAACCTGCTGCCGTTGCTCTTCTTTCCTTCCCGTCACGAGACATAGTCGGTATTCCWTTCTGAAAGAGTTTGGTCTGTTCAGAGCAGAGCAGAAGGTAAACCTATAGCTTGCACTGCCACAGTGAGAAATAATGTGGGGATGTTTGTATATATATATATATACAGATGTGTATCTTTTTAAATGTGTATGTGTGCATGTGCTTATAGATATATATACACACACACTGAATATTTGTCACTATATATAAATAAATGCAATGTTTACATATRAGCTTTAAATCACAAGCGCTTGCTGCTCAGAACCTAAAAAAACAGTTTTTCACGCAAATTCATAGAAAGGAAATATGGAAAAATGTGGATTTAGCGCCATCTTGAGGATAAGTGTGTTCTGTACCTGACTGTAGATGTTATTTTGGGGCCACACRCTGCAAGGTGTGTATGTTGTCCCCAAGGAAAAGGGTTTAATTGCAGAGGCATGAAAAGATTTCAGGCACTTGAGTTGTTGTTAGGGGTACTTTGAACTAGGTAATTGTGTAGTTAAGCTTTTCTTCAACATTTGGACCAGAAAAAATCAACAAAGTCCAAAGCCTGGATGCTTATTTGTGTAGTACCTACCATGCCCTACAGATGACACCTCTGCSTTCAGGAGGGACTGCTATCGAGCTACGCGTGCTCAGGAAAGGAGCCTGGAGTGATAGGGTGGCAGGAGAAGGGGTCAGAATTAAACACTTTTTTCAGCTTTTTTCCCTTAACTGTGGTTTGTGCTGTTAGGACTCTTCTAGGGTTTGGAGTGAGGGGGGTGGTGAGGAAGCTCAATTTCAAACCCAAAAGTTAGTTCCAAAATTGGACTCACTGCATCCACCCTGAGGAGATTTACAGCCGTGAAATAAAATCCAGCTGAAGCCTTKAGGTATCTCCGCTCAGCCTGACAGCTATTCCCCCGCTGCCAGAGAAAGCCTGGGGGAAGAAAGAGGTTTTCCCATTTCCCCAGCACCCGAGGAGGATCTGCAGTGAGGCATCGAAGGCAGCGCTGAGCCCCACGGGCCGGGGGTGCTGGGAGCTCAGGAGCCTGGTTAAGAGAGGAAATAGCAGAAACACTTGTCCGTGCGCGGCGCAGCGCACTCCGATCCCTTCCCGTTCGCAGAACGGGGATGCTGCCGTTGCCGAAAGGGGCCTCCAGGCCTTGTGGGCACTAAGCCGCCTGCCTGCCAAAAGTGCCGCAGGGCACCAGGGAGCCCGCGGGAGCCAGGGCGGGAGAAGCGCCTAGTCGCGCAAGTCAGACGGGCACGATCAGCTGTCAGGTTGCCCCTGATGCAAGGAGGATGCCAGGTGAAGCAGTCAGGGGCAGGTGATTCAGGCAGGAAGCATACGGAGGTCGTGTTACAAATATGCCGCCCAGCACCTGTGTGTGAAGGACGGGAAAAACAGAGTGAGCGATGAGGGATCGCGCTTCGAGCAGCTGCTGCCAGCTCTACCTCGCTCCGGCTGCAGCCGGGTGCCCACGGGGGTGAGAGCCGTCGGGGCCGTCAGTTTTGTGTGCGTCCCTTCGTATGCCTTCTGCAGGCATCAGCTATCACAGGGGCTGTGGAAATAGGTGTTAGTCACAGCATTAAAGCACACAGCAATTCATCCGTCAGTCCCCTGGCTCCCCAAGCCAAGCAAAGTCCTGCCACGCAAAGATGCCGAATGGACCGTGCGCTCCGGCAGCGATTCCCGGCCTGCCGTGCCGCTGCGTGGCCGCGTGGAGAAGTGCAGGTCTGGCACTAACAGTCCCTTGGTGCTCTCTTGCTGCGATAATCCCCAGAAAAGCAAAACCAAACATAAAGCAGGCCATGTCAGCAGTGACAGCACCAGCATAGTGACCTGCAGGCACAACCTGAAATGAAAGCTTCTTCAGTATAAACACTTCCAAAGCATATGAGCAGGTTCTCCCGTCGTAAACTTTTTGTATCATCTCTCATGCTCTTGGGGAAAATAGATTTTAATAACCTAAATCTGTTTCATTAGTAGTAACAACTTCTTTTCCTGATTGTTAATGAAATCTTTATGTTTGGAGAGATGCCACACGTTCACAATACATCTTTACCGTACTAGAAATAATATTTTAAAAGGAATGTTAGCTGAAGATAAAGCTAGGAGGTAGGTAGGTTACATATTGTTGCTTTTTGATACACCATAAAAGAAATGCCAACAACTGCAGTGCAGTAGCTGAAGCGTAGCATTTTCCGTGTATTAACCTACACCTTGCAAGGTGGCAATGAGCTGCAAAAGGTGCTTCCCTGCAACTATTGTACTTGCCTAGAGAAAATCTGAAAAGGGACATCTGACAACAGGACGTCGTCCTCCTATTGCTGAGCAAGCCCTGATCTGTCCTTTCAGGAGGACTGATCAGCTCCTGAAAAGCAGGCAGCTAAATTAAAAGAAGATTTTTTTTCATTACTATACAATACAATTTGTGGTGGTCCTATAATGACACAAATTGCAACTGGGAAGAGATCACTAGGAGAGAGTTCAGCAAAAGCTGAGCTGCAAGCTGCAATCAGGAAGGCAATGCCGATAATTATGGCACAAATTACCTTCCAATGTAGCTGAAAATGATGGCAATAAAAATGAAATACACCACTTTAAACAGAGAATTTGGGCTGGAGAGAAAGTGAGATTAAAGTGGGAGGAAGACTGCGTCATCTTTATGTTGTGCTTTCCTGTTCCTGTTCTTCCATTTGGTTTTATTTTCTCGCTTTCTTCCAGTTCTTAATGTTTTGGCGATGATTCAACAGCATATGTCTAGTGGCCAAACATGCAAGTTATCCCTCTGAATTCAAAGGGACTCTTAACATGTGGCGCCTGCTTTAGTTGCTTGCTAAATAAGGCCATTAGCGCTGCCATTTTCCTGGTCCCCTGTTGCTTCTCGTTCTCTCTAGGGACACAGCTTTCTGCCGGTGGGGCTGCGTCCAGTAGTTCTCACTTCACTGAGCAAGTGTATTTTAAATTAGCAGTGTACGTACAGCCATGGGTGGGTGACAAGGAAAGTAGATAGCAGGGCAGCAGCATCAGGCCCTGGAGTTAATCCCATCACGTGTGCTGTGCCCTCCACTGTACCAAGCTACAGTTTGTCAGGATTTCATGAATTTTCCTGAGAATAAAATTTGACTGCACGTATTTCATGTTTTTATATAGTGCTGTAAAGCAGTCTCAGACTGGGTACCTCTCACTTTCCCTAGATGCCTCCTTGAACCTTTAATTATGCAGTGAAGAACACAGAGGTTTCTTGTGGGCTCAAGGCTTGCCTTTTCCTTTTTTCTAACCAGAGAGGTACCATTAGAGAGGAAAGGGTCTTCACTCCCTTCTCCATGGTAATGCCCACATGTTAATTAAGGACCAGTAAAAATGTTCAAAAAACTGGTCCACAGATTAGCTCAAACTCTCCCATCAGTGAATAGAGAGGACAAGATTCTGCCCACTCCTGCCTGTCTGGTACCTTCTCCTTCTGGCTACTGCCAGGCCAATAACCAGGCAAGAAGCTCAGTTTAACCTCTTGAGCTCAAGAGCCGCTTAGCACACAGCCTGGTATAAATGAGTGTTAATTCCCACTCTCCTAAGCAGATACTCAGGATACAACCTAACTCAAATGTACTAATGCTCAGTCAAATTCCTTGTCTCTCACTTGCTAGTGTCAATACAGAATTTTCAGACGTCCATGTAGATGTTGTGTAGGAAAAATTTTAGTGAGCAAGGTCGCACCTGACTGAAAAAGTGCCTATGCGCAGGATGTAGTCACTGATTTCCTCCCAGTTGGAATAAGTGTCTGGAGAGAGTATGGCTGGAGTTTTGCTGCTCTTTGCTGTTGGTGTGAATGCTGGGAGCAAAAGTACTGCTCAGTGTAAGGGACAAAATTGGCACGGTGGGCTAAAGCAGCTGCTGAATCAGTGCCAGTTTGTGGACAATTCGAAAGTATATAACTGAGATACATTCATCAGGTAAATTAGGCAGAGAAATAATTAACACATCAGAGAGCGGCGCAAGGTGAAGATCCTGGCAGGGAGGAGTCCCAAAGGTATCAGAGGGTTGCACTGCACAGCGTCGTCTCCTGTAGCGGTTTGCCTTTACGGGACTCACAAGTTCCTCAACAAGGGTCTCCTGCAGGGAAAGAAAATCTTCCTTTAGTAGCAGGCCTCAGAATAATTCAAGCTGTCTGCTAGTAATTAAATCCATTGCTTTAGCAACAGGTGGCGAAGCTGTAATTTTCTCACATCTGTTATCATTTTTTGGGAGTCAGTATGTATTAAATGCTAGTGCTGTGTAAACCACCGAGCAGGGAGAGTTGGGTTGATGGCTGTCGTCCAGGCAGCTGCCGCGCTCGCCCGGGTGGCTCTCTGCAGAGCTGGGCAGGGGGGACGTGAGGATATGTGGTGGGCTGGGAAGGCTTTGGGCAGGATCCCAACGGGCAGGAAGGCAGGGATTTAATAGAGAGGAAAGAGATTTCATAGGTTCCTGTTAGACTGAAAGAGGAAGGGAAGAATAAAAAAGAAAAAGGAAAGCTGGTTTTTGTCTAGCATTACCTTGGTGTCTGTTTCAAATCCTGCTGTGCCATAGACTTCACGTGTGATCCGGAGCACATTTCTTGGTCACTCTGGCTACATCTATATTAGAAAATTTTAAAATCAAAATCCCTGGGAAATTTCATAGTGACCAAGGACAAGAGGCATAGAACAGCTCACTTGAATGTTAGTGAATTTGTCTTAGCTTCCAAAACGGAAAGACTTTATGCAGACTGCCTGTTGTGAATGTTGTGCCATGATCAAGAGGACCGTGCAAGTTCCAAAGGTAAATTTTGGATATTGAAGAGATCACTAAGACAGAAAGCTTTGCTTTATGCAAAAAAACAAGTGGAATGAACACAGTTCTGCGTGGATGTGTACTACAGCTGGTTGTAGGTATCACTCTTATGTAAGATCAGAAAGGCATCCTGCTGCCTGGGCACGCTGTGTCCTCATATAAGTTTGTTAAAGTCCACTCTGGAGAGCAGCTGCAGCTAGTTCCACCAGACGTCAGGATGATGGACTTCCCAAGAATGTTTTCTGTGTCTTTTCCACCTTCCTCCAAACCCCGCTTCTCCTTTGGCTCTCAGGTGAAAGGTTATGTCATTTTGTGGAGCTGTTGTGTCCATTTTTGAGTACTGAGAATGAGTATGCATGAAGGGGGGAGAGAAGTTCATGATCAATTTGCTTCCCTGAATGGTGATACAGGGTCTTAATTTGGTTTAGGACATGCTGCCTTTATACCTCTCCTGAAGGACTAGTTTCTTCTTCTGCAGCAACTACTTGCAAGTCCCACCTCCCCACAGCAGCCGCCTAGAAAACACCGCCTCCGTTTCTGTCTCTCCCACGCTGAAGGAGGGCAGGAGATTGGGGTGTTCTACTCTATCTGGGATGAAGCAGACCTTGAAAATGTTTTCACTGAAAAAGCCAAAAACATCCCCTCACCTGCACTCCAAAGCAGAGCAGCTTCCAGTTTGGTCTGGCACTTTGTTATTCTGAATCCCAGCTCAGTCCCTTTAACCATCAGGTGGCTGGATGAGTCTCTGCCCACCTGTCCTGATGGAGTTACTCTATTTTGCTTCAATAATTCAACACTAATAGGATAAGAAAGACAAAGTGATCCTGACTGGCTCTGTCACCAGGTTCTTCAGGTGGTCAGCCAGAATCTGTCAGATGTTTGCCATAACTGATGTCTTCTCACCAAAACCTTTGGTTTTGATGCAACCAGCATTTTACAATGAAAAATTGTTTCATTAAAAATGCCATATAGTTCTTGCAAGATTTACCAGCTCAGGAACTGGAAGCTCTTATTGCAGAATAATATACAGATGAGAGGTCATCAGAGGCCTCTTGGATCCCCAAATTAGCAGCATATGTAATGAGCCTGATGCTGTCCCATATTTCAGTTTTACTGAACTCATGGAAGTTACATGTGCCTGTATGTGTATCCATCTTTGTACTTTTTCTACAAGATTTTTTTCCTCTAAGTGGCCAAAGTACTCTCCAAATTAAAAGCAAAGAAAACCTGAGGGACTAACTTAGCTCAGTAGTGAGCTTATGCCTTCCCAACAGAATAAATCTCAAGATTATACTATCAGGCAATAGAAAAAGCTTATGCAATCAGTGTTGTTAATGAATCAATGTGAAGAACGCTTCCTAAACCCTTGTGACATTTATGTTTCAGTAATATCTGATTTATTATCCTCAAACATTTTACCTGTATCAACTCCTTCTGGATGCACAAAAAGCAGGAGTAACTATTTGCTGTTGTTCAGATTCAATCAGATCATGRGCTGAGGTGCAGTTTAAAAGGGTCTGGGAACACAGACAGTAGATATTACTTAAACCTTTGCTGTAACGAAGCTCAGGGATAGTTTGAAGCATGACAAGGCCTGAAACATCTCTCCAGAACTGATTAGTGGCTGATACCCAGTTTGAAGATGGCTGCACGTATTCCACTAAACCTAGAGTCACTCTTTTTGGTTATGCTATCAGTATAAAATATCATCATTAACCAGATTACTGAATGCATAGTATAGATCAGCTAGAGCTGATATTATATAAATAATAAAACACAGCATGGTATGCAAATCATAGCTGTACATATTACATTGAACGTAAGATTGGCAGTATCAATTTGTCAACATGTACAGTTAACCCAGATTTATATTCTGAGTGTGAAGAGAGGCGTACAAAAGCATATTTGAAGTACCTACTTCATCAGATTGCAATATTGAGGATACTTATTATTGAATTGAGCTACAGTTTTGTGGCCAGTAAATTATTATTCACTCAGAAAATAAATCCTTAAAAAAGCGGTTTAAAACAAAAAGTATATAATAGTTACTTTTCAGAGGAAATTCTTTTATTATGTTATTGTGGCAAATTACTGTAATTCTCTCCAAAGAATCATCATTTAGTTCCGTCAAATTTTGAACTAACACCACGGTGCAGGTTCTTTTATGTTAGTGTTAAAGACTGTCATTAAGCTGAGATTATGTGGCTGAAATCCCCTGCGCGGGACAGGCTTTACCCAGCAGATCTCCAACTTGCTGAAAAGGCCGTGGTCCCTGCGGGAAGCTCCGTCCATCGGCGGCGCTGCCCTTCCTCGCTCCCCACCTGTGCTCCCTTTCCCTTTGCACGGGAATGAGCCAAAGCTCACTGGAAAGACGAGAACGGATGCAGGGGGCTTTGGGGAAGGAAAATTTATTTACCAGGTTTAGCAGCGTTACTCCATTATTTGTCTAAGAGGGTTGAACGGTGGAGGCGGTTTCTTCATAGGAAATAACTACATGTTGCACAGTGATTCACTGACTGTTGGCCAGAGCGCTGTTTTGAGTGAGTGATTTATCTGAATCCTTTCGAAAACTTCCCCTATATTAACATTGCAGCAGTTTCTTTCCTTTGTAAATTTGCGGTAGTTACGTGTTGCTCAGGATGCTTGTACCGAAACGGTTTCAAACAAAACGAGCACACAGCGAGCAGACGAGCTGGCCCGGGTTCCCGTCGCCACCCGTCCGCCCATTTCAGACGGGCTTGCGGCAGGTGCCGTTGCCTCTTCCCCGGGTGGGCAGCAGAACTGGCGGCGGGCGTTTGGCCTCCTCACGCGGCTTGTCCTTTGGAGAGCGTTAGCCCGGTCTGCACGCTTCTGAATCCCTATTTCCTTCTGCAGATAGATAGCGTCTGAACCTGAGCCCGTTTTGGCAGAGCTGCTGTTGTGCCGAAAGCCGTTCCGTCCCTATCCCGCTGCGCCGCGCCACGCCGGGTCGGCTGCGGGCTGCGGGCTGCGCTGAGCCCAGGCGCAGGCCGCAGAGCCGGAGCCCGCCGAGAGCTGGATGGAGCGAACCTGGGAGCCGGGTAGGTCTTGGACCTGTATGCAGCACTGGAGGACTAACCCTACATACCTGAATTTGGACTGGCATCAGATTAAAGGTTATAGTTAAGGCTGATATAGACACTCCTTTTAAGACTCCCTTCTAGTCTAACTACTTAGAATGCAAATATTTTCCGTATAGGTTTTATATTGTAGTCCCTATTATTTACACTGCTTTGGATTAATGTTGGGCGCTATGATTAGCCGGACACAAGGTGTCACTGTAGTGTAGCGGATTGTTAGTAAGGATTTACTGCTACAGCATCATTTGTCCGTTAATACAATTAAAGCCTGCCTTCTGGTGGGTTATTTGAATAGCCAATTGCAAACATTCAGGTCAGGTCACATCTTTTGTACCTCACTTATTTAATCAATGAAGTCTTCTCATGCTATGATTGGGAGTAGAAAGCAAGTTAGTATAAATGACTGAAATAAAAAATGCGACAGGCCACGCGCTACAGGCTACAAATATTGTTGCACTGTGTTTTAGCAAGAAAGGCTGGTAAAGCAGGATCGCAGACTGCTGGGGGTGAATTAATTTGTGTCAAAATATGAGAAGTGACCATAAGCAAAAGACACAACGTGTGAATTAATTAACTCTTCACAGTAAGGAGTCAAAATATCTAGATGAAATGGTGCCTGTGCTCAATTATAAGAGGCATAATGACTGATGAGACAAGAAAAAGATGGAAAAGCCATATTAATGAGTTCTATTTTGTCTCTCTAAGACACAGATCTTTGTGTGTCATTAAATATAAAGGCAAATGCCTCAAAGGAGTCAGAGCAAAAGCTGAGTTATGAATTACAAAGGATGTGGAAGCAATTCGGTTTTGTACCCCGACAGGGGGTTAGGATCTGGGGAAGAAGGGCCTGTTAGAAATGCGAATGAAAGGCTTCTAGGAAAATGACTCCTAGAACTGTGAATATTTCTCTCTTTGAAGTATGCATTAATGGGTTTTGGCTAAGATTTTTCAAAGGGGTTGAGGACTTATCTCCCAGTGAATGTCAGTGGCATTTGGACACTTCACTTCCATAGTCTGCTTTGAAAATCCCAGCTTAGAATATTAATTTTAATTTATCTTTTTCACTGCAGTAGGAGGGAGTAGACCCATGACAGAGAACGGAACAGAGAAGCCACAAAAGAAAATAAGTAAGTTTCTTTATATTACAGTCTTTCTTTTTAAATTATTGTGCTTTACCTAATCTACTCAGTCAAGTACAAAAGTATATATAATAGGTGGCTGAATAGAGGATATTACATTACATGAAGCCCTTCCCTTGTCTGACTGCCTCTCCATATTGTGCTTTGCATTAAGGGGAGGACACTGGCTAGCAGATAATACGGTAGAAAAAAATCTTTGGACATGTTTCTTAAAAGGACAAAGGGAAGATGGAGCCTGTTTATGCAAGGAACTGGTTTTCTCAGGTTCTAAACCAGCTGTGACACCACGCCGTCCTTTCAGAGATATTTTATTGGGCAACAGATCAGTGTTGGAGGTCAGGAGAGCAACAGCAATAGATGCATCATGTTCTTTGGAGCTCCCTGGGGGCAGGTTGGGACAATAGTTAGCAAAAACTGCACAATCTGTGGGAATATAACTCATGCTGTTCATGTGCTTCTCTCTTTTGCATTTCTTTTTCTTATCATACATCTCAACAAGAGAAAAGACCCATGCGTGATACTGATATGAGAGTGAATAAAATGCCTTAGGGCACCTTAAGTCCTTCAGAATGAGAGGAGGTTGAAAAGGTGTTTTTTTGCATATTGACAGTGGCAACACAAAGCGATGGAAAACCCAGCAGAGAAACACCATTGCTAGTCCCATGTCACATGTTCACCCCAGCCCCAGAGGTTCAGTATTGCAGTTAGTGGAAAACGGAGGAAAGCCTTGCTCCCCTACACTGGTCTGGGGACACTGGGGGTTTTAAATATGCTTTATTTTATCTCTCCTCAAAGGAAAACAAGTCGAAGCATTTTCTTTCTTGGAATGAATTGATCAAAAACTGAAACAACTTACCAGCGATATGGTGGTATAAAGTATATCATATTGGGTTTGGGKTTTTTTTTTAATAACTATTATACTGAAGAAAACATAAAGCATAAATAGGTGTGCTGCTAGGAGAGATTTGAAGTAGATAAGTGAGGCTGACTAATAGGTCATTTTAGGACTAGGAGAATGAATGCTGAAAAAGACATGTACCAGAGTTGGGACAAAACCCATATAAGAGTCCAGTGAATACACGATTTCTAGCAAATGTTTGCCACCTACAAATTTTCACCATTACCCCTGGTTTAAATAGCAAGAGGTTTTTTCATAAAAATATCTCAGGCCCACAAAAATCCCTGCTGATCAGTTATTACTACTGAAGTGCTTGTTCCTAGACAAGAGCCCAAATCACAGACTTGGAGCTGTGTAAATCCAAACTGATTGTTTGCACAAAAACAATAAATTCCGCTCCTGAGAGATGCATAGGTTTCTCTGCATATATTCTAGTCCACCTGTCACCAGCCCCATCTGTTGTATCTACCTCTGAAAAATGAACACTGCTTCGCCATGGAGAAAGCCCTGAATGCATAGCAGTACTTGTGCTTTTTAACTGGTTTTGTGCAGCCTGGGCTAAGGAAGCCATTCTGTGAGATGATGAGGTTGTAGTTCCTTCTCTCACACTAAGGCTGTGACGTGCCCAATACACACAAACTGTGAGTGTTACCAGAGCATCAGTGAAGGGTTTACAATATACAGGAAATAAATGAGAACACAGTTCCTGACATAAAGAACTAAGAGTCTAATGGTATATCTTCATTGTCTGATGTATCCAAGCTGGTTTGCTTCCTACCAGCTTGAAAGTATAGATTAAAATTTTCATGTTTGCCTACATAAAGTTATCCTGCAGGCTGCAGAATTTTCTCCAGATCTTCTAAAGCTGCTGAATATGTCCTTAATGTTACTACGTGAGCATTAGCAGTTGTATTACTGTAGTGCCTAGGAGCCACTTCCAGGACAAAGAGTCTATTTTCTTGGTTGTGAACAGAAAGGAAATTCCTGCCATACAGCTTTTGCAGTCTGATACACACATGGGTCCATGCAGGTGGGAGATCACACGGAAGTGATAAGCCAATATTTTATCAGCATGAGTGGCAACAGTCCTAGTGCATCAGCAGGCTTAACTGCCCTCAAATCTTTGGTAGGCCAAGGAGAGCTTTAAGGACTGGAAGGAAGGTACCAGCATAGCTTTCTAGCTCCACTGAGCCCCAAATCTGCATGGGAGGAAAGCACAGGGATGCTTGTGAGAAAATGTAACAGCTGAGTAATCGGATGCCACGCTAGATCTACCATCAATCGTGTACTCTCATGCCTTGCTGGACCAGGGCCCAGATCTGCAGCATGTTTAAAGAATAGGCTTTCTATTGAAACAATAGATTATGAAGTGAGGGATTTCCTGACTTCTGGGTCCCCTCCTGCTACAAATTTTAGTTTTGAGCAATTAGAAGTGCATAATAGTATTTGACCCTTTAAGCAGCAGTGAGCTATGAGGAAACTATGTAAGCTCCACTTTAACTAGTCATGCGAGGATATTCCAGACTTCTCCCCCGAGTCATCCTAGTCGTCCCCAGCAGAGTGTTTGTCCTAAGAAGATGTTCTTTCAAAGCAAGGCAATCGCTTTAAACTCTCTAGGCTGCTTTCTTCACAGATTTCAATGTTTTGGCAGTTCAGACAAACACGGATTAGGTGTGGGTGGCACTATTCACTATGTGAATCATATAAGGTGGTTTAGAAGCATGTTGTCTTCTGCTTAATGTTACCCAAATGGTAACCTTACTCTGAAGCCTGTCATTTGGCCAGTCTTCCTTTCTTGCCAATCACACACCACTGAAGAAAGCAGGGGTATACGCCAAGATGCTGCTGCAAAAGGCAGCAGACCTCTAACTAGCGCTGCCAGTCTGCTCCTATGTACACAGAGAAGTAGGGAGAGTCAGGATAAAAAGCATTTTTACTGTTATATGCAATATATATATATGCAATGATACATATTCAATATTTTGAGGGTATCTAATTTTGAAATTCTGGCTCCAGTTTGGGCCAGCTGATTGGGGAAAAGTTGGGATGAAGACATCTTTGGAAGCACTTTTCAAACACAGCACATCCGTTGCACCACACACTGGAGGTCCTGCAAGAGCCCAGCACTGTGAGCTGAGTGCATATCACCTTGACCTCATGACCATAAGAAAAATGGTCAAAGACTGTTGTTCCTGAAGACATCATTTAGAACACTGCTACACTTGTTGACATTAATCATAAGTCACAAATCTGATATTGTAATTTAAGGTATTGAATAATATCCTCAACTCCTGATTCATTATGGCATTTAAATGCCACAAGTAGTGTCCAGGACTCTATTCCAAAATGTATGAGTTCAGATACCCTTCCAAAATAAGCAAGTGACTAAAAGCCATGAATTTAGTTCACTTCAACTGCTAATAGTGCCCAGAAAGACTATGCTTTAGCTCTTCTGGCAAGCATGAGGTCATAAATATTCCAATATATACTGCCCCCCTCAGATCTCATCCCTATTTCACTCTGAGGATGCCAACATTTGGCTTTCAGCATTTACCAGAGGGTTAATTCTGTTCCAGACAAAGAGAGCTGAAGTGACCTGACAGCTTTAGTTAACCAGCACGGCAAAGCTCCATTTCTTGAGGCACAACTTAGGGATAATTGTGTCTGTGGCAAGCATATTGGAGAGTGCAGGTGATCTCCCCCACTTTTGCTCCAAAAGGAACATGCAGCACTTGAAGAAAAGATGACTTCTCCTGAGCACACTGCATGCATATGTGCAGTGCTTACTGCCTTCATCTCCTGGGGGTAAGACAGTACCCTCTAGAAAGCAGCTTCTGCTCACCAGACATTTTTTCAGAGCAAAATTTCCAAGTTTCCTTTATTGGTGCACACCAAAGCACTCTGTCTTCAGCCAGGAAAAGTCATTCATGGTTTGGGGTTGGTGGAACCAACATTTTAAATGGATCATCTCTTACTAGCGTTGGACTACCTTGGAGCCTGCATTCAACAATAGATAGACTAAAAATCCCGACTTGTTGCCTCAGCCACTGTCACTGAATACCATCTGCTGGATGAACTGTATTTGTATCTACTCTGTACACTTCCTATGAGTTGTGTGGCTTTTGTTTAAACGTGTTTATTTTCGATAGACTCTCAGAGCACTGTATGCCCTCAGGACGTAGATTCCCACATTGTTTTTTCCTCTTTTTAGCAGTGCCAGTGATGATGCGCAATTCCTCAGCCTTGTGGAAAGATGCACAGTATGAGCATTCCCCTGGTTGGAACAAGTCGTTTTGACAATGGATCCATTTATCCAACAGAGAACAAGCAGCAGGTCCAAATGCTGACTGTGGACACCCCATCAAAAGTGAGGTCACTTGTACATACCAAGACGCCAAAAAGAACATTCATATGCCAGAGGAGAAGACTCTGCATAAGGTCTGAAACTCATACTTCTTTCTATGTAATATGCCAAGTGTGATAGTTGCAGAAATCTTTTTAAGTGTGCTCAGCACTATTACATTGTAACAATGCTAATTTTTTTTAGACTTGAAGATTAATCTTGATCATTTTCTAACGTTTACATCTACATATAGAGGTTTGTTAAAAGAAATCCGAGCAAAATTATGGGGGAGGGTTGATTATGAAGTAAAGAAATTTTCTTGCCAAAAGCAGATTTATTTTTTCTGTGACTGCTATCTGTAATCTGGTCTGTGCATCTGCTTGCATCATTATGTTACTTTGTAAATACTAATCAATGAAATGCAGTAGTTGATATAAAAAGAAAAATCCACTGGATGCGAATGTGATTACAGACTCAGCCTCTAAATTGCAGTTGCTCCTTTTCCTACAACCAATTATAATTTTGTTGGCTTTGCAATAGTTACTCTTGATTTACACACATTAATGTGAATGGAGAGTCAAGCACAGCAAAGATCATGCAAGACTTACTTAAGCAAATAAAACAAAATAAACCTAACAGACATCTCCAAAACAAAGTATGAAGATTAATAGGGAGAAGCGCTCAAATTAAAGCAAAATTTAATTTTAGTCCAACTGGCACATTTTATCAAGCTACATACAACTTATAATGATTTTAAAACAGGAAGAGAAGACACAGTGAGAAGTTATAATACGTACTAACAGGCAGAAAACAAATTCATAGATGTCCACATCAAAGCAAATTAGAAGAAAAACCCTGAATGCCTTTGCTTTTGAGCCTGTGCAGAATCCTCTGCCAGCCCATGAACGAGGTGCCCTGGGTGCAGTGCGTGCCGTGGCGGTAGGTGCTGGCCTCGTGCCAGGTGAGATGTTTTGTGAGATGATGAAGAGAGAATGGAACTGCCAGAAGAGCTGTGGGAAAAGAGATTTCAGCACAAGAGGGATGACTAATCGCCGCATGTGGTGCCAGGCCTGAGAGGAAGGGTTCAGAGTACGCTTCTGCAGGGTTAGCCTCAGCATCGAGAGGAATCTGTACATTACAGAAAAGTATTGCTAATGAGCTCACGTCAGCTGAAAATAGCTCCGGAAAGCACATCCATGTCAAGCAAAAATGTCATCTAGAAGTGGGGATTGACTGGTATAAAATAGGTGAGCCTGAGCCAGATACAAAACTTCACAGGAAAACTCAGTGAAAAGGAAGGGAGAGGAAGGCATCTCCGTTTCTGAGCAAGGTTGCAAAAATGTACCAGGAGGATGATACCATCATGATGGGTTTACTAGGAGATGGAGACATGCGCTTGGGGCCTCAGTGAGGCTTTCCTGCCGCATCCAGGAGTCCCGTTTGAAACTGTCCCCGCTGCTCGGCATGTCAGAGGGGCCAGCAGCCAAGAGGACCAGCCGTTAACATCATTGTGTTCCCTCGCAGTAAGAGCAGGACCTGTTTTGCTGGCCTTTTCGGGCATGTTACCTGCAATTAGTGCACTGAAAGGATGAACTATAAGTAAATGTCAGAAGGAGGATTTTAATGAACACTCCCAAAGTGCTGAAAGGCAGGTGACTGGAGCCTGATTTAAACTAGCCTTGTGCACTGCTGACCAAAGTTATATTTCATAAGATAAAGAAAAAAACCCCAGAGAAATATAGGAACTCTAAAAGGCTTGAGCTGAAGTTCCAGTCATTTCTCAAGGTAGTTACATGCTATGCAGTGCCTAAAGTACAGAGCTCCCTTTTGAGATAAAAACTATAAAATCAAAATAAACAGTGAGAGGGACTGAGCTGCAAGTGTAGCAGCCTGGTGGCCCATCTGCCATTGCTCTCCCCTTCCTCCAAGACATCTATGGCACTCAGTAAGGTCCTGCATATCCTGYGATACCCTTCTTCTCTTCCTCCCCTTTAATTCATTTCCTTTTCCACATGAATTAATTAACATTCTTTTTTGGAGAAGAAAGTCTTGGAGAAATGTCCTGTATGTGACTTATAATGTATATTTTCTTAAATTCCATCCAAAGTTTAAAATTGCATGCTGAGGCCTGTTCTTTTTAATTGATTCTCATTCTGAGTGAATATAACAGGATTTCAGTCAATTTTCGTTTGATCTAGGAATTTTGCTCTGCCTTCCCAAGAGTATAGGGAATATGGCACAAACACCAAAATCACTAGTTTCAATATTTACAGTGCATTCTGGTGTTAAGTATATATATGTGAAATCCTAAGCTAAGCTCCACCCTCTGGCATATGCCCAGCTTTCAACAGAGGATTAAGCTCAGACTATCAAGATCCAGTTAAGCAAATGCTAACTATTGGCTCAGGTGGTGCCAAAGCGCAAACTTTGCAGTGATACAAAGATGTGTGCAAAAAGAGAAACTGAGCCGCAAAATTTTGTGCACAAGTCTGAACCGTGCTGTGATGGCTTTTCAAGTTGGAAGCTAGGCAGGCAGAACTGCACTTGTCTCTTGTACTTTTAAACATTTCTCTCTGTCTTCTCTTAGATCATCTACTACATTTCAAAGAATACATGGATTCAGTTACAAATTAGAATTTTTTTGTGCCTCTAACTTGGCAGAACAATACTCAATTTCAGAACTGACAAGCTCTTCTGCCTAACAAAGTAATTCACTGCCAATGATTTAATACAACCTGAGAGAGCGTTCTAAGATAGTAAAACTGGCTGGCTGTCCTAGGCAGCATTCTGTCTCCCAGAAGATTACAACAGGATGTGTTTGACAGCCTTGGTTTATAAAATCATTCTGGTAACAGTTATATATACAAGAATTGCCAAACTTAGTGTTACTATAGGTCGATTTTCACGTTCTCACTTAATACAAGTGTAAAATATAGGTGACAAATTTCATTGTAGCCTGACAGTTTAAGATGTGCGGTAGATGTAACATCAAAAGTATGCCTTAAGCTGGAAGTGGCATTTTTAACATTTCTCAGCTGAATACACATCCTTGACAATGTTTTGATCTTCCTGTAGCAGGACATGAAAAATGTGCACCTGAGAGCTGCCTCATGTTCTAACAAGACATTTCCTACCCGGCAAACATTTTCAAAGCTGCATTCTTTGTTATTTGGGATCAGCACAGTGACAAGGACAGGGCTCCAGAGAGTTCTGGCAGACTCTAGGACAGAGAAAGTTTCAAGAAACTATCAAAGTTCATAGTTTTCCTTATTAGTAGTTCTAGTCTCCCCCTTTTTCTCCTCTTCCAAACCCTGTTAAATGCCCATGTGCTTCCAGTTTCTTATTCTGATCCTAGCAGTTGGCAAAGATGAGCTCAGCTCTATGTGTAGTCATCTTCATGGTGGTGCTCTAGTTACTGCAGTGGTACAGAATCATGACATCTGTAAAATTCTCAGATAAAAGCAATCTAAACAGTCAATCAGCCTTATTTTAGTCCTTGCATGCCATATCTCCATGACCACCCCAGGACCTGTGGAAATATAGTAACGCTGAATAAATATCTTCCCTTGGAGCCTCAAGACAACACTGTTGTGTGATCTTAAGGGAAACAACATAGCTAGTAGCAGTGATGTACAAATAAGATATACATATGTATACATATGTTTTAAAGATTCTAGGATTCCTTAGTAGTGAATTACCTACCATATTCTGAGTGATTATAACTTGGACAATAATACTCTTTCTGCAAATGTTTAATATGGAGTTGAGGAATATCATATCTGCTGGGGACATTTAAAGCGGTTTGGTGTTTCTCCTTATGGCTAGACGGAAACGATTCTGGTGCCAGATTCCATAATGTTCTATAAAGTTCTAAAGGGACAGAAATGTAAAATCAATTATACAACAGCATGGTAGTCTGTTATATACCACATATTGTGTTATTTCAAACAAACCATGAACAATCCAAGATTTTTCTTTTTTTGTGGTGTTTTTGCATCTATCTTTTTTTTTCTATGAATATATTCCAAGGTCAGAGTGTGGGCCAGGCCTTTTTCTCTTTTGTCTCTCATGTTGCCCTCACAAGCCAGTAACATATAAGGCAAAGTTCAGATTCTATTAAAAGAAAATGAAATACCTGGAGTTGTACTGAGTGGAAATTACATCAGAAACAAGTTATTTTACTGTGCTGGTCAGTCAAGTCTTTACAGTCCATGAGCAGCTGTGAAAGCCCATGGCAACCCTGAGAAAGGAGAGGTCTTTATACCAGTGATCTTGAAGGAGAGTCTGAAGACACAGACTTAACGTGCATTTTTCTTACTTTCCCTTCCTGTGCGGATATTGCAGTTGTGTCAGTTAAAATCCAATTGCTTTGGAGGCAGAGAGACCGAAATGTTGTTATCCACACTGGGGGCGAGAAAGGACCAAGGAACTATACTTCATGTGCCCTGAATGAAGAGTCAAGCCCACTTTCCATCTGACTGTTGGAAGTTAGACAGAAAAGAACACAGAAAGGTGTTTCTGTCTTGAAAGAAAAGGTAGAAACAGCAAGTATCTTCCAAAGAGGCATGTCACTCAGGGAAGACTTCAGTCTGGCAGTAACAGGATTACAGCAGCCTTACTGAAGCCAGTTACATTAGGAAGTGGGTCTGACTGGCAAAGGAAGACCCACAGGCAGGCACGTCTGCATGCATTTGTGCTGTGGGGAACCTGTTATAAGTAAAATAACTCTCTTGCCTAGATTATTTCTGGAAATCAGTAGAAATCTCCCAGCAATTAGTTGTTTCATTCCAGAATCTGGAAAGGGTTTTTAAAAAATTCCTGCTCATAACTGCAGTGTGAAGTTGCCCTTAAAAATTTTCCAGCTATGCTATTAATTACAGTATGTGGCAGCAATGTTTCTCCTGTGTTGTTACACACATTTTTCAGCTAGGAAAAGAAGCCAGATCATCCAACAGAGTGGTGCAGTTCTCTCCCCACTAAGCATCGCCGCCACAAGATTGTTAGTCTTGATAGAACAATAGTGACCATTATTCAAGAGTAATACCATCATTAAGCAAAATTTTTCAGTTATGAGTCTTACATGAGTAAAGCAAACTTTTCAAGCTAATAGGCTTGAAATAATAACTAGCATCTTTACAGATGATAAAGAAGAAGGAACAAGATCATAGTACTATTTCATTTTTCTTCAGTCTTTAAAAAAATGACTATCATTACCACATCCCATTTAAGCATTCAAAGCAAAGTGAAACTTAGAAACTTTTCTTCTTTTATAGAACTTAAATGGGGTACTATTATTTACAAGACTGTTGTTCTATTTTCTGGAAAATTATCTACATTAATTATCTGTGTTTCTCCAAAAAATGTATGTTGGCTGTTCACCAAGAAATATTCTCACTAAGGTGTGGCACCAAGGAGAGTCTTTTTGCCAGTTGAAAACTGCACTCCTTCACAGCAACCCATCTTATCATTGCTATCAGTTGAAGATAGCCAGGTGAACTAGACTAAAATGTTCATTGCATTTTTTCAGTGTGAATATTTCTTTTCTGCTCCTGTGTAGTTGCCAGCCTGTCTGCTCTCTCAAACATTATGGAACTCTGACAATTTCTAATGATGACAGAGTGATTCAATACTGTCTGTGTTTATTCCTCCAGGAATAAGTTGCTTTAGCAGAAGCACATTTGCAATGTGCATGACCTCTGCTCTCCTTCATAATTCTTTTTGACAACATGAGGAGCCAGTGCAGCATTTTTAATAGGCGCTGTGTTAACCATTATATCTTCCTGATTTAGGAACCAGTAAAAAATTCTCAAAAAGATGTATTTGATCCAGTCTGAGATGTATTCTTTACATACATAAAGTTGTCAAGCAAATCAGAGAAGCCCAAGAAGCCTATTTCTGAGAGACGGTAGCTAAAGCTTGAGCTGATTTCACCTGGAATTGTGGATCTGAGCTCCCCTCTAAAAAAAAGACACACAGGGGAAGGGAATCACTGGCACAAAGTTGATACTTCTGGAAATATTGGCTCAGATCTGTAGGACCACCATGCCTACAGCAGGATGGGGAGAGAAGTGTCTAATGTTATGTTTGCATTTCTGAACTTCTGGGGCCGAGCAGTTCATTGCTGTAATGCAGAATAGCCCCAGGACAGTTCTGCCTCTCCATGATCCCTTCGAAGTTATGAGCAGCCAAGAAAAACTGAAGAACTTAATATTAACCACACAATAAAGCTGGATGAAGATGTAAGCTGAAAAACTCACACTACTGGGTGGTACATGTTAGCAAATAATGACTTTTTAATGATGGCCGTCTTTTCCTTATTAAAGATACACTCTGGTTAGATGTTTTTGTCCATCTTTGCCACAGCAGGACAAGAATATGGCTGGTGTCATGGCTGTTCAGAGTAGCTTCTCTGATCTTCAGAGATAAGGTTTTCTGTCATCTTTCTAACAAGTTACCTAACAAGTTACCTTTCAAATCTTTCTATTGAAACCTGAAACACTGAAAAAAATATTATTTTTCTTATTTCTGCATTTTCAAATCGGGTGGACATCTCTTTCCACTGTTTCTAATGGAAAACAGGCTGAAACGACTCTCATCTGTTCATTCATCCAAGCAGCAGCATGATTCACTCTTTGAGCATGAATGTGACTTCAGCCTCTTGCACTAAAGCAATACAATTGTTTTGCGCTGCATCGCAACAGATATTCATCAGCACTTTATTTATTTATTTATTTATTTATTTATTTAGGCAAATGACCATAGAATTAAATTGACATGATCAAAGAGAGATCTAGAGCCTGCAAAGCACTCCTTAACAAAAAAAAGCCCACATTTTTGTTTAAACTACAGTTTTAAAGTGATTCTTTAGAGCAATTGTTCTAAAACAGAGTTACAGAGAGTGAGAGACATACATAAACTGGAACTGTAGACCTGACTTTTAGGGAGCCTTGGTTGAAGACCCAAAACGTTGTAGCTTGCCTGGCCCTGTTTCCTTAAAACGGGATGAGCAGATTTCAGTACAAAAGCGCTTCCAAGTTTGGAGACACACATATTAAGTTCCGAGTTGAACCTGCTTGTGTGGCTTCATCACTAATTACTATCCTAGTACTAGGTTTTGGAGTAAAAGGGGAAAAAAATCCTCACATAAATCCTGGTAAATCAGATGCTTCTGTGATCAAAATTAACTGCAGTTTTTGGCAACTAATACTGTTTAAAGAATCATGGGTTAATAGTGGAAATAATATCTATAGTCTAGTTACACAAGCAAGCTATTTTAATTGTTGCTATTGGAAGAAATGTATCAGCATATTACGTCTTAAATCATCTAGAAGAATGTGTTCCTTGGCTTTTTTTGTCCATTGAATCAAGTGTTGTTTAAAACAGAGAAAACAGTTCTACTTCCTTATATGTTTTTAGTGTGTCTTCAGGGCATTGGTATTTATTTTGCAAGGTCACTGTAACTGTATGTTATTCATTTCACTGAATTTTTGAAATATGGCCCATCAATTATCAATTAAAGTGACTGATGGACCCAAGTGCATACTACTTTTGTCTATTGTAGGCTACAGTCACTGGTATTTCATTACCATTTCCCTTTACATCAGTTCTCTATTTGGCCATTTTGCTTAATTATAGCTTTAGAGGCAGTAGACTTGGAACAAATTACAAAATGTAAAAAAGGTCCGATTAAAAAATAACAACTGAATAAGAATTATTATAAAAATAAATAATGAAAACAACTAAAAGCTAAAATGTCACAGTGTGATTTTTCTCTATTTGCCAAATAGCACTCACTAAATGGATTTCTCACCTAAAGCATCTCTAGGCTTTTGATATACAAGTATAGTCTTGATGGCTGCACATTAAAAAATGGATTTATTCAGGTTTTTTGGCCAGATTGTGTACTGGAGAACTACGGAGCTGTTTTTTAATGGAAGAAGACTGAGAAGATCATTTAATCTCCATTTCACACTTTGTACACATTTTCTCTTGCTGTGGTTGCTGAATAGTGTACAGTGCTCCAGCACAGCAGAAAGGGTCGGTCTTTAGTCAAAAGGGGGTCTCATTCAGATTCCCAGGCTGAACTATTTGTTCATCCACATCTCCATCCTGGTTAACACATGTTCAGGTTCATGATCTCAGATTATGACTAACAGAGGACAAGGAGCCGGTCAGGAGACGGCAACTTGCTAGGGCTTTTCTGGGAAAGCAGTCTCAGCACAATTTTATAGTGCACATTTGGCAGATGCGGTAGCTGCCTACACTGCGGCAAGTTCCCCTTTCACATCCTCTGCTGTGGCGGGGGTGAAACAGTCTTGGAAGAGCTATTTCCATGTCTGCACCCCAGGCCTACTGCCAGCACCTCCCACTCCTCTTYGTGTCTGGCAAGGTCATAAAACAACATGGAGTGGAGTGCGTGTGTATGTGTATACATGTATATATGTGTGTGTGTGTGTATGTATGTATGTATATAGATGCATTGTGGTCATGCTTCAACACAGCCCTGTTCTGTTTTGAATGGGATGAAGGTGCATCTAAGACACTTCTACAGTACCCACCTCAGCTCTGGAGCCAACAGCAGGTACATTATACAGTGTCTGAACTCCTCTAGGAGGCACTGCCTATATTATAACCGAGAAACTATTATATTGCTGAAAATTGCAAGGCCTAAGGGCCCATGCCCTCTGCGTGCCTGCAAGGCTGGGTTGTGTGTGCCACCAAACTGGCTGCTTGAGTTAAAATTGCTCTGATCAACAAATGCAATAGGGCTATCACAGTCTTATATACATGTCTGTTCAGACACCGTATTTTGATGCATATATTCTGTGAATGGATGAAACAACAGAGCACATTTGGAATTAAACTTCTGTCATAAAATACTTCACATACTTTATTAGCTACACCAGGTGCTAGCCAATACCTGGCAACCCCTTTTCTGCCACTGTAGTGCGGGGCAGCAAGAGGAAATGGGACAGATGAAAGAAGCTGTAATGATTCATTTCCCTTAACCCCTTGACTATCAGCCTCACACCAGTGGGAAGGGCCTGCCTTCTCCTGAGAAAGTTAGCCCAGCCAGGATGTTTGAAAAGTTCATCTAGCATAAAGCTAATTTTAGAACCTCTGTGGTTTAACCTCCGCTAGCCAGTGTAATAACTAACAACTAACAACTGTGCTATCATTTATGCTGAACATTGAATTAAAAGCATTTCAGATTATTTACTCCAGTGGTTTGGGCCATGGAGCAAGTGATGTGCCAATGTTCCAGCCGTGATACTGCCGACTGCCTGGGAGCTGCAGGCCTGGACCTCCAATTCCACAGAGCCGGCTGAGCGGCAAGGTGCGGAAGGAATATCCCCAACTCTAGCTCATGTCATTCACAGGTAAAAGATTACCAAACATCTAGAATATGTAAAGGAATAGAATCAGATGGCAGGAGAGCAGGAAGCATCCAAGAACATAGTCAGATGCTGTAAATTCCATTTTCTAGTGCAAATGACAAAATACATAGAGGAGGAAGCAGACTGATAGGAATAGAGAGTTGGAAGGGAGCCAATGCAAAGCACTGAGCAATAGCATCATACCAAAAATGAGACTAATTTGTTCTAAAAGATGCTCACTGTTTGTTTGAAAGCAGAGCTACTCATATGCCATAAGGTAGGAGAAGTACCTATTGATACTAATCATAACGTCAAAATAGATTTTGAAGCCTGCATTGGTTTTATGTTGGGGCCTATAAGATCTGGCTAGTGCACAGCTAAATAAGTATTCAGGTGTTATTTAAAAATAATTGTACTCTTTTCGGTAGTCTCTGCCCTGCATTACCATATAAATGTAAAACAGCTGAGAGTATGAGCTTTTGAGAAAGGGATTCTTAGACACTTCCTAATCATATGTTTATAATGCATTTAGTTATGTTTACTATTCAAAAAGATTTGCATTTTTGTGATGGATTTCAGGATAGGCAAATAAATAAGTAGTTGCTTGTTTGCAAAACAATCCAGAATAACCTGTAGACTTTAAAGTAATGCAACCTGTCAAACATAAATACCAAATTTAAGTGTATCACAGAAGAAAGCTGCTGAGATTTTTTTTTTAGATTTTGCTCCTCTATTAGCTCAAAGAGAACTAAAGTCCCATACAGATTTAAAAGTTGGACATTTTTCACAGAACATATGATTTTCAGGAATGTGGGCATACTGTTTATTTTCACAAAAAATGTTGAGCATCCATGATTGATTTCAAAGAGAAATAAGAATACTCTGCATTTCTTAAACTCAAGTTAAAGCTGGCTGTAACCGCATTAGCAGTAGTGGGAAGCAGTTGGTGTGGATGCACAGACCAAAGCAATTAGTGGTGAGGACCTAACATCTGCACTCTACACATCTCAGGGGTTTTACTTAAAGTTAACTGTAGGCTGGTCCTGTGGACTGAATGCCAATTAGCATTGGAGTACATTAGGAGCCATCTTCTGATTTCTCTTTATTCAAAAAGAATCCAGTTCATGCACTTCAAGAGCACTGTGCAAAGAGACCAAAGCTTGATAGGTCAGGCTGATCGGAAGACTTGCTTCAAAAGCACATTTTTGATCTGAACTGAAGTACTCTTGTAGATACATCTAATATTTCCCAGGAATTGGCCTCAGTGTAAATTTCAGATTTCCAGACTTTTCAGAACTTGGAACAATCCTGACTTGGACCTGCCAGTTTGCATTTACATGTGACAAGCTTGCCCCATGGTCTTCGCTCCTAATTCTCTGTAGATGTGAGGACTCTTAATGCCCACTGACTCCAGTAAGGATTGATACTCAGTATCAAACAAAAAGAAAATGATGCAGTACGCTAATACCTTTAACATTTCATAAGTGGTAACAGCAGACTTGTGCTAGGGAATCAGTAGATGTTTGTAATACTTTTTCCGAGTGCAGCATTTGAATTGAGATTTTCTACAAATAACACTGCTGGAGTGCTGCTTGTTTGGTATTTTGGCAGATTCATGTGCAGGTATCAAATAGAGAAAAATGCCCATGTAGCTGCTGTAAATGTGATCGCTGAACAGTACAACATCCAGCAATAAATCTGTAAGAGGAAACATACAGGTTGCATTTTTTCGCTCTCTAGAAACACTAGTAGCATGGGACTGGAACCAGAATAACTGGATAGTTTAATATTCACATATCTAACAGAGAAAAAAAAACCTTTACTACATGGAACAAGATTTTATGACAGGCTGGTTTGCATCATCTTGAACTTGTTTGAAGTGATGAGAATCTTGTCAGGAAGAGGAGAAAGAGTGATAAAAGCAGCTACCCACTAAGACAGCCAACAGTGGGATTACGAACAAGTCCCTCTGCCCTGTGTGGGATACGCCACCTTTAACACATCCCAGTCAAACAGGTTTTCCTCCCTCTGAAGGAATCAGTTGCTTTCCTGCTTGCCCGTGACCGGGAGGCTGGCCCCAGACCTCTCAGATACACAAGGAAAGTCCGGATCAGCAACAGAAATTGGAGACCCGCAGAATGACTTACCGCTGGTGTCCCTCACAACTCCCTACGGGCTTTTGTCAAGCACAGCTCAGCCAGGCCAGAGTATCGGAGTGGAAGTATTCAGCAGTGGTAAAAACAAAGGCCCACTTCAAATGGATGAGCTGTGCAGGTAATAGCATAATGTCCGCACAGTCTGCGCACGTCACAGCTATTGCTGCTTACTGGCTGTCATGCTATAAATCGTTATCCAGCTCCTTGTCTGCTCCTTGGTGTGACCCAAGGCCATGACCAGGCTGGATAAACTAATCCGTCAGCAGTTCGCAGAAAGTCTCCGACTCAAGGCACGGCCTTGTCCCGCTGAGGTGGGCAGGGATGGCCAAGCTGGGCTTCTTGTGTGAACAAGGGAGGTGGTTGCATAGTAACTCAGAGGACACTGAGGAACAATATAATGCTCTTCATTTCTCCCCTGTGCCAAAGTGACCCAGACTCTAACCCGCAGCAGTTCATCCTTTGCAAAAAGACTTACTAAAGAGTGGAAACCTTTGGCCCATGTAGATGTTTGGTCCCACTGAGAGGTTTTATTCCCTGACTGAATCCAGATATAATGGCCAAGATGAAAAGCACCACCACAGTGGTGTAGCCTCCGTAGCTCAACAAGTGATATGCTAACAGTGAACAGAAAAGCAAAGAAATAAAGTGTATAACTGAACAGCTTCCATGCACAAACAGCTTGGCAGAGGAGCAACATACTAAATGTGCAGTGGAGCCTGGCTTTTCACTTAGTTAGTTGGAAAGAGGCTTGCTAGTACAGATGCCATGACAGTGCTTGTCTATATGCAAGAACCTGAGCTATTAAAGGAAATTCTCATACAGAGAAATCAGCAGCTTCAAGCTGTTGGGACTAGTCACATTTCTGAGCACGTTCTGCTTGACAATGTGAACAATGCAGCAAAGATTTATTGTCACAGGAAACTGACTGCACATCTCTCTCGTTAAATAACTTATTTTGTCATCTGTAGCTAGCAAAATAAGTGAACAGTAAGTTAAATGACTTTTGAGCCAAAAAATTTGCACTTAGGCTACATTTTTTTTGCAAAGTCTGGAAACCCTCGGTGGAAAACAACTATTTGTCTGTACAACATCTTGTGAAGGAGACCACTTTCCTGTATGTGCCAAACCGGCTAACACAGTGTGTATTTGATGGATCCTGAAAGAACAGAATGTCTCGTTCATTTACATACAGTAAACACATGTTTCATCCAAACAGAATTGTGAAATAGTTTTGAAATCCTTCTTTCATTGCAGTTGGGAGAATGTTGGCTAACAAGAGTCCCAGAAGGTTGTATTGTCTCTTGTTTACATGGGAGGATTAAATTACAAAAAATGTTTCAGAAAGATCATTTCTCTTTTGTTTCTTGAGCACTTCATTTCAGTTAAAGTACTATTTCTAAGATTAAGCCTCAGACACCTCCAGGATGCATCTATTTATAAACTTATGCTTTAAAGTAAGACAGTTAGCTTGACATACATGTTGATAGCCTGTTTTTACCACCACAGGCTAGATGAAATGTGGAAGCTGGAAACACTTCTGTCTAGCAGTCATAATTCTGTCTGCATTTATCTGGCACCAGCTTCGCTTGCTCTTGCTTTTGATTCATTCTGTATTTTCTTCTCCAAATATTTTCATACGCTGAATACCTATAGTGCTAATGCTGACAGGCTGGATAATTCCAATTCTGGCCACTCATGGGAGTAGATGTTGAGGCTGTTCAATACTTTGCAGGATCAAGTCCAAAAGAGAAAACTGGTACAGACTGGTCTATAAAATCAGCATAGCAACAGCAGACCAACCCTCAATGAAAAGCTATCTTGAAGAAAACTCCCCAGTAAAATCTACAAGTCTCAAAGTTTCCCCAGAACTGATGGTGCAGAGCAGCCCAGGCGATAAGGCATACCCAAAGGAAAAAAATCAGAGCTGAGTGGATTTGCTATTAAGCTTTTACTTCAAAATCAGAGTTTAATTTTGAAATAATCATTAAGTGTAACAACCTTGGTGGTCTCTCTTCAGTCTCTAGTGGTTAGGGGAATCCACATCATAAAACCACCACACACCATCTGACACAGTTGGCACTCGTGGCGTAGGAGGGGCCCAAGGCTGAGCCTGTAGCAGCTGTGGTATAGCTTCAGTGGGACAGAGTAGCCAAGAAAACTGTGTGCTCTCATCAGACAGACCTGGTTTGTAGAAACCATCTCAGTCCACAAAAGAGTAAATTCTACATGTGACCCAAAATAAATTCAAAAAACACTCACAATCTTTAACATCACCTTTCCTCAAGAAATGGCTTTGGTAAGATTCCGTGTGTTTTCAGAAATACTGTAATAATCTATTCAAACTTTTCAATGCAGTGAGTGAACTGGCCGCACACAGCAGCTGGTCAGACATAGGCCAAGTCTCATTCACCCCTTCAACTGCATTACAGCATGTATAGAGTAACACTGGAAAGGAGGCAAGAAAGGCCAACAAACAGAAGGAGATGCAGCCAGGAACAGCATTTCTCTTTAGGATTAATACTTTGTAAATTTTTTAATAGGTTTCTCATTATGAACTTAAATAGATCTGTTAATGAATTACTTAAATCATTTAATGTCCTTATGGCATCGGCCTATTAAATTGATCTATGAGTGAATTGAGGTGCTGGAAAAGCCCCTAACCCATCCAAAGGTGCAGAGCCTGTAGGGAGCGCACTGGGTGGCACCTCCTACCCGGCCACGGCAAGGGACTACGCCACGGCACAGTCCATGAGCAGTCCTGCAGGCACAAGTATTTCCCTGCCTCCTGCCAGACCTCTTCTGCTCATCTATTCTCTTCAGGTCCTGCAAAGTTCAAACTTCTGCTTTTGGTGAGTTCTAAAACACAATAGGGTAAATCTGCTAGCTTCAGGTTTAGTGAAAGTGTCACCAAAACATAATTTGATCATTATGGCCCCTTAAATAGATGTATGGTATGGGAGAGAATCTAATCCAGTCTAGCTCTATGGCCACACTGACCAGTTATCAAAATCAACAGCTAATGTAATAATAGATCACTGGCAATCTGGAAAGAAATTCTTTTATGATTTACCTTTATCAAGAGAACGTGTCTTATAAAATAGGCACAAAATGTTATTTGTTTTTACTTCAGATCATACTCTGTGTGCTTCCTTTTTCTGATAAAGAAAATAAAATGTTTATTAAGTATTTAAGGAGCAGCATGAGTCAGAGGAAGCGTGCACAAGATTCACAGTGTAGGGTAAAGCACTATTGTTTTAAATTCATCTGTGTGGAAAGGCTGTCATCCCATTAAGAATGACCTGCAAAGCCTCAAAAAAGTAGATTTTAGCCATGGCTAGCTCTTTGTATCTACTCAGAGTAATTGCAAGACTGAAGCTTTTTATTCTATGAGTAATCAGGAACCATAGAAATGTTGATGAAAGCAGTAGCTTAATGCTGCTCAGTTATGGTACGTGCATAGTCACTGAAGGATCAGCTCTGAAAATTCTTCTGATCATTTGAGGCAAGTGGGAGCCAAGCAAATTGAAAGAGAAATAGATAGAAATTTTCAGCACTTAATCTGGATGAACAGGTCCTCCTAGAAGAAGAGCAATTTAAACAGCTGTTACTGTCTTCTACAATTTCCTTCTTGAGAAATCAGTGTCATAAATTTCTACAGGAATAGAGCCTGTGTTGTGACTCAGTAGTTGTTTCAAGCTGTACATAATTAGACTAAATCTGTGCTGCAAACATCACTTAGTTTCTAATTCAGATAGAAATAATGCAGCTCAAGCATAATTTGATTTACAGCTGATGATCTCCTTGAGAGGTGCTTTCTAAAAGAGGGCATTGCAGAAAGTCCTTAAGGGAGCAGTGGGGTTAAATATACTCTAAGAGTATAAGGGAATTCCTATTGGCAAGAGGGGAAAGGCAAAAATCAAAGAGTTTTTTTTGTAGAAAGACTAAATTCAAAGGCTGCACTCAGAAAAAGTAGTATAAACATGCACTGCATCCATTAGATTAGATATACGAAAGAGTCCCTATAGCCAGTAACATCCAGTTTCAAGCTAATGGCTGCAGCTACCTTCTAATCGCAGCTGAGAAGCCTGTGGCCAAAGGGACGGCTGCTTCGCAGGGACCTGCGACCACAGGTGCTGATGGAGCTGCTGTCCACGTACTTTCAAACTATTCTTAAACATCCCCAACAGTTCATCTTGGGCTAAAAAGACCCTTCACAGATGATCTTTAGGCCCTACATTTTGAATTACTATCCAAGGAAACTAAAATGGTTTCCTTTGATACTGTCTCCTGCCCTTACACACAACACCCCTGCGTGAGCAGTGTTCATCTGCTTCGCTGAGCCACAACCAGGGGCTCATCAGCAGTGCAGCAATTCAGCTGCAGGGCGCTTTGGCCTTGCTTAAAGTTTACTTTTTTTTTTTTTTTTTGAGCCTGGCAAAGCCAGAAATAGCACCCCTATTCAACGTTAGAAGCCAAACAGAGAAAGGCCATTCATTGCACATTTCAATCACTGGCTGATAGTGACTGATGCCATTAATATTGTGCAGATCTAGGCATTTTTCTCTCCCCTCTTAGGAGCATTTCAGATGTGTCTTTGGTTCATTTTTACCAGTATTATAGCTTAGCTGTCCAGCTAATTGTAGCACATGATCAAAAAGCAAAAAGAAAGGAAAGAGTATATTGAAAGCATGTCACAATATGACAGCAAACCGTGGCCATATCTTACCTTCTTCCCTCCCCTGAGAACTGAGCCCTGAGGGTGTCTGACACTTGTGCATGTCAAAGCTGAAGACGGGGCACCTGGCGGTACCGAAAGGAAAGCGGCATCATGTTCGCCTCACAAAAATCTCTGCTCATGCCTCAGTTTTAACTTAACTTTAACTTTAACTTTAACTTTAAATGGAGAAGCCTGGTTTCAGATGCAGACATTTTGGGCTCAGTGCCTGCATATAATGTCTTCAGTGGTTTGTTATTGTAGCCTCTGAATTCTTAGGTTGTTTGGGGTTTTATTTGTTTTTCCTCTTACTCATGTCTCCTGTACTCTTTGCCGTCCTGGTTTTCAGTATTTCTGGTCCGCTGTCCCAGGCATCGCCCAGACGTCGTCGTGGCTCATTAACGAGTTCTGTCACAGTTGCACTAGATGTAGCTGATATTTCCCACTGTTTACAAAACAGCGTTGGCTTCCTTTTAACCTTTGCCAGTCTGCGAGTGTCAGCTTACAAATGAGCACTGTCTGAGCCATTTTTGCCAAGCCATCTTCTCTCCATCCGCCACTTCATGGTCCCAAGTGACGGGGTGCACATGGCAAGGACAACACCTCGCAGAAAGGGCAGCTAATCTGCTCCTGGGGCAGGACATGGACATTATTTTTACTTGATTAAAAAGGTTTTGAGGTTTTTACAGTGTTAATGATGACACTTTTAATCTGGCAGTGTTGATGCTGGATTTTTTAACTGGCTTATACTTCCAAAGCTTCATTGCTAGGAGTTAAATCTTCGGCCACTCTAAATTAACACCGACTTCCCTAAAGCTATATTGATTTATACATGCCAAGGCCCTGGCTCCGTATCTGCAGCTGTGTATTTGAAAGGGGCGCTAGCACCTACTAGAATTTAAAACTCGAGAGAAGCTTTTTTTCCTTTTGCCTCCTGCCTGCTAACCTCAAGGTGTGACGAAGCCTGTGCAGCCTAGTCATACAAGAGAAAGCTCTTGTCTTAAAATATCAGTGTTTCTAGTTCCAGCAGGCCCTCAATCTAACTTTATACTGGACAGTTTGGTCCCATTAGTTATAGTGTCAGCATCAATGGCAAGAATGATAACCCTCAAGGGTTAATAGAAATGTGGAGCTGATAGACTTCTTTATAGCAACTGCCTCAGGTGTAAAAAATGACTGTGAGCTTCTCAGCCTTGCTAGGTCAAAACCCTGAGTGTGCAAAGCACCTCCCGTCTTAGCAAATAGGTTTTGTGAATGCAACAGTACTTACTCATCCCGAGGCTGTTGATGATCCAGCAGCTCCTGGACAGCCATGCTTCCTGAATCCATCTGTACCAGCTCACAGGCTTCTGTGAGGCTTCTCAGTGCGACAAAAAAGCTCAATTTTGCAAAGCTGGTGGAGTGGGGTCCGGCCAAGGCGACTGGGAGGAAAGAAGAGAGGGAAGGAGAGGACAACTACCTGAGGTTACGGCAGCAATGAGGTGGCCTGTCCACTCCAGACATGGACAGTGACTCTCACCACCAGCTTGACGGGACAGACTCAGGTGACTGAAAAGCAGTTGTGAGGGCATTGCCAGGAAACACACTAAAAACAACAGGGCACCTTGATCACCCACCAACACTGAGAAAAGCAAGTGATGCCCAACCAAGTATATCTAGGCCCTCCTGAGTCACTTACTACTGCAACAGTCTTCAGCTGAGATCTTTTAGAAAAGAAAGACATATACGGCTACAAAGCATATAGGCACGTATGCTACTGCAGTGCCCCCTGAGCGAGTCACGGCCCAGGATTTGGGGCAGTGATCCTGGGGCAGCCACAGCTAACTGTTGTGCCAGGCCAGGACTCTCTTCACTTGAGTTACCTCCCTTAGTACATCCCTTGCCAGCCCTCTCGGCCCTGGCACAGCCCTTCGCTGTATGCATGTGCTTTGGAGAAGGGGCTGGCTGACTCCCAGGGGAAGAAGTGCCGGTTATGCAGAGTAGTGTCTTTGTGCCATTGCTTCCTAGCGCAAGCCATGCAGGCAAGGGGATCTGCTCCTCCCATATTGCAGCTCTCCCTCTAGAAGTTTAGCGTAATGAACAGTAATTTCCTTATGCAGTGCTTTTACAGTTTATGAAAGGAGATAGATACAGTCCAAAAATTCAGTATGTTAATCTCCTTTCAGGCAGCTCTCTGCTCCACTTGTGAGCATTTCTATTAGGCACAGTAATCATGCAGTACCAGAAACACTGCTCTGCCCTCTTGATGACAGATTGTAATGGTCATAAATAATCACGGAGTCCATGCTAACTAAGAGAAGCTTATTCCTTTGCAGTCCCAATAGTGTGTCAGACCATGATCCATCACCGTGTCCCATCAAAATGAATTGGTTTTATCTTTTTGTTCCTGCACATTAGCAGCCATTTCCATTTTCCTCAGATGAATTTTGTAACAAGCTTCAGTGACAGATTCTTTACAGAAATGGTTTCAGATTTTTTTCAAGGCACAATAGAGGAGAAAGGATGTCACACAGAGGGCCTGGTGATTTCTGTGATGCCGTCTGGGTTGCATAGACCGAAAATGTTTTCATTCCAAAGACTCTGCTTTGAAAGAGCTATTTCATCTTCTGAGTTGCTAGTGAAATAACTACAGTCATGGCACACTGAGATTGGTGCTGCATGCTAAAAAGTGACATGAAACGGTTACGTTTGACATTATGGCTTCCACTTACATAGGGTTTTCCTTCTCAAATTCCAAGAAATTTGCATGGGATAAACAAAGCTGCAGGTTCATCTCTTTGAGAAGCCCCCAAATCCTAGTCTGTTGCACATTTTCTCACRGATCACTTTGAGTCTGCATGGATGAAAAGCAAAGAAGTGCTCCTAGAAATTATCCTAGATAGAAGTAAATGTACTAATGAACACTATTTTCCCAATATTTGTTTCTAAGCTGGTGGCCAGATGCTTGAACTTTAAATAAAAAGAGTCCAGACACATTGAACATTCACTCCCCAGACAGTTCACTTGACTGTTTTGTTTGGTTGGATTTTTGTTTCATTTCATTTCATTTTCAAGAACCCTCAGGAGAGACTTCATGGGACTTTTCTTTAAAATCAGAAGTAATAAGCTAGTTCCAGCTTACATTTCTACAATTATAATTGTATTAATGAAGTGGTTCCTTTTCTACTGTGATAAAAGTGAGTTCAGCATCATGCTCAATATTTKCTAGGTCATGTAGAACTGCCATAGGGAGGAAAAGTAAGCCTGCCCACTAAGTACTGTGCCATTAAAAGCATTGCATAAGGAGCTCTTTGCATAACCAAATAGTGCTCTGGGTTACTYCAGTGTTTTATCCAGTGGGCTCACTTCATTCTTCCTTACGCACACTTCATTCTCTTCTTTTTCATATCTGACCAGAACCGTTAAATTTATGGGACACTTTATCACAGAAATCATTTGCAAAAGATTTTTAACATTTTGTTGTGTATTTTCCATATCCCTCACCTCATTACTGACCATTTTGTGCTGTTTCAAATTATTTYCCCTCACACACACACAGAACTTCCAAAGAACTTTCAGTTTCTGGGCCCGTCAGTGATACACATGACTGAAACACATCCATTTGACACACTGCCCTGAACACTTCCATTCAATAAAATCAGCTATAGTCTCCTGCACACAATTTCTGGAAGRTGATTAGATTGCATTGCCTAATCTTTTCTCACAATTCATCTTGCAATTTTCTTTGAGACACAGCCTCCCCTCTCCTCCACCACCTTTCTAATAATCCACTTTTCCCTAAATTGAAGTGATAGCGAAGTTTGAGTGTTGCATTAGGTAGTACATCAGGTAATGAAAATTGTGCACATCTTGTGCACTTCTGTCTCAGTACTAACAATATGCCTAAACTTTTATGGCTTCATCTAATACCAGATGCCTCCTGCAGACCCATGACAGTGGCAGGTCATGCCTGATGGGAGGAAAGGCTGAACTATAGTCAGCATGTTTGGATGCGGTCTCAGCCTTTAGTTCAAACGATGCCACCCCTTCCTTGTACTCAGATATTTTGTCCTCCAGAGTTGTAGAAATCAGCCAGAAGAAAGGAGGAGCCAAGGTATCTAACTTTTTACAAGTAGCTGTTAAATAGGATCAAAGGAGTGAACAGGAACTGCTTTTGTGACCTATATTCAAGCTGTTTGCAAGATGGGAGCAGTGAGCCAGCCCTGGGAACAAGCTGTATAGGAGCAGTCAGGAGCTTCCATCATTGGCGTGCTTGGATTCAGTGGTGGCTTGGGTTGTGTGGTGTTCATGTAGGCATGCGCTGCAGGTCGTTGTCCATGACGGTTGTGATCTCATATATTGCATGGTCTTCAGCTTGATCTTCTCCCTAATACTTATGAACTCCTTCGCTGATGGTTACCAGCATTTACTGGCTCCTTGCCAGCTTTGAAGATGGAGTAGTTCAGTCCAATGAAACAGACATTTTTGGCAGGAAAAAATATGCTACTTTTTGCAATGGCTTATTCTTCCATTCAGCTGCTTTCTTTAGGTACAATGATGGTCTGCAAAGAGGGGAGTGTCAACCCCAGATCTGGCAGACAAGACAGCAATATAACCCATGGCTTCCTAGAAAAATCACATTGAGAGTTAGGAGTAAAAGCTGAATGTCTATTCAGCTTAGCAGGAAGAGCGCACCTCCACATTGTTCGCTGTATTGAGCCCATGTGGAGTAGTATATTTGATGTATAAAAATGGAAGTCTTTTTTTCAGTTCTGAACCCAGTCTATAACTCTACACTTAAGCATCTTTCTTTTACAGACTAAGAAAATTTTGTCTAAATGTTGTTGGATTTGCTCCATTTTCATTTAAGATGTCTTTGTGTGTTGACAACCTTGTCTGAAGGTTATTTCATTGTGTTCTTCTTGATCAAATGCTATTCACAAAACAGTGGATGTCATGACCTAGTAATCCCTTTTAATGAAATGCAATGTCTCCTGACTCACTAGCAAAGGGAGATACTATTCAAACATAATTATTGGACCATAGCATGCAACTCGTGACTAATATCAAATCAGAATAACGCTTGCTTTTCTCCTTCTGTTCACCTTGAATGAACATTAAATTGATTAATAGATCTAGATATCATCAAAGTCCTGAGAATCTGCACACACACTATAATAAAGGCAAAAATCATTGCTGATGGATACATTTAATTCACCTCATAATGCATACTACTAATTCCCTTGTCCCTTGAATGATCTCAAGCTAATGATGTTACAAATTTATCTCCCCAAAATAATTAACTCTTATCAAAATCCACTATATTTCATTTACTCAACCATAGCAAGCTGTTGCTCAGAACATACTTACAGTTTGTTTTTGATATCAGAAATATGAAAATAAATGGAAAGAAGGAGGACCTACAGCCATGAGTGAAATTTAAGATCAGCACTGCAACATCCAAATCTTGGTATCTTGCTACCTACAGGAATCCACAGCCTTGAGTGAGGTTCCAGACACAGGAAGAGCACTGTGCCCAACACCGTGACCCACAAAAAGCAATACCCTATGTTGGCTGCTGTTTGGGATAACAARGCAAATGTCTGGCTGGGACCTACATCCAGGCCAGAGGGAGACATAAGCTCCTGTGCAGGATGAGAGATCAGCAGTGTACTCTCAGGACTTGAATAATCATATGTCCAGTCTACAGTAAAAATTAAGATGCCCAGATATTTTTATTGATGGGAATTTAGGCATCCCAACACGGTGGTTTTGGCTGTGAGTTTCATACTTGGGTAGTTAAGATTGACATGGGCTAACCACCTAATGACTGGGAAGGTGATCAACTCTTTAGCACCAACATATCCACATGGCAAGGAAAGTTACTTAATTGCTAAYGTTGCAGTTCCAAAACAAACAAAAAACAGAGATCATAGACTATGTTGGTAAAAAGGGCTCCAGACGTTTTGGGGCAGGGAAGATTATCAACCTTTGTGCACCAATGACAGCACAACATAGGTARTTTAATCCAGCCTGTTTTAAATGCCCTGGAAAGTCAGAAGAAAAGGCATTCTGTGCTTCCCTTCCTCAAGGCTCATGTACAGCTGCAGTATGTTTCCAAGGATGTTTCCAAGCAGCTGCAACATTTGTCCAAGGAGGATGAAGCAATCTGTTTAGTGTCTGCATTATTGGTCTGAGGAGTGCTTAAAAATTCTTCGCGATGATCAGCCCTTTTTAAAATACTTTGCTAGGGGGCCAGTTCCACCTCCACATCTCACACTGCAGAGACCGCAAACACACACACACAAATACTCACGAATATCCCAAAACACATTCACCACTGTGATAAAAAAGCCAGCAGTGTTTCTCAACACTGGCTTGAAGGGAAGGAGAGGGAAGGAGTGCTCAGGGCTGACCTACCTTCCCACTGAAATAAGCAATAAAGCTGCCATTGCTTTCAATGCACAGAGGTCACTTTTCAGCACTTCTGAAAATTTCCTTCCCCAGGGTCTRTAAATATCAGCAAACACCATCCAACTTTTCTTCACGTGCCTATGGTGACTTATAACAGCCTTATTTGTATTCACATCCAGGATTTCAGGTACAAATTCGTGGCTGCCTGCTGCCCCAGAGCCRAGCCTGTCTGAACGGAGGTCAGTGAGGCTATTGATCAGCACCACGGTTCCTCGCCGGCGGATCTCTGCCAATGCTGAAAACGAGCCACTGCTCTTGGTGTCACTGACACCAAGCAGAAATCCCATTACCCTTCCGCACTCGCAGGTAGGATCCTGTCGTACAAAGTCAGGGACAGACSCCATGGGAGGAAAGTCTAGGAATTATGAACAAGTAACAGGATGGTTCACCGGTGGATGAGGTAACGGTGGTCCTCCCCATCACAGCACGGGGCTGGTCAGAGCTTGGGCTCGAGTAGCACATTTGTGGCATCTGGCTCTGCAATATCCTCAGGGTGGTGGGTACACCATGGTCAAACAGCAAGTCCTAGGATAAACACAGTTTCTTGGATTCCGGGAACTAGCCAGGGTTTTTTTGAATGCCCACCAGAGATACCACGAGAGACAACAGTCTATGAAACCACTCCATGAAAAGTGACTGCAATAGCGAAACTGCAGAGCTCTGTGGTAATTAATTGTAGGGGTAAAAACACAACAAATGTTCAACAGTAAAACTCAACAGTAAAAACATTCTTTTAAAGGGCAAATAAATCTAAATGTGAGGGAAGTAGTTAAATATTTAAATGAAGACTTCGAACAGTGAGTGTCTTTTACCCTATTGGTTATGTAAATGTCATCTATATTTTACAACTTTATCCTACTTACTTTCTGCTAGTGCACAAATCCAGCACATGTTGAAGCTAATGAAATCATTGCTCATGTACATATATAAACCACCCTGGAACAGCTAAAGGTTGCTATTAATGAAGCACTATTTACCATGAAGCATTAATTAAGGCAGACAAAACAACATTCAAAATAAACCAAGAAATAATATGCTGTTTACAGTTATTAAACATAAGTAATGGTTTGCTACAACTTACAATACTACTCTGTTTTACGGGTTTATTGCAACCCTCCTTCCCTCAGAATCATTGCAAAATCGATTAAAATTTGTTTGATATGATCATACAACTTTTGGGGGAAGAAAAATATGTATATTACTGAATCTAGCAGAATGGATGAGGTATTATTTCTTCACTTACTTATTTGGCAAAGGCAGTTTTATCCACAGCCTTGATGCACAGAATTTCTATTGACCAGATCTCTGCAGTGTGACTAAGTATTTCATTGTTCCCAAACTGTTACAGGTCAGTGCCTCCAAAAAAAATAAAAGAAAAACAGCAAACCCAAAATGTGAATGATAAGACTGCTTTGGTGTCTTTTGCAGCAAAAGGGATGGGCGAAAGTCCCTGGCACATAAACCAAGGGAGGGCTGGCAAAACCTGTCTGTCCCCAGCCTTCCCCTTCCAGCTCAGGCAGGGTGGCCGGGACCTGGTCCCACATCCCTTGGGCAACAAGGACCTCCGCTCAGGGCTGTGCGAGGCGCCTGCAATGGGGCTGTGGGCAGGGAGAAGCCAGCGGTCAGTAYTTCTCCAGCCCAGATAAATACTGTTCCTACAACTGCTTTAACCAGTTGCAGCCCCACAGACAGAGGGAAAATATCTCAACTATGTGACCACCTGGCAAACAAAAATTTTTCCTTTTGAGGAGAAAAGTGGAATGCCATTAATTTAAAATATTTAAATTATCATTCAGCATTTGGCTGAGTTGATGGTTAAAACAGCATAATGTGGCTGATGGATCCCTGGTGTAAATTAGCCATTTGCTTCTGTAAAAAGGTATTATGCACTGCCATTCTCCTAGACAGACTCGCTGGGCTGCACTGACAGATCTAATCAGGGATTTAATTGTGTTCTTTCAATAGTGAACAGGAAAGGTATTCAATGACCACTGAAGACATTTCCAAAGGAAAAACATCCACTTTCTCTTAAAGAAAATGATTAGTTCTCTTTGGGACTGTGTTATTGAGAAGGAATGGCTGTAAATGTGGATTGCAGATGATTTACTCTATATCCTGGGATTTTGGGGATGAGTCATATTACTGTACCAGACAATGCTGGACAAATCAAAAAAATCTGCTTCTGTTATTAGGAGAAAGAAATATATAGCAGAAGAAAAGCATTCTTCAGTATGCTGATRAAAGCAAATACATATTCAAAAGAACTGTAGAACCATWCTGGTTTATAGCACTAAAACAAAAAAAACTTTCATCCCTAGAATTTTCATATTTTCATATATATATATACACATATATGCATAGATGTACACAGACACAGACACACACATATAAAACTGAACATTTTGAAAAACAGTCCCAAGCTCGGATTGCTAATGGACAGGAGGCAAACCCTAGAAATTTGCTCAGTTTGGATCTGGCTTATGACAGTCATCGATGGATAACTGTCATTTTTAAGGGGCCTTCAGTTGTGATAAAAATCTGAATATTAACTGCCATATTTCTGTGCTATATCAGAGAATGTAAGGGACAGGGGTGTTCTGCTGAGAAAAATCAACCACTTGCCATGTGCTGGCATCAAGGAATACTAAGTATCTTCTTCCAGTTCACTGAGCCCTCACAGATTTAAGACAGACAAATATAGCTGTCTACGGCAAGGTAATACAGAGTACAGGCTATTTTGGAAGGAAGTCTAGGAGAAAGCAAGCCTGAGGAAAAATGCTGAGCTAAATTCAATATGATATTATTGTTAATTTCTCCACTCATTAAAGCAGACCTTAGGAAAGGAAAGTGAATTTAAGCTTTCCAGTGTGTGAAATATACTCCAGAAGAGATTGAATCAGGCGACTGCTTATGAGAAAGTACAGCAGCTGCTGGGGTAACATTTTCTAACACAATTCTCAGTTTTAGGAATGGCCAATCCAAGCGGCCACTAAAAGCAAAACCTAAGAACCACATTTTGAAATGGGAAATTGGCAAAAAAAGATTAATATACTTTTGTAAATGTGGCCCTTAGGTATGAAACTACTTGAATGAATTTTCACAAGCCTGAAAAGTGCCATGTCATTAAAAGTAGTATAGATCTGTGGACAATCACCATTCATACTTTGCTCAGGATAAAGAAAAGCACTGCAGACCTGTACCCCACTGAACAGCACTGCTGTTCACAAGACTGTTTAAACTGCTTGTACTTAAACAGAAGCCCATCACAATATTACAGAATACTTTAAAAGTGCTCTGTAATTAACTTCCAGAAATAAATTAACKAATAGTGGATGAATCACGGACTTTTGTTCTGCAAAACTCCAAGGTGACCATCCCTCAGAAATGCTCAGCCCTGGAGAAGTCMCAAGGCAGTGCAGGGCTGCAGCCTTGCCAGCGCCATGCAGCGGCCTCGCACTCAGGTCCTGCCTCGCCTTCCTCCGCCAGGCTGTCTCCAAGGAAATCCATTGCCACTGCCCTGACACCTTGTCCTGCTCTTCTGGGAGTGATGTGGAAGTATAGCAGGGTGCACGTCTGAACTCTGCTTTCAACTCCCCTTCAAGTCAACAGCATGAGCATGTTAGAGTATTTCTCTTATTGCATTCTCCAAAACAGTGCTCTTGGGTGCTTTCCAAAGCAGAGCGGTTATTAGTTTGGAAGGCAGGGCAGCAGCAGCCGCAGGAGGCATGCCAATTCTTCTATTAAATATCAACAGCACTGCCACATGAAGCTACCAAGAATGTGACAGAACTAATAGAGGAAAATGCCACTAACACATCTATACAGTCAGATGCTGCACTGCTTCTGACAGGCTGCAATAATCAGCTAATCATCCATTCAAAGCAAGACTGATGAAAAAGAGACTCCAAATAAAATGCAGCCAGTGCTAGAGAGGAATGCAAAGGTCCAAGTGACTGACCCCCTCCTTTGGAGTTTTGTTGCTGTTTTTTTACTTTATATCTCAAGCAATTTCACTTGCTTTGAAAAACTCTGATGGTTTTACAGACAGCTTACATCTTAATGTCCTGATTTGGACCAACAGCAGAAACAATGGCAGTTTTGTATTTCTTACAATGAGTCTAAAGAAGAACTGGTGAGCACAGAGCAGTTTGGTTTTGCTTCTGGAGAGCAGTGAAGATTTCCTCTTGACGTACAACTGTTTTCATCACAGATTTGATACATGGCCTCCAGCATAGAGAACTGCATCCATAATTATGGAAATAAAGCCATAGGATGGATATAAGACTTCTCAAACATGATTTAATTAGTTAATTAAAATCATCCAGTCTGCACTGGTGTCCAGGTGCTGCAGAACTCTGCAATTGCTTTCTGCTAAGTATGCGTCTGCGTAGTTAGGGTGATAAATGCTGACAAGCACAAAAGATTATGCGAGATTTGCAGAAAATACTGGGTTTTATTCTTTCTTTCTCTTTTCTCTTTTTTTCATACTACTTGCAGTAATGAAGTCATGAAATCCTTACTTTCATTCCTCCCCCATTTTGTCCCATCTTGCAAAATGAAGCAAAGTAAATGGGAGACCTCATGCTAGAGTACATTTCCTGCCACCTTGCAATCAATCCTTATCAGCCACCACCATCACACTGGTGAAAAGAGCTCCAGTCTTTCTGGCCAAAGCATGCCCTTCGCCTACTGTAGGGTTTCAACGGCAACGTTCTCGCCTCGTTCTTCGACAGGGAACGTGCGGCCTGATGAGGAGAGGCAGAACCTCCCCTAACCACAGACCGCAGCTCTCTGCAGGAGCTGGGACCCCCGTGCAGCCCTGGGCCTTGTCTGCAGAAATCCTTGGAAGTGCTGGCACTTGAGACCAGCCTCCCGCGTGCGTCCCCACGTGAGCAGTCAGCTGCTGGTGGGGGCCCCAGAGCCTCCTGAGAGCCATCGGTGCGTGCAAGGTGCTCCTGAAACCACCCAGTCTCTAGTGAGCAAACTCTGCCTGCTCCAGCATTTTTCAGCATGGCCTACTGCTAACATAAGGAAATGTCTGAGACCATGGAGACATCTCCATTCAGATAAATGCTAGGACAAAATACTCACAAATAGCTGTCGAAGGCTGAGCCCAAGCAGTTAAATGGAGGGTATCTTCCTGGAGCACTGGCAGTTGTCGTTGACTCAGCACAGCCGTACTTTCAGATATCAGGCAATTCAGATTTCAGTGCTAAACAAAGGATTTAAAATCTTAAAGATTACTGGGGGAGGAGAGGAGCTAAGACAGATTTCTGAAGGGATTTACATGCTCAAAGCTAAAGAAGCGAAAATGCTACCCGCCTGGAACATGTAATTTGGGGGAAAATCCAGACTTAGTTGCCTTTCTTCTGCCAAGTCTGTGAATGTTATTCTGACTACTCTTTTAGAAATAAGATCACATCTTGTGCAAAAGGGACTGTAAAAATTTAAATTAGCTACATGCCTCATTTGTATTATTTATTTGCATTATACTGTGAAAAATGGATTATACATTCAACTCTCACAACCACAGAGTGGCTGCAGAGTTTAATGAGGGCACAACTGAGATGCTGGCTGCAAATGCCACCTGCTTTCCACAATACAATGAGCTGAAAATTAAAAATAGATTATCATCTGAGCTGGTCTTGATTTTGGAATGATTAATAAAAGGCAGCTCCAACACTACATTAGGAAAGTGGACTGATGAGTACCAAATATACATTCATGTCCTGATTAATGCCTGTTAATAAACATGTAAAATATGTTTTAACTTAAATAATATTTACACACAGAAAAATTATTTCAGACTTGCAGATAGACACATGGTGAGGTAGGCTTTGTATGCAGATATTATGACAGTATGGAAGAAATGGTATGAGCTCAGCAGAGGCCTCTTGCGCCTGGGGCTGGGGCCCAAGGGTGGACACCTCTGTGCAGGTCTCGGTGCAGCTGGTGGGTGAGGTGGGACCAGACCCCCGCTGCAGCCCGCAATGCAGCAACACAATGACTGACCCRATGGGAGGAAACTCAGTGCTGAGAAACTAGCCTAGGAAAAGGAAGGAGAGAGAGAAGGAAAGAGAAGGAGAGAGAGAGGGAGAGAGGGAAGGAAGAGAGAAGGAAGGAGGGAAGGAAGGCAGGAAAAGGTTTGCATCCTGTCCCTGGGCATTTTTCATCCTGCTGTAGGTCATTTTAGCCACAAATGTCAAACTAATTAGGAGAAAACAAGATCTGATGTGAATCCCCAGCCTGAGACTGCAGCCTCATCCAATGTTTGGTGATTCTTTTGCTGTGAAGTAATTTGTGTTTTCTTTTCTTTTTGTTCCTCTGCCTGCTTTTAGCTGTCATCAGGAAGGAAAACAAGCCCATTCTGAGGATATTACCGAGGTATTACTTTTAATGAGCCCATATTCAAGTTTGTTTGTTTATATTAAGAGGAGCCTGATCTTGTTAAAAAGGCTAATGTATGCTGCAGATAAAATCCTAACTAAACCTCTTAACTCTTTGGCCGTTTATCTACCATGGTGTTGAATTTAATGTGTAATGTTTGAGGTATGCTGCCAAGGATGGATTCAGGTTGTAATCTCTGGAAGAGAGGAAGTGAGCTGTCTCCCATATGCAAATCACTGAAGATATTAATGGCCATCAGCAAATAATAAATAGTTCTCCTAATAATGCCAGGACTGTTTTTTTGTCCATACCAAATTCATTCTTAGAAAAGAGTTGTAACTGAATGTTACTAGGGTTTTTTTTCCATTTATATAGAAATATTCATTTTACAGCCTTTGATCCGATTAAATGCTTTTTTTTTTCCCCCCTTATTTGCCCAGGTGTCACAAAAATAAGATATTCTACCCAGGTATGTATGTACACTGTATATACACACTCACATCTGCTATTAGTCTTTGTTCTGAACCTAATATTTTTTCCAAAAAATGTTTTCGAATAGGAATTTTAGGCAGCGGCAATCTAAGTTGCCCATATAGCATAGCTGAATTCCAGAAATAATGGCCATGTGGCCAGAGATACAGCTTGACAGTTTCTTGTCTCACAAAATTGTACCTTCGCACTAGCTGTGAGTGGGTAAATCACTGCCCATCACAAACCTTTCTGAGTTTGTGTCCCTAATCTCTTGTAATACAAAGGCTCGCTCTCTCCGTTTGTGGTCCATCAGATTTGAAGGTACCTTATTGATACTACTGAAAAAAATAATCCTGTTCAGTTACACAAGGTCATTCTCCGGGATGTCTGAAATAATTGCCATTGAACTGAAGAGTATAGGCACCAGGAGTATTCATCTAAATGAGTAATATCTGCTCTCATTAAGCTGATGAYGTTTACAATAGATAATGCTTTCTGATAGAAAATAAATTTTGTCATGGGTTTGCTATATTTTGCTGTATTTTTTTATGCAATGTTGGCAAAAGTTTGGCTGTTTTACAGAATTACTAATGATTCGCTGAAATACAGATTGGAAATGTTGAGCTTTATGACAATAGATGAAGTGGCAGTGGTCTGCTTTGGTTGTACACATTTCAGTAGCACCTCAGTAGCCAAAGAACATACTGAATTCCTGGGTGACTGTTTTGGTACAAGAAGTAACATAAGATTTATTCCTGCTGTCATTTTTTAAGGCCCACATATTTGAATAATAAGAAGTACCCAAACACAATTAGCATTGTAGATTACATAGAGTAATATAGCTAAAGTAGTTTTGAGATAGTTCTACAGTAAGTCAGTGTCACTRAGAAGACTATTAGGAAAATGGAACAAATATAGTGAAACATCACTTCACTGTCAAGAGTTCAAATACAGTGAAACATGGAGTGGAAATACTACAAGTAATAGCAGTAAATGCAGACACGGTACTGGAAAACAAGACACCTAACACCATTTAAAATCTGGGCCCACTAGATAATGTCAGATGTCGGTGTAGTTTCGTATGGTGGGCTCCATTACATTTTAGCAAAATAACTTCTGTGAGACCGAAAGCACTATTTAGCATCAGTGCTGGCGTACGAGCCGGCCCCGCTTAGGGAAGAGACCCCCTTACCTCTGTAGAGGGCTTCCTTCTCTCCAGCAGCTTTCCACCAAGATGTATGGGTGATACGGACCCTGTAGAAACACATGAACTCCCACTCTGCAAGCTTTTCAGGATCATTTCTTTCAAAATATTTACACTGGCTATTTCTTAATAAAAAGTAGATGAGGAATTTACAGCTGTACTGGGGTAAATATAAGGGGCTTGGCAAAACTCTCTGGGGTTACACTGGAAGGTTCTGCTGTTAAACAGCAAATGCCGTGGGTGGCAATATCCCATCAAAGAGCAATGCTGGACACCCCGGAGCACATTTGCATTGCACACTGAGAAAGCCTGCCAGGCTCCCTCTAGACCAGACTCACCAACTAGCCATCTCACAGGTCTGTAAGTCTGGCCTTATATATGTCCCAAAACACCCTAAATCTGCCCATCCCCCATGTTAGCGACCTGACATCCTCACTGGCTCAGGGTGCTTTCTGAAGCACTTGAAACACTTGTTTTCCTACTAATAAAAATGAATTATTCTCCCAGTGCTATAAGTTACTAGYGTTGATGCCCGAGCACTCTGCAGTGTCCCATATTCTGTTTCACTGGTGTTTCAGAGGTCAACAGTGCTCACCTGCAGCAAGTCCCAGTAAGAAATCATTACTTACCACCACTGCTACAGCAGAGAACTATTTATTTCCCTGTACTGTTTCTAGACCAGAAAGCAATCACAATGTCTAAAAAAACTACGACATGGTAACTGCTCTAACTGACTTAAGCAGAGCAATCACAGCACATTGCTTTCATCACATCTGTGTGTAGATAAAGACATTAGTTTGCTCATGAACTCAGGCTTCTGGGTTTTGCACTTTTTGGTTTGTTGGGGKTTTTTTTGTTTTTTTTTTTTTAACGTCATCAGCTGCAAGAGCATAACAAGCTGTACCAGGAATAGCTGTTGATCACAGGATAAGCGTGGCATAGCACAAAGGGATCTCGTGCATGTCTAAGAGTCATGACCAGGTTATAAACCGAACTCCGGACGTATTTGATTCCCAGCTTTACATGGTAGACCAGGCCATGTAAACCCAGAGTGGCACGTAGCTCCCAGGAAGGGCTCGGAAAATCCCGCAGGGCCTGTGTCTGTTTAAGCATCTAAAAATATTTTAACAATCTGTCCTTGTCTTGGGAAAAAAAAAAAAAAAAAAAAAGCTCTTCATTGATTGATTTTGAGCACAGGCTCATAAAATGTGCACTATGTCCTTTCAGGGAGCTGTTCTGACCTTGTTTTTATCATGAGAAAATGAGTTATTTGAAGCAAACAAGAGGATGTGCTCTGCGACTGGATGTGAGGCTTTGGGGGCAGCAGCCTCCGTGACCAGAGTTTGGGCCAGCCTGGTGTCATCGCTGCTGGTCGGGGAGAGCCGAAATCCCACCGGAAGCCTGCTGCGGGGGTGGCAAGGGAGAGTCCAAGCTCAAAAGGCATTGCCCAGGAAAGCCTTCAGCAGAAATAATTTGCACAATATTTAGACTGCTTGTCACACCTCTGAAAAAACAGACCAGGTCTGGTTACATCAAGCCAATATTTTTTATGTGCACCAATACCTTGATGTAAAAATAGAAAACTAAAGTGCACTTGGGAAGAACATAGACCGTCAGGTTGCTTGTATTTTTAATTATGCCCTCTGTTCCCAGCATTATGATCTAAAAATGATCAAAATCCCAGGGTACCAAGCAGATATTTTATTTAATCATTAAACAATATCACAAAAAAATATAACCCTGGCTATTCTTTGCAGCCACATCATTCAGTGCAGGATGGCATTATTATAAGACATAAAATTGCACGATCATATGCTTACTGTTGTGATTTACAGCATGCAGAATCATTATATTTTATCTTTAAAAAAAAGGAGAGAAGGGTTCATAAATGTCCCTGTCCAAACAGATAACGAACAGCAGGAAACTAAGTGAAGGGTTTATTTTATGTACAGTAATGAAGGAAAAGCAATAATTCCCATGATCAGCCAAATGGTATCGAAGATGAATGCATGTAAGTTTTGGCCAGGTACCAAGTAAACCAGGCACAGGTGTGAAAATGGTATTCCAAAGGAATTAATATAATGTTTTATTCTCCCTTATTTCAAGCATACCTTACCTCTTGCCTTTCAGTTTGCTTCTGTTTTATTTTTATTTTCGTTTTGTCTTTCTACTCTTTCTGTGCCTCAATGGACTGCTGAAAGYGAGTAGAGTCCCCTGAGCACCTTGAGGAATTCACCATATTTCAGTGAGTTATGCACATTTCCTGTGTATACAGTCTGGGGACTTTGAGCTTACAGTAAATGACATTCATTGCTTTATTCATGCAAAGCTTTACTATTCTTAGAATCATGACTGATTTTGTTGTATAAGACCAAAACCACTAGCTGAGAAGCTGTTAGGAAAGAATACTGTTAAATGACAAACCAAACAGCAACATGTTGCCTTCCTGTGTTTAATGAGATCTTCACGTTCTTACCTTCCCAGCTTTGGGATGCTCTTGAAATTGAATGTCATTCCTGAGGCTTAAAGACTTTCATGTTGGGTCAGTGCCAGACCTAAGTGAATCAGAAATTAAAATATTTATTGAATTGTAGAATTAATAGTAGAAATATAAAAATGCTTCCAAAAAATATCAAAAGTCTTTCCAAAGAGGGCATCACACTATAGTAACCAGAGGCAGATTGCTGCCAGAGTATATTTAAACAAAATGCAGAAAAAGCTATAGAGGAAAAATCAAAGCTTTTCTTGATGAAGTCATCAGGTGATGACATGCACAGTGGGTTTCGTTGGCTTTAGTTTAATGTGGTGTTCGGATCTGTGAGGTTTCAATCTTAATCCTGCCTTTCCCCTGCCTTTTGTTTATGGAGTCACTTGCACCTGGGAGAAGCGTTTTCTGGGTGACTGCGGCGTGCTCCCAGGCGCGGATGGTTTGTCTCACTTCGCCTGCTCTGCCAGCAAGCGCAAGCGCGTGCTCAGCGCATGCACGGTCTCCTCCCTGCTTGGCCGAGGAGGGCAGACGCGGGCGCACGCCGCAGAGCACTGCCCGTTACAGTCTGCGCTCTGGCCGGGGCGCGAGGCAGCGCCAGCCCCGCGGCGTGCCCCCGGTTGTGGGGCGCGCGCCTCCCTGCGCCCGCCCAGCTCCCCTAGCCCTCCTCACCGCGGGGCGAAGCAAAGAGCAGCCAAGGAGCGAATACGAAGCAGCTGATGGCACTCATCTTTCCTCACGTCTTTTCACTGTGCTGGAAGCAAAAGCCTGACTCCCGCAAGGCAGCACTAGCCTGCAAAGTTCAAAAATGTTGATGTTTTCTGCAAATAGGACCATTTCTCAGGTGAGGGGCAGCCCAGCCCGAGGACACYGCGTGCCCCGACGCCTCTGCAGGGTGCTGCTGGCTGCGGCCGGGGCTCGGGAGCTGCCGAGCTCGCAGACTTGCCCACGTGGCAGCCAGGCTACAAACGCCCCCGTTCATGTCCCCTTTCCCAGTTTGGGCACTGGCAGTAATGCAGCCAGCACCTCCCTACGGCCTGATTTACCCTTCGACCGAACAGATACAATTTGAGGCTTTGGTCTCATAAGTGAAATGGCTGAAAGGATTTGATGAGGTTTGGAAGTCTCCGTGTAACCTTTATCCGCAAAATGGGCCTAAACTTCCCCAGCTCCAGCAACAACATATTTTATTCCTGTTGGACATAGTTAACTTGGCAACTAGAGGCACTGTTCCTGCTTTGCTGAGCCGACAGCTTGATGCGCTCAGTACCAGTTAGCTCCTTGACACGACCCGACATTTTAATACAAACCCACGGGTTATACTTGGAATGCATTAATCTAAGGAGAAAAGACACATTATCGAGCACCACAGGAGTACAGTAGTTTTATCTCTATGTTCTCACACTCTGCGTCTCTGGGGCTGTCCTGGCTCGGGGGCACAGTTATTGAAGACTAGTCTAAAGCAGCTGCAAAGCCTCAGCCTGTACAGAAGTTGCCAGTGCTCTTTCCCCCTTCTATTTAATTGCAGGATGCATAGTTGTCTGGTGAGAAATTGGGATGTTAATCCAGCTACTTTTGCAGAGGAATGGATACAGTTTTCAGACAAACACTTTAACATCCAAATGTTAGCAGCCACCACATAACTGCTTCTCTCTTTCCCGCACCAGCAAAGGCAAATCAGTTGTTCCCTTAGAATGAATGTTACAGGGGAATGTGTCTCAGAAATATGACATTAGTATTAATGCTTTAAAAGAAAAGCTGATGGTCTTTTTGTCACAGAAGCAATGTTTTAATAGTTGCCTCAAAACTGCACACAGCATCAAGAAACACGTAGCCCAACCGCAGAGGAAGGCTCTGCTGTGCTGGCTGGGACTGGAAGAGGCAGAGGCTCTGGGAAGGTACACATGACACAGCTGCTGCCATCAAATTGAGCTGTGTTAGGGTAATGCCCCCAAAACCCCAAATGAGATCAAGACCCAGCAGGTGAGGCACCCAGTGGAGGGAAGGGTATATGGCAAGGCAGAAATCTGTGAGTGAGCTGGGAGTTACGTCCCTAGCCCTCAAATCTCACTCCGGGGACTGAATTGGCCTCAGTGTCTCACCTTCGCAAGCTGGCATGAGGAAAGGACGGCATCCACAGCCAGGAAACCACCCCACTGTCCTGAGTCCTAACAATTCAGATGAGACTGCATGTGTTTGTTTGATACTCATACTTCATCTATTGGCAAAAACTGAAATTGGTATCAGCACGAAGCTACCAACATTGAATGGAGAGAAAGGATGATGTGCTCAATGACACCTTCTGGAATCTGAATAATCTTCCTTTCCCTTCCCTTCCCTTTCCCTTCCCTTCCCTTTCCTTTCCCTTCCCTTTCTTTTCCCTTCCCTTTCTTTTCCCTTCCCTTTCCCTTCCCTTCCCTTTCCCTTCCCTTCCACCCTGTCATTATTGCTCCCTGCAGACTTGCTACAAAATGTTCATTAACTTCAATGGTCAAGACTTGATTCTTAAAGCAGATGCAAATATTTCACTTATTTATGCAAGACTTTGAATAATGTTAGCCAAATTCCCTCTTTTCTGATACAACTCAGCTGACTTGGAGGGAGTTGCTCACACTTTATAGCAACATAAATGAGAGGAGATTCAGGTTCAATGCTTCATTTTCCATCTGCATCAGAAGTTAATTAACACAGCTTTATTCCCTGATCCTGCTGAAAGAATTGGTGATGGTGGTACACGAACAAAGATGCCTTCACATGCACAGAGTTGTGTACATTGTAGTTGTTAAACAAACATGCCCATGTTAACTTCAGCCTCATTAAAAATACAAGAAAAACATTCATCCTGGGATCTCAGACAGGCAATTGGTACAAAAGGATGTGTTCCAAGTATTAAAAAAATCACCAAAACACTCCAAAACAAACAAGGAAAAAAAACACTGAAAACCCAGGGAAGGTAAAGACCCAAAATTATCAATCTTAAAAACAAAAATATGCTTTCTATGTCCTGCCTAGTACATCCTGAATCATGGAGAAAAGGATTTAACATTCGTTTTGCTCTATCCACTTTTAATAGGAGAATCCAGGTGCAGATGTGGGCTTGATTCCAGTGCCAAGCTGCCTGCTCTGTTTAATAAAGAGTTTAATGCAATTTAATCCAGAGAAGCAAAGAGCCCTAAGACACCAGCACTAGAGATTCAGAATCCTAATTAATATTCTGTTGGTCACAGTTGTCACAGAGATTCCCCTGCTTGTGCTTCTGTTAATAGGGTTTAAAAAAAAAAATCCAATAAATTCTGTGTTTGCACTCAATCACAATTCGTAGGGAAATGATTAATATTTATATAAGAAAATAGAATATTACCACACCAGAATTACTCAGTTATCTCCCCCTTCCCTTTGCTTTATCCCTGCCTACAAGATTGCTCTGTCATTAATGAAGGAATAAGCATAAATGCATGGAAATGCATCTGACTAATTCTGCCTCATCGTACCTTGATATGGCAAGTCAGGAAAGGCAAGTAGAAACAGATACTCTCACCTCTGCCAGCACACCTGCAGGGGAGCAGGACACGAGGGATGATGCCAGCCTGCGTGCCACAGACCCTTCCTCCACGGAGATGGGGCTACTGGCCTGGGAGGATGAGCAGGTCCCCAAAGCTCCTGGGGCTGGGGCACCATTTTGCACCAAGCAGGCACTCTCCGTATGCTTCCCCGCGCGAGTGCAAGAGGCACCGATAGAAAAGACATGAATTATTGCACGTACAGCAGCAACCGCCCCGCCACAGTGCAGCACGCAAACAGGGCTGTGTGCTGAGGCAGGCAGGGGCTCCAGCAAGGAACCCAACACCTCAGAAGGTAAATGAGCTGCGAAGGTAGCAAGGGACTAAAAGCATTAGTGGGACATTCAGTGGTGGCATGAAGAAATCCAGCAAGTCAGCAGCCGTGATGGGGATAAGCTAACAGGCAYGTTAACCAGCGCAGCTGAGTGGAGGTATATCTTATTGCAGGAAAACTTTAACCATTAAAAAAAGACAGTCTTTCCTGGGAGGCTGTGGAAGAGGCCTTTCCAAAATGTCTGTAGTTCCTGCAATGTCTGTAAATTGTCTGTGATTTCTGCAGGCAGTGTCCCTCGCAGGTCGGAAAGCGCACGGCAGCTACCGGCATTTACACCTCCCACGAAGCTGTCCCTCAGGGATGGCACAGGGCTGGCCCTGGCCTATTTTGGATTAGTAAACCAGACTAGGAAAGACCAACAGCTCACTGCCTTAAGCAGTTAGCAGATTGCTCCGACTTTAAGACGGCCAATTGATGACAGGCATTTCTTTGCCAATATCCTGTTTGCAGGTGAGGTTACGAGGAGAGGGCTTAATAAAAGCGGAAAACCCAAATCAGTAAACAAATAGAGTCCAACCCTGAACACCGGAGGCGGTTTCTGGTTCGAATCCCTGGTGTCTTTCCATCCCCTATTTTGCCCCTGGACCTTCCCACTCAGCTTTGTCCCAGCCTCATGCCGCCAGCGCCAGCTCCTGGATCTACCTTACAGTGCTTCTGCTGGTGGCTGCTCCACGCGTTGCCCCACCATCACATCGGACTCCAGCCTTCGCCTTCGCAGCCAGCCCAGATTTGGAGCAGCAGCTCCCTCTGTCCGGCACCACTGGCAGGAAGGATGGAGACGCCGGGCTCATATAACCACCGGCGTGTCAGCACCTCTGGCCTCGACACTTATCCCCGCTGCTGGTGGTGTGCAGTCAACACAGAGCCRGTGAGAGAGCCCCAACGTGGGACACTTCCCACCTGAACTCGTTACTAGTTTGAACACAAACTAAATGGAAAGTGAATCTTAAAATTACAGTGGACACTGTGGTTGCGGTATAGCAAGAGATGGCTCCCAGGAGAAAGATCGCCTCATGCTGTTGGTTGCCTTTGGATTGATGGTTCAGGTGCTTGGCCTACAGTACTGTGTGCGTAATCCCTGCCGCCTCGTGTTTTCTCTAGGAAAACGGCAGAAAGCATGGAGGCTGATGTTTGTTCCAAAATGCTGAGGATATGAGCACTTGGAGTCTTGCTGTGGTTTTGAAAGTTAATTGTATTAAAAGCTTAATCAAAATCAACTACGGGTGCTGTTGAGAATAATTACAAGAGAAATGGCCCTATTTCAACAAGACTGAAGTGTATGTCTAATCTTAAATGCACTATCAGTTCCGGTTTGAAGTAAGCATCTTAAGTATTTTGTTGAATCAGCACCCAGATATCTAAATGGGATTAATCTAGTCCTTAGGCTATGTTTAGAGCCCCATCATCACCTGCGTTACTGAGGCATGCACAAAAGGACATGAGGACTAGATAAGCAGAAAATTTCACATTCCTTCATCGTTCAGACTTGAAAAACTTTCCCTAACTTTCTTCTTCAAATGGAGGAGTAGCTTCTCAGGAGAAACATGGCTAATATAAAATGGCAAGTTAGCAGTGCATAACACATTCAGAGCAGCTTGCATTTATAGCACCCATGCGTAGCTATATGGACATTTTAAGAAGTCATTTGTTTCTAGGCACATACAACACACACAGGTTGCCATTGCCTGCACAGTTAGTTCTGAATTAGGGTGTAATTCTGACTGAGAAGCACACTGAGGGCCACAAATAATGTATTGCAAATTCAATATACTCAATGCAAACGAACAAACTCCAGAATTTGTGATCTGCAACCGTAATGTCCCTGTTGTGATATGATGACAACATACCGTTATTTTATTTCCTCCTGATTCAAAAGCCACATGGTATTTGCAGAAAGCCAGTTCAGTTTTTCTGAACGTAGTAAAATATYCTTCTGCAATGAAGGATAAGGGTTTTCTTCTGCAAGAAAATAATATACATCTGATAATTTGAACAAACTGAACACTGCTGAAACCCTTCAAGGCTCAAATAGATTGCATGTTGTTTTCTCCAAAATCACAGATTTTAACACATGACAGAAGTAGAGCATGTTATACCAGGGATTGTTATTAAGCAGACTGGGAAAAATACTAAATGGCCACYGTCTGCCTGTTCACTGAAAACAGTTTCGTTGCATTGATTGGTCTCATCTGTATCATTTTCACTCCCATTTAAAGATACCTAAAACAAAATGAGTTCCAATGGGAACACATGCACTGATAAAATGCGCCTGTTCCTGATCTGTGGAAATCTTTTTTAGACAATTTTTTCTAGACAATTTTATGATATTCTAGACCATGCACAATGTAAGAGTAAGATTTTATATAAGGGACTGTTTAGGAGCTGGAGGTAAAGGCTGGGACGGTGAAGTCCCTCTCCCCACTGGCTGCATCTGTTTTCTCTCACATTGATTTGGGCTCTTGGCAAGTTGATCTGCATTTGAAAATTTTCAGCTCCTGAATTTGCTCCATCTTCTGCTCTCTACCCTCCCCAGGCAGCTGAACACACAGTTACTGCAGTGACTGAGGGTGCATCCTGACCTAAGAAATCTGACAAGAAAACTGAGAATACTTAAACCTGTTTTTAAAACAAGCCTTTTATAGCTACAGAGCTGGTCATATACAGAAAATTGTATTATTCTTCACATTATTTAAAGGACAGTGGCATTACTCGCCAGCTAAGGTGGCTGTAGATTAGCACCGGGGTAGTATGAGTCCTTTCAGCCTGGAGTTCACAACGTCCTGGAAATCCCTCGGGGCCGATTCGCAGCGGTGCGCACAGGCATCATGTGCGGACGGGGTGCTACGAGGGATTGCCATGGGCTGGACATCCTTGTCCACCACAGCCGGCATTGCTGAGAAAAGGCCGGTGCCCGAGTGGGAGAGCCAGGCTCTTCCTACACGACGTTCTGCAATACTTCTGCCACTGTCTGCACTCGCAGAAAGGGAGGGATTAGGGGAATAAAGAGGGTTTGCCTAGAGCGGGGAGCTGTAGTTAAGGTAATGGGCTGTTGCGTCCTTTGGAGTCCAGCTCGCCCCACCAGGGTGCCGGTGGGAGAGCCTGGAGCTGCGTTGCACCAGGGCTTGCTATGCCGTGAGACCGTCCGCGGCCGGTTGGCCAAAACGCACAGAGGAACGGCACGCAAAACAAACAGAAAGCGTGCTGCTTCACAGCAGGCTTATTTTAACCAAGCCACCCTTAAACACCGAGCTGCTTTCTTAATGCCTACCTGGAAATGGTGGCCACGGGGATGGGGCGCGAGCGGGGCCCGTCCCCACCCGGCCCCTGAAACCCGAACCTCCTCCCGCAGCCGCGCGCCTCCTCCAGCCCCGGTCCCCCACCACCGGGCGGGGGTCCTGGCC